>NC_140581.1:473186571-473728674 GCF_964204655.1 Triturus cristatus | reverse complement strand
TCTTCGGGGAGATCTCTGTGAACGGGGAGAGCCGCTGGTCACCAACATCTCCCGAGCGGAGATGCCCGGTCTGTCCATGGACGGTGTAGCCCCCAGGGTCGTGACCGCCGTCAACACATCTTGCCGTTCCTTCCTCATCTTCTCTGGGCTGGGTGCCACAGCCGACATTTTTGCACTTCTCAGGGGTCCGCGTTTGCGCCGCCTCCGGGGTCTGTTATTCACGGAGTCACCCCCGTCTGAAGTCGGGGGCCTCGTTCCAGTCCACAGACCGGATTCCTCCAGCCAGTCCCACGCATCTGCCGGGGTGTCAAAGAAACGGGTCCCTTCTTTTGTAACCACTCGCAGGTGGGCTGGGTATAGTAATGAATATTGCAACTCCAGAGATCGAAGTTGGCGTTTCACCGCTGCGTAATTGCTCCTGCGCTTCTGTACTGAGGCTGTGTAGTCCAGGAAGAGCATGACCTGATTGCCGCCTCTTTGGATGCCATTCAACTTACGTGTTTCGCGGAGGACCGCGTCTCTATCTCTGTATTTGAGCAATTTGAAGATGAATGGGCGCGGTCTAGCTCCTGGTTTAGGCCTCTGAGCAGGCATGCGGTGGGCTCTCTCGACCGCGAATTGCGCCGATAGGGATCCCTGGGGTAGTATTTCACGTAGCCATGTCTCCATGAATGCCTCTGGGTGTCTCCCTTCCTCGCCCTCTGGCAGGCCCATCACACGAACGTTGTTGCATCGAGAGCGTCCCTCCGTAGCCTCTGCCCGGTCCTCGAGTTCATTCATGCGGTCTATCAGGTCTTGTGGTGCAGCTGCGTGGCTCCGCGTTATGGGCTGTAGTTCTGTCAGTGCTTGGTCTTGTGTGGCAACTTTGTCCGCCAGCTTGCGGTGATCTGCATGTAGCAGGGTGAAGTCCGAGGTGACCTTGTCTATCCTGGTTTCCAGTGATGTCCTAGTGCGGTCTAGTGCGGTCCCGAGTTTCTCCACCTCCGCTAGTACTGAGTCCATTTTGGCCTCTAGTGTCGCAGTTGTCGACACCGTCCCTCCTCCCGTAGGAATGCTGGCAGGATCCGTGCAAGGCTTGCTCTGGGTCCCCCTCTGAAGGTTGGCTCTCATCCGGCCCATCACCAGTTGTTGCGCCGTGGGCATTGGGGCAGGGGTCCGGTGTATTAGCGCGCGGCGAGCAACTCAGCCACCCAGCGATGGGGTCCGAGTTTTGACTGTCGATGACGGCCTCCTATAGGCGATGACTGTGTTGGTCGCCGTTGCTGCACCGCACGCCTTCATCCTCCAGGCGCATTTCTCTCATGCCTTCGCCACCCCTCAGCATAGCCAGCTCCACCGCACGGGCCGCGCGCTCCCTGGAACCCCAACCCGTAGGTCCTCAGCCGTCCTCTCCTTCACAGTGGGTGTTCCTGTAGGTCAGGAGATTGTGGCCAGGTGGGTGAAAGTAGGCGCAACTGAATCTGCAGGGCGAGCAATAGGAATCCCGACTGCACCACTTTACCACGCCAACAGCTAATCAGTGCCCCAGAGTCCTTCTTCGTGTGTGCCACGCATCCGCTGGCTTCTCCAGTGCGATCAGGGCTTCCACTCTCCACACTTACAGGGTGAATGCCCATTCAGTGCAGAGCCTCTCCAGGCATCCACTGATTCGCGAAACCCAGGCTCCCCAGGTCCCTCGTCCGCTTCCCCTGCAGTGGGGTTGAACTCTCTCCGGGCTCAGTGGCGGTGACGGCGTCAAGCACACCGCCCTGTGCCCCCCAGCTGATGTCCCCCATGTAGCCCCCACCTACAAGTGGGCTTCACCACAACCGGTGGCTCATGTAGGCCCCAGTTCCAGTGTCCCATTGCAGGGCGTCACAGCACGTTGGGGCAGGGTGCTGGTCGCTGCCGCTTTCCACCTCTGCGCCTCGTGGGGGGTGCCGTGGATCTCTGTGCGTTGTTAGGCACTCGCTACTCGCAAAGTGTGCCCGCGAACGCCGGTGGTGTTTGACATCCCAGGCCTCAGGGGGATTCAGACAGAAGCGCGCAGGAGTCCCTAATGCCGAGCAATCCCAGGCGCTTCTCGCTACCGCGCGGGTTCTGGGCTTCACGCTCACCGCGTCTGGTCGGCTGCCTCCGTCCTCCGCGCACTCCTTATATCAATGCACCAGGCAACACCGGGGCTCTCCGCACAGTTCCAGGCCACCAGGGGAGGAAGGCTGGCTCCCGAGTCTGATCGCGTCGCTGGTTCCCTCACCCGGCAGCGGCGCGGGCGGCCATTTTCCTCCACAAGATGTCCGTTCCCCGCCGCCCCTTCAGCCCGGCCTCAGACTCCGTTCTCGTGTTCACGGTCTCCCGCAGGGTTAGCTGGCCCAGCACCCGGCGCGAGGAAATGCAGCACGCCATCCGGTGCCCAGATCTGGCCTCCAGGGACTCGAGTGGCGCTGCGAGGAGTAACGTAGCGGATAATGGGGGATTAAGGGACAGAGTATCAGCAGAGAGTGTCCACCATGATGGCCGGCTAGCCACGCCGCCCCCCTGACTCTAGCTGTCTTAAAAGAAAACAACTTGTAGAGGTCAGTAAATTACCAGAATTGCTTTCTGCTTGTTCAACTGCCATTATTTAACTGTCTTGATAGGAAACGACCAGTAGAGGTCAGTAAAATACCAGAATTGCTTTCTGCTGAGGGACTTTCTTTTGTTTTTTATTTTTCTGGCAATTGCATCTATTTAACTTTCTTGATAGAAAATGACCAGCACAGGTCTGTAAAATACCAGAATCACTTTAGCATTCTCTAGATTTCAGTCCATAGAAATTGTCTTCCACAATCCCCCTTAGACATTACTATTTTTTTCAAATCTTGTATTTTCAGTGATTTGACCACCAAAGGGCCTGATTTTATCTTAAAAACAGAGTTTTGGATTATACCATTTCCTGCTGAAAGGCAATATTTCTCTCCATGTGTTCCTATAGCTGGCGTGTAACGCAGTTTGGTGCTTACTTACCCTCCACGTTAAAGAACAGTATATGTTTCAGCACCCAGGTTAATGTGCTGTATAGCTAAATACATAATAAGTTCCGAGACCGATTGCATTGCAAATGCTTGTTTTATACCCTGGTGCCCAGAAGGTGGGCGAAGTTTCTGGAAAGGTCCTTTGAAGTTCTGGGAGTTTCCTACCTCCAAGCTGACTTCACTGTCAATACGAGAGCATTGGCCTATTGTGAGGAGACAGTACACAGCCCACTCAGGTGCAAGTGGGGCTGTGCCCAGCTCCAGCGCCCACCACCTCTCATCCTGCCAGTTGATGTCCCATTGAGGCTCAGCTAATCCCAATATTGTGTGACTGTCTTGAAGGAATACACTAAGTCCAACTGTCAGCCACTCCCATTCATGTGACCTAAGACAGGCTACAGGCTCAAAGGGCTAAGGGCAGGCAAATGGGAACTTTATAAAAGTAAAAGGAACAATTGGTGGACAGAACGCCGAACAAAGCAAACATTAAACCCCAGTCACAAAGATATGGCTTTTATCCATCGTTCTTTTGTTCACCAAGCCACCCCAGTTTGGACACAGCCATATGCAAATCAGTCTTCACCCTGTTTCTCATGGGAACAGTCCAGCCCGAACTGCCAAGCCAGGTCCTCCCTGGGCCGGAAACAATCATCCTGGGACCGATTTCGGGGCATTGCCCCTCATCAGCCAGGCTAGCTCGAATCCAGTGGAGCAATAGATTTAGGCCCAGATCTCTGTATTCAGGTGAATGTTTGACATTGTTCAACATTCTGTCCATCAATTGTTCTTTTTGCATTTGTCCCCCAGAGTGGGAAGGGTATGCCCAGATATGGGTCCCGTGCTCTCCATGCCACTGGAGTCAAGTTGGCCTTGCTGATAATGGTTAAAATCCCGAAACCGGTCCGGCGATGCTTGTTTCCGGTCCAGGGAGAAACTGGCCTGGCAGTTCGGGCTGGACTGTTCCCATTGGGAGCAGGGTCAAGACTGATTTGCATATGGCTGGGTTTTAACTGGAATGGTATGGGGAGCAAAAAACAATGGATTTAGGCCCAGATTTCTGTACTGGGGAGAATGATTGACATTGTTCAACATTATGTCCATAAATTGTTCATTTAACTTTATAAAAGTGGCATTTTCAAAATTGTAATAATAAATTCCACTTTACCATTAAAGAGGGTCTATCACTACAATTTCATAGGTACCAAACATGACATATCTACCTCCTCTCAATTAGGAATTACAGTTTATTAAATGTAACCAGGAATCCCCAATGTATCCTATGGGAGGAGTAGGCCTCACAGTAGTGAAAAACGAAGGTGTGAGCATTCCATTACTAGGACATGCAAAACTCAAAAGCACATGTCCTACCCTCCAGTCGCACAGTACTCTGCCCTATCGGCTACCAAGGACCCACCTTAGGGGCGACCCATATGTAATAAAAGGGAAGTTAAATCTTGGAAAGGGGCTTTGAATGCCAAGTCGACATGGCAGTATGCCACTGCACTCGTGCTGCAGACAGGCCTGGGGCAAGTTCTAGAGGGCTACCCAGGTGGGTGGCACAAGTGCAGCAGGCTCACTGGTAGCATCTAACCTACAGGCCTATGTTATACCACTCCACAAGGGACCTGCAAGTAACCCAAATATGCTAATTGGGTTTAAGCCAATTGCACAATGTTTTGGGGAGAGCACAAGCACTTCAGCAGTGGCAAAGTGCATAGAATCCCAAGGCCCACAAAAACAAATTTAGCAAAAAGCAGGAGGAGGAAGGAAAAAAGGTTTTGGGGTGACCCTGCACAGAGGGCTATTTCTAACATCCACAATCTTATTCCCAGGCAAGACAAGTATTTCAAATCATGTCACATTTCCCAGTCACAAATGGCATGGCATAGCAATGGCACGTATATGGCATGGACGCTAAACCAGGACGTTTATATGACCGCTGTTTTGTACTAAGGGAGACATATTTCCAAACAAACAGTAATTCTAATGTAAATAATATTATGCCCATTAAGCCAGTCGAGACAGTAAATCTAAGCCCACACATGGCACTTTTCGAAGTCCCTGAATTAGAGGACTTATGTATAGCGTTAGTGCTAAATCTCCCTCTTTGTGTGGTCACTATCTTATACTAGGAAAACACATTCCCAAACTGGTAGTGACTCCAATGTAGCCAAAGCTATAAGCATAATCTCATTACCAAGCAAGCCAGTATATACCCCATAGATAATTCAGTCATATACCAGCATCATGTCATTGCCAGGTGCCACAGTGTCACAGTGGCCATCCTCTGACAGTACAATAGGGAAATAGCACATTTCAGAAATCAGACACGTTCTCTTATTCATACTCACAAAAAATGATGGAATTCACTATCTGTATTGTGGCCTTGTTCTATGGACCTCAGACGGCAGATCCATTTTGCCTAAGTTTGTTGTAGCAATAACTCCCTATCACCATCCATTTAGGAAGACATTGCTGATATTATTAGCAAAGCATTATTGCAGCATTCAAGAGCTGTGATTAGGAGAAATGTATGCTTGCCATTTGGGGACATTCATTGTTTTACTTTAGTGGAAATAAGTGTAAGTTATCATAAATATATAACTTATATTTCTTCTTGTTAATATTTGCAGGAACTAGATGATGTGTCTGAGTCTCCAGAGAGAAACTTGCTCACCGGTGCCATTATTTCAGCCTCCACAAAACCATCACATAATGATAAACACCTTAGGATGTCAGAGGAGGTATCAGTGCAAAATGTGTCTGCACAAAGCAAAGCACGTTGCCAAGCACCTGAACCCCATGATGGCACAATCGGAACAATTGCTGTTGCCGTAAATGACACTGATACAGCAGTAAAGATTGTCAATGTGATTCGCAGAAAGACATCTGCTCAATGTAAAGTGGCATCAGAAGAATGTGAAATTAACATCAGTGATTTGCTGAAACCACTCAGTGGTTCAGAGAGTCCAAGAGACATAATGTCAATTAAAAATCTGGTAATGAGTCAGAAGAATATCACATCTATGGATGAATCAACAGTGGAGAATGGTGATGTGCTTCCAACTGAACTTATAACAGTCATCAATGCATTGGCAGATACTACACCAGACTTTGTGATAACAATGCCTGCAAGTAGCCTAGGTAATGGTACAGGAGTAAATGTCAAAGATACAGGATCTTACAAACCGAAACGATGCCATTCCTCGACTGATGATGATAGCACACAGATAACATCAGTGAACTTTAATATGTTTTCTTTAGAACGAAATGAACAATTGCATACCTTGGAAGATCCGCAAACAACGGACAAACAAAAGACGCAGGTATGACTAGAAGAAGAATAAATATGGTTTTGTAGAATGTCGGAATCTTAAATGGCCTTTTTGCTTAAGCCTTCACTAGCTAGTATTTGTAAAAATCTTTTCTAAAATCCATGAAGCTGTTCAGTAGGGTTTACATTGGGCTTGAGCTCACGTTCCAGCAAACCGTTTTATTGGTCTATTGTGAGGTCTTATGTGGCCCAGGGAAATGAAATCAAAGTTGTCGCGCCGCTTCTAGATTGTATGAACTTTTTAGTCACTTCACTAACCCGGTCCCACATGACTATGCCCCTTAATTTTGCTCCATTGGATAATGAAACTCATACCGCTTTATATCAGTCCAGAAAAGGATGGGAAACTAGACCTACGTACACAGACAATACCCCCCTCCCCCTCCCCATCCACCCTTCCCAACCACCCGAAACACACCATGGTCTGACTACTATTGTAGTCAACAGTTATAACTAAAATTATCTCATCAAGGTTGAAAGATGATTGAATCAATAAGAGAAACACCTCACACTTCCAGTCAAGAAAAGGCCTCCTTTGTTAAAACGGAGAAGAAGCTCAGGGCATCAAGCACCTTTTTACATTTTCAAAGAAATATTTAGTCTCTTTAAAGCTGTACTATGCATGTGTCATTCTGTTCATGTACCTCTAGCTAGTATTAATGAGCAGTAAAGTATGGCAGAGCATGGGCAAGATTCAAACACAACATAAAAATTTATTTTCAGTATAAAAATCATTACAAAAATAATTTAATGAATCTTTCGTTATTAATACAGCCAATTTAAGCCAAACAAGTCATGCTGAAGTACATTTTATTGAAAACATCACGCTAAAATAGCCTTTTAAAATACAAATATGGAAATAGTGTTCTTATACTAAGGGGCTGGTAGTAGGTAAATCTGCCACTGCCACATCATAAGCTGTCCCATCCAACCATCTCCAACTGAGACATTCAGACAGTTCCTTTATCCCAGCAGCCATCTCTAGTGTTGCTGCTTTTCACTGGAGACTTCAACGTGCAACAATTTATGATTCAATTTGCTTCCTAAAATGTATTAGACAGCTTATTTTTCAGCATTGTTTTTAATTCTTTTTATGAAGGTGTAATTCATTTTTTTCCCCTTTTTGGTCAAGATGTTTCATTCTTGTGGTCTTGATGTTGATGCCGTCTGCATTTCAGAACATCAGTGAGTTAACCCTTTCGCTGCCAGGCCTTTTTGACTATTTGGGGTAGTTTGCGCTTAGGCCCCTTAACGTTTTTTCCACATAAGGTATCTACGCCTAATTTGTGTCCTTTTCTTCCAAAATCCTGAAGATTCTAAATGTAACGGGTTTGTGGATTCCATTGGAGGGGACTGAGAAATTAGGCAAAATACAGCTAAATGTGTTTTTGGGGAAACAAGGCTGGGGAGTAAATACATTTTACTTACTTTATAATTAGTTGTTAAATACTATTAGCTATTTATTTGTACAAGTTTTTTCAATTGAGTAATTGATCATTTTACATAGAAATTTTAGGTGTGGGTTGTTGTATTATAGGTGTAAAGGGTGGGAAGTTAATTACATTTTATGTGTTTTAATTTGTCTTTTAATTAATAATATATATTTAATTGATAATTAATTATCTTATGCAAATTTGTTATTTATTTTCGATGTGGGTTGTGTGGTGTTATAGAATAGGAAGTAAAAAGACTAAATATGTAATAAATAATGTTTTAGTTAATAAATATTTACGAAATAAAAAATTTAGAAAATTATTTTTTTTACCTATTTGTTGGTATTTGTGATATGTATTTAACATTATATCTTTTTTTTAAAATATTTTAATATTAAATATATTTTTATTTAAATGTGTAACCTATTTATAGTTTTTTTATTTACTTTAAATATATATTTTTATTTTGTTGATTTTTTTGTTTGTTTTTAATTTTGAACTGACCGGAGTGAGAATAGTACATTTTACCCTTCCACAATCCAACAATTTTCCTACTGATGCAGTGCTTAGAATGGGAATAGCAAATGTTTTCCCTCCGCTATCCAACACTATCCCTACTGTTGCACTCACTGGAGTGGGAAAAGTAAATGTTATCCCTCCGCTATCCAACACTTTCCCTACTGTTGCACTCATGGAGTGGGAATAATTATTTTTACCCCTCCGCTATCCAACACTTTCCCTACTGTTGCACTCACTGGAGTGGAAAATTGAAGTTTAAAGATTTTTAAATAATTTAATGTTTTAATTCATAATATGTTTTTTTTTATAGATTTTATGTTATTGGTATATGTATATATTTGTTACATTTTTATATAAATTTAAAATGATAAAAATAAGTTAAAACTATTAGTTTAATAATTGTTTTAAATTAAATTATATATATATAAATTATTATATATGTGTGTTTAACTTTTTAAAATCAAGTTTATTTGTTATATTTATTCAAATGTATATTAAATCTATTTTTTGGGGGGGCTTGGCCAATCGGTCCAACATGGCGGATGCGCTTTAGCCTAGTTCCATAAGCCTGATTAAAATCCTTCATCGTCCTGCCTGTAAGCTCACCAGGGAGCAGCTCAGGGCCCCGGAATACACCATACCGGTCTCCGCGTCGCAAACGCACTGGCAAGAGTGAAGAAACTGGATCGGCTTATTCGAGTCGGTGCGGCCTAGGAGACGCAGCGGAGCCAATCCCTGCTGTGCGTGCGACCCCTGGCGGCGGAGCTTAGACCAGGCGCCTTGGAGGCTTGGGCCCTTGGTCTGTCTCCTGTGCCCGGGTGAGATGCGGTCTTCCTCCCGCCCCCCGCTCGCTGCCCCACAGTGAACTCCGGCAGAGAGACACTGGACCGCGATAGCGACCGACGGAGCGATTCATGCCCTCGGCAGGATTCCTGGAGTGCTGTGGCCTGAGACTGGGGCTGTGTGGTGCAGGGAGAGCCAGAGAAGGATATCAGCCCTCCCAGCGTGAGTCCAGGCATCCGCACCCGTGAGACACCTCATCGAGGACACCATTGCATCGGAGGCAGGTGTGGGGCCGGGAAATTCGGGCACCCGGGGGCTACCTCGGCAAGGCTGCAACCAGATTGGAGTGGAGGGAATCAACCACCCTGCTGATTGCCTCGGTCTTAAAGCACAGAACACGCAGTTTTACCTCCACACTCAAGTCCTTAATAAATCGACCCCCAGCCATCAAACACGTCATTAATGGCAGCATAAGGAGCTATTGGGACGGTGGGGTTGCAGTAGTGGAGAGAAAAGTGCCCCGGGATGGCTGTCTGGCACTGATACATCAGGGTGACACCGAGTAGACCTGAGGGGCAAATACCGTGAAGCCAACCATCTGGTGAGGCGTGAAGAGACATTGGCCTACTTTTAAACACCATACACAGCTGGACTTAGACCACCTGGATAAGACCCCCCCCCCCCCCGAGGTGGGGACACCTCGACTACAGAGGAGGCCGGTCTAGGCCCCGGTGCGTCTTGTGGTTGAGGGGTGGCCCTCCTTTATGCCAGATCCCGGCACGTGCATATAAGACCCTGGCACATACTGGCACAAGACCATCCCCCCGTCATTGTATCAATAGACTGTCCTGCACCCGCAAGGCCATCATATCTAAAGGACAATCAGCTGGGCCAGCTATAAAGCAGAGCGCACTGAACAAATATACCAAGTCAGCATCAGCACCACTACAACTAATGATATGCCTGCTACAACACCAGACACCCTGCAATCTTGGATGCGATTGCCCAATCGCGAGACCTGCTCAACGCTAAAATAGGCGCAGTAGAAGCAGATGTCATGTTGTTGCGGCAAGATCTGCACAATTCCGTGGAACGTATAGCTCCGGCTGAGTCCAGGATCTCGGGGGCAGAAGATGCCATCACTACACTATGAGGAAAGATTACCACCCTTGAGACGCGTACACAGGGCCTTGCCACACGTGTGGAGGACGCAGAAGGTTGGGCGTACCGAATAATTTACGTTTTGGGTGATTTCCTGAGGGCTGCGAGGGCACGAATATGTGCGCATTCCTGGACCAGTGGCTCAAATCCTGGATTCCAAGGAGAATCTGTCACCATGCTTTATACTGGAGCGGGCTCACCGGGCCCTCTTTGACAAGCCTCCGTCGGGAGGCCGTACTCGGCTGGTGATTACACGAATCCTAAACTACCACGACAGAGACACTATTTTGAGACAGGCCCGGGTGCAGAAGTCTCTTGCCTTTGCCTCTCAACCAATAATGATATTTCCGGACTATACCAAGCTTGTACAGCAGCAGAGGCAATCTATTACGGCCGCGAAGTCACGCCTACGGGAGTTACAAATCCCATATATGCTACTCTTCCTGGCTCGCCTCTGAGTCAGCTACAAAGACCGCACACTGTTCTTTGATACCCCTGAGGAGGTTTTCCCGTCGGTGGAAGAGCGCCAACCAGTTCAACCCTATACGCCACCACCTCGGGATTCGGATTCAGCCTCTGGGGACCTACGCCTTCACCAGGACAATAAAAATAAGACAAACAAAGGCACCCGTTCGAGGTTGAACTGGTGTTTCCACTTTCGGGGAGACAAGCAGGTGGAGAAGACGGACTACTGACGATCATGGCATTTGATACTTACACTTTGAGGTATAGAGTGGGCAGGGGGCGGGATATGGTATGCAAGATCTCAGCTCACCAGCATCTTTATGGGCTCCCTTATTTGAACTGCTGAGTTAGATCCTAAGGACACCAGTTAGGGATGGGATCTCAAGGTAACTATTGGATTGTTTCAGTCGTTACCCCCTGTTGGGGTGGGACCTGCTTACAAGCCGCAACAGATACTTTATCGTTCTTTGAGGTATTGGGTTCGGAGTGGGAGGGGAAGGGAGGGGGGAGGAACGGTCAGTTGTTCAGGTTGTTAGTTAGAGATTTAAAAATTCAAATATTGTGCTATATTCTCTTGGTCTGTGCATCACACAGTTAGTCATCTGCCTTGCAGCGTAACATGACTACACACCTACATAGAACAAATCCAACAGGGGGAATTAAGGTGGTTACCTGGAATGTTAGGGGTCTTCTCAACAAGATCAAACGGGGGGCTGTACTGAGACGCAAAACGCCTTGGGGTGGATGTCTTGCTGCTGCAAGAAACACATTTGATGGAGACTAAGGCCATATGCCTAGCCCGATTTGGCTTCATGCAGGTCTTCCACGTGGGTTTCACAAGAGGCTCTAGGGGAGTGGCTATTTTAATCCACCGCAGGCGTGCATTTACGCACATGAACCTACGGGCTAGGCAGATACATATTCATCCAGGGCATGTTAGCAGGAGAGTACATGACATTGGGTCGTGTATATGCCCTCCGTCCCCCTCAGTCATGCATTCACAGAGCGCTTTGCTGATATCTGGGGATCTATGCCCGATTCCCTAGCATTAATTAGAGGAGATTGTAACAATGGTATCCACCCTGACCTGGGTAGGTGCCGCCTCACAGCTATACAACACACGCAGAGGGAATTCCGCCTGGGACCACTAGCGGAGACACTGGGATTATATGACACATGGAGGACGCTGCACCCAGCAGATGTCGGCTATATGTACTTCTCGGCAGTCCACGGGTCATTTTCAAGATTAGATTACATTTTCTTCCCCAGGGCACACACGTCAACTGAAAGGGGTGGATATTTTGCCAAGGGTGTATCTGACCATTCCCCAGTCAAACTACAGTTAGAGACTCAAAGACGGTCATCGCTTCGCTGGCGGCTATCGCCATGGGCACCTACATAACCCAAGCTATAGAGTGGGCCTGCATAAAGCCTTGGTGTAATATTTTTCTGTGAACAAGGGGATGGTGGGATCCACTACTATACTGTGGGAGGCTATGAAACTAACCATCCGAGGATTCGACATAGGCCACTGCACAGCTGCTAAATTCCAGAAAAGAGAAGAGTTAATACAACTCAAAGCCCAAATCATCCAAACTGAGCTGTTAGCACAAGAGCGAGACGAGGTGGCGTTCGTCGCCAACTGGGAATCTTACAGAGAAGGTATCAATGCATCCCACTGGATGAGGCTAAACATATATGGCAGGCCACACAAAGCCGGATCGACCAATGGGGGATAAGTCAGGGAAAATGTTACATAGACTGTGCCAATATTCCCTGAAACCGACACAAATACCCATAATTAAATCAAGCACCGGCGCGATGATCACTGATCCCGCACAGGTGGCCAGTGCCTTCGCTAGATGCTACCACGCACTCTACACTAAACGTTAAGTCCTCTCAGGAACCCAGATCGAAGACTTCTTTAGGGATATACTACCCCGACCACTGACAGCCACTGCGCGGGAAGCCCTAGATAGCCTCCTTACACTGGAGGAAATCACTTCAGCGGTCACGGGGATAGCTTCCGGCAGATCACCAGGACCCAATGGATTCCCTAGTAAAATCGTCAAAATGCATATAAAGATACTGGGCCCGCAGTACCTCACAACCCTAAAGGAGGCCCTTATGGCGAAATGTCTGCCTCCGTACTGGAGACATGCGGAGATAGTGGTCTTTCCAAAACCGGGTCGCCCACAGGAATTATGTGCATCCTATCAGCCCATATCTTTATTAAATATTGAAGCCAAGATACTTGCCAAAATATTGGTGGATAGGCTGATACCACTTAATCAAACACTGTTCCAGAGTGAGTATTGCAGAGAGTCAACACGCACTACAGAGGAAGGAGAAGACCGGAATGAAGAGAGGGGTACTAGGTCAGGGACCTTGTGATAGGGATGGGGAGAGACGCAAATTGTCTCTTGTTGCCCTCACACACCCCAAGGGATGTCATACTTCATCATCGGGCTGTTGCTCCTCATCGGGCCGGCGGTGCAATGCCCTACGGGTCCCCCGAAGGGTCTCTTTGGCGGAGATCTTTTTAGAGAACTGCCGATGGGTGCATGTGGGTGTGTGGGTAAAGGTCCTCTGTGGGGGGTGGTGCGTGCGTGCCGTGCGTATTAAAACTGCCTAAGGGTTGCCAGAAAAGAAGTTTTATTAAAGAGGTACCCATGGCAGGATAAAAAACCCGTAGGTTGAGAGTTACCAGCGGGGGCGCGATGTGCCCAGGTAACTATGCTGAGGTCGACATGTTTCACGCCTATGTTGGTCTGTAAGATCCCTGGCGTTTCATCAGGACCAAGAGTGAAGGTGGTGTGAGGTGAGTGCACAGACGTATTACTGTGAGCGGGGTAACATTGGCCCTCTCACACATCAATGGGGGGAGGAAGTCCGCCGCCAAACAAATTGTGGGTGGCGGCTATGACTAGGAAGTACATTTTTGCCCCCTTGATCATGACCTGAGAAAGAGATAAAAAGGGAAAGCGACACAACATAATATATGGAGAGCTTATAATGCAATAGCCGCCGTTGATAGACTAGACAGACAAGCAGCCTTACTACTAGAGGATATGGCCAAGGCATTTGAATCAGTAAGCTGGACGACATCCTGTTATTCATGACGGATCCACATCGATCTGGTCCCAGAATACTATAGATCATGCGTGTCTTCGGAAAACTTCGGGCTTATATATCAATGTATCTAAATCATTGCTGTGACCGCTAAGAGGAACGGTGGGGAGCAGTCGGTGGTCAGATGAACTTCCAATGGCTGCATGTGGTTTTACGTATCTTGGAGTTCACGTATCAGATAATCGAATCATGTCCTAGGAATGTAACCTTGTGGCAACAACCGAAAAGGTGAAGACCGAGATTAAGAACAGGTTGACACTTCCTCTGTCGCTGTGTGGAAGATCAGCTGTCTTTAAGATGGTCTCTCTGCCCAAATTGTTGTACCAGCTACAATCTCACCCATTTCCAGGCCCCATGACCTGGCTCCGTGAAGTCAACGCAATGCTGGGAGACTTCCTGTGGGGGGTGGGGTGATAGGGCCAGGGTGGCCCTTCGTACTTGTACACAATCAACTTATTGCGAGGGTATCACTGCAGCAGACATGCAGTCCTACCACACAGCTGCACATACTGAATGAATGGTGGTATGGGTCCAAAGAGGACCCGGCATGCAGGCTCAAACAGTGGCTCATGGGGGAGCTCTCTATACGTTCGTTCTTATATAGTAGGACTGACCCCAAAGATCTCCCCCCGACGACGAGGGTGGTGATTATGACCTGGCGACAGACTCTCCGTAGAATCGGTTGGTGGGTGCGCTTAACACAAGCCACTCAGCTCTGCCAGAATCGAGTGCTTCCACAGGTCACTGACCTCCAGGGATTACAAAACTGGGACCAAATTGGATTCTCTACCCCTGGAGATGACATGAAGGGAACAGTGCTAAAATCTTTTGAGGGCCTCCGTAAAGACTTCTCTATGCCCCAGACACAATTCTATAAATTCCTACAACTATGACATGCCCTTTACCCATATATTAAAGACCTGACTAGTATGCCAGAACTTTGCCCATTAGAGGGCACACTATGGTTGAGGGATCATAAAATGTATAAAATTGACCAAACCCTAGTTACCAATAACCCTACAACTTTAGAATCCCTGAGAGCAACATGGGCTACTGATATCTGCCCGATTGATGATGATGACTATTTGGAGGCGCTAGAGTCCCCACGCGAGGCTGCGGTCTCGACCCGACTTTGCCTCATCCAGTTCAAATACTTACACAAGGTGTATTACACTAGAAATCAACTATGTGGGGAGGTGGCTGATTGCGTCTCCGCTTTCTTCGGTGTCATGTGGATGAAGGTATCTTCATACACACAATATGGTCTTGTCCAGTCCTAGATCGTTTCTGGTGTGGGGCATTAAACTGCCTGGCAGAGGTGCTAGCTTGGGACATACCGAGATCTCCAAAATTAACGCTATTGCACAGCACCAACACTTTAGGAGGAAACAAATACAAAAGACATTTCTTCCTAGGTCTCACCCTAGCAAAGCAAGACATTACCAAACTGTGGAAAGCAGAGACCCCGGCCGAGTGACGCTATGGAAAGCAGGGATGGAATTTATTATGGAATTGGAACTCCCTGTTTTCATAGCTAGGGGATGGCCGCAAAAACATAACAAATTATGGGCAAGGTGGGCCACCTACAGAAACATACCACTGGAAACGCATAACGAGGCAGAGGATCAACTAACTACAGAGGTGATAACATAGATATGAGGACAGAGAGTCTATCGACTCACTCATGGATACATCAATTAGATGCACGATCAAGATAAAACATATGTACAGGTACTAGGCATTGTTAGATTTGTGTTCATTAGAGCTAATGTACGGGGGAACTTCCTTGACTCAGAACGCACTTGGAGAATTGAGAAATAATGTAGTTATATGATGTCTGCTTTTAAAAAAAAAAATGTTATTGTTATATGCTTACAACATTGCTGGTTACAAATAACACTTGTAGTTCTTAGATCATACATTGTGCGATGTTTGCTTTTTAAGATGTGTTGTAGCATTATGCTGAAATACCCTGTACTGTATTCATAAAACCGATAAAATATGTTGTAAAAAAAGTTTTTTTTAATTGATTTTATTCTTTCATATATTCAATATTTATTAATGTATTACACACACACACATATATATATATATATATTCACTGAAAAAACCATAGGTTTCAGGGGCATTATAGTTAGCTGGACATTTCCCTCATACAAAACCCTAGAAATTCCCCTGTTATAGTTAGTTCAGCTAACTATAACTCGCGCTCCCGCAATGCACTGCTGATGACGTCACATATTACATCACTCATGACATGGTCAGTGACATCACTGATGACATCACTGATGTCATCAGTGATGTCATTTCAGATGTCATCACTGATTACGTCATCCAGTGAGTGTGTGTTTCTGTAAATTTTAAATATGTTTAATATATATATATAGGGAAAAACCTATGGAAGAATGAGTGGTTGTATAAGTGTGTGAATGGATGATTTAGTAGGTGCGTGACTGACTGTATAAGTGAGTCATTAAACGTATCTTACTGCAGACTAGTGACTAAACTGTGTGAATGTTTGTATCTGTCTGTCTGGTGTATAAGCGGCTGCATGGTTTTGTGAATAGCTATATGAGTGTCTCTATGGGTTATTGATTGGTTGTCTGAGTATCTGTATCGGTGCCTGAGTGTTTGTGTGGGTGGGGTGTGTGTGACTCTGTGCATACATGTGTGAGTGGGTGATTCTATGGGTGCATGGTTTTAAGAGTGCATCTGTGATGGACTGTATGGTTGGGTGAGTGTATGTATGGGTGTGTTAGTGATTGAATGTATATCTCAGTGGTACATGTGTGAGTAACTACATATGTGAAAGGCAGTATATATGTGTGTAAGAGTATATAAGTGGGTATATGTGAGAGTGTGTGATTGTGAGAGTGGCTGTATGGATGAGTGTGTGCTTGTATCAGTGATTGTATAAGAGCGTAAGAATGTGGTACTATTTTTATGAGTAAGTGAACTAGTGTGTGTGTAACTGCATAGGTGAGTAAATGGGAGTGTGATTAATTATTTGCATGACTGACTAGGTGTGAGAGTACCTCTATGGATGATTGGTGGTGTGTGAGTGTCTATGTAGGTGTATAAATGCATATGATAGTCCTGTACTGAGTGACTGTAAGTATGAGTGACTGTACAGGTGAGTGAGTGGATGTGTGTGTAGATCTAAGAGTCAATGAGTGGGTATGTAGTTATTGGTATTGGAGTATCTATGGTTTTGAGAATGGACGTCTGAAATTTTGATTGAGTATATCAAAGGGTGTGAGAAGATGCACTAATTTATCACATGGATGACGTCATCAGTGATGTCATCAGTGATGTCATTTCAGATGTCATCAGTGATGTCATCAGTGATGTCACTGACTATGTCATGAGTGATGTAATGTGACGTCATCAGCAGTGCATTGTGGGGGCGCGAGTTACAGTTAGCTGAACTAACTATAACAGGGGAATTTCTAGGGTTTTGTATGAGGGAAATGTCCAGCTAACTATAACGCCCCTGAAACCTATGTTTTTTTCAGTAAATTTCTAAGGTTTTTTAAATGCCAATTCCTAACTATAACGCCCCTGAAACCTATGGTTTTTTCAGTGAATTTCAAAGGTTTTTTAAATGCTAATTCCTAACTATATCAGGCCTGAAACCTATGGTTTTTTTCAGTGAATTTCAAAGGTTTTCTAAATGACAATTTTGAATGTATTAATTGTTATACTGATTTTTTTTATACTGATTTACTACATTTTTTAAACTATTTATTTTTAGATATATTTTTTTTAATTACATTATAATTACATTATACATTACAATACAAAATATACTTTCTCAGAATGAATTACTTTAGTTTAAATATTTGGCAAATAGGCAACAGACTTTTAAGTACAGTAGTTACAGTTGTTGCAATGGGCAACACAATTTCAAACACAAAGCAACATTGAGCTCAATGTTAATTTCTAATTAAATGCAATTAGTTACTTTATGGATTACTTTTCTAACCACAAGACTGGATCCTAGATTTAGTCCTTGGACATCTCCTGTAAAAAGTTGAGTAAAAGCGCTTTGGTTACAGTAGTGATTTGTAAGGAATATTATTGTATTTTAAAAGTTGACACTTAGAAACTTTTTCCCATAGAATCACCAATGTTATCCTATGGCTGAAAATTCACTTAGCAGGTAAGTAGTGTTATCGTTACTTTTTCTTACTCAGTGGTGGATCCTGGATCCAGCACTGGCCAACCTTCTGTAAACAGTTGAAAGAATGTGTTTAAGTCATACAGACGATTTTTTAGGAATATTTTTAGTTTGTGAAAACAGACACTTAGAAACTTTTCTGGTGAAAACCACACAATGGATTCCTATGGAAGGAAATACAAGTTACTGGTAAGTACGCTTAGAATTACTTTTCAGGGTAAGTGCTGAGCTAAATGATGCTATATAAGATTTTTTTTTTTACCTATGCCTCTGGTGACTTCAACACTTATTCATATGAAGTAAGATAAACGAAAATTAATACGTTTATCTAAGCAATGATTTATGCCTTTTATTTATTTTATTTTTTAAATTAATATCTTTGATCACAAAAAGAACACATAATGAACTACACGAAATACCACATTGATATTTACACAATGAAAGTGAAAGTGAAAAACGTGAAAAATGTGTTTTGACATACAATTATAAATAAACTCATAATAATCAAACATTGAAACAATCAAATGCAATGTCACAAAAAACAATCATTATATACACAATACGAAATGCAAAGTTGTCAAACAAATTGATAGATTGGACAACTAACACCCTTATATTTAGAATCAATCAAATCCCCTAAATATCAGGGACACAAGGGGGTATATTTGTGATATTTAACCAAGAAGTTAGATTCCTTTGTCTGCCTTGTAATATTTAACCAAGGAGTTGAATTTCTTTATCTGCCGACGCGTTTCCAGTGCCGGTTAAATCAATTGCCGCACTCTCATCAGGGCTGGATTAATCTTTCTCACGAACAGACTGATTGTGACAAAAAGGGGAGGGGTGGAAAAAAAAAGAATTACAATTTTTATTAAAAAAGGCGCTTCCCAAAGCCCTAATTATTTTTCTATCTGCACAAGTTGGTGGTCACATACCTGCATTATGCCGGTTAAATGTAACCATCAGCAATGTGTAACATGCAGTGGTTGCCAAACTGGTTTTCAATATTGCAGGGCCAAGACGATTTTTAAACAACCGCAGATCTTTAATTCTGCAAGAGAAATGTTACACGCAAATTTGCGGTGTCTGTTTGAATGAGTTTGAAACGTTACAACTAAGCACAAGTTATTTACTCACTCGAAAAGGGGGGCCAAAGACGTGGTCCCACAGAGGAAGTGTTGTAACAAATAACGATCCTTCACTCTCTCTAAAAGTAGTTCGTGGCTGCAAGAGCAAAAAAATGTAAGAATTTGTAAAAATCGTTTTTTGGCTAAGCGCACTTGAATTCAAGTGCAAACTCTATTTTGCTCACCTAAAGAAGCTTCAAGCTCAAGATTTCAGGCTCAAGGTTTCAAATGGGGATCTGTCTCCATTGTTGCTAGCAGCTCGCCGAGCTGATTAGCACATCATGTGATGGTGCATCAGTGTCACATGATGCGTTTCTGACCAATCCAGGAGGAGATGATCTAATTACATTTGTGTTGACTTCTGGGAGATGTAGTTTATTGAAGTCATGTGTTTCAATCCAGTTGCCCAAGGTAACATTTTTCAATATCACAGGTCGGTTAGGTTTTCCATCATATCGATATTGATCCCATTTATACTTTATTAGAGAGATACAATTCCAGAAGCTGACGGCAGCACCATATATTTGATTACAGCTCATGAGTGTTCTAGGCTCTGTTCAACTCGCTCATGCAGTTGAGGCCCTGGTTGATGCTATCAAATTTCATGATTAAATATGCCTCTTTCCGCAATTGTCCATTACTAAATCATGTCCGAAAAGGACACGCTGTCCTTCACGGAAAGCCATATCCAAAATCTAATAGCTTCTTCCCCGTTCTCTGCCCTTTCACTAAGTGCCTCAGCAAGACAGCAAAATGAGGCTGACAAACTGACTCGTCTACATAAAAAACACATAAGAACCGAACTCCACGGTTACTTCCTTCTACAGCACCTGCGGGCGGGCATCATCCCCTGGGGTCTCCAAGTTAAAAATATTCTGGTGATTTTTATCGAAGACCCTGAATACAAAAAAGGCTTTAGTTGTATAAACACTAAGTGCAGTCGAGATCTCATTGTGCATACCATTGAGACTGCGCAGAGACTGTGTAGCCAAGAAGAGAAAGAGATTGAGGAACTGGTTAAGTCTATCTCAGATAAACAAACAGTGGATGAAGCTAAGATCTTACTAGAAAAGATAGAGAAGGAAATTCAAACCTTCAAAGATAACACAATCAATGTGAAGACTGCCCAATTCGAGAGGGACTCAAAAGCATTCAAATTAGAACAGGTTTATCCCTTTCTAAAAGAAGATTTCTATACTTTGGCAGAATCAAGAAGAGCTTTAACCACATTCCAAGGTAGATCAAAAAAAATCGATTTATAGGTTTCTCAGATACTTCATCTTCATTCTCTTCACCTGATTCAAGGCCTGGTAATTTTACTAAACAAGGGCCGCCCAACAAGCCTTTTTTAGCCAGAGGCCGAGGGTCAAGGGTCCGATTCAAACAGCCCTGGGAGATGCGAACACGCAGCACGTACTACAAAAACTAGATAATTCAACTATTGTTAATCTGTCAAGTAAACAACTTACAAAAGATGAAGAAATGATTCTGTCTCTAGGGTTAAAATTTGTCCCCAAGAGACATACTGACTTTACAAAGTTAAAACTAGAGGCTTTGGATTTTTGCCGTAAGATCCGGTTAAAATCCTATTTCGCCGGGACTGAACTGACATCTAGTCAAGAGACGACTGGCCTA
This sequence comes from Triturus cristatus, assembly GCF_964204655.1. Classification (NCBI taxonomy): domain Eukaryota; kingdom Metazoa; phylum Chordata; class Amphibia; order Caudata; family Salamandridae; genus Triturus; species Triturus cristatus. The sequence continues at coordinate 473,707,912 of NC_140581.1, read as the reverse complement.
AGAGTGAAATCTAACTTCACTCCCACTCAGAATATACCAAAACAAATCTATGCCTTTGAGCAAGTAGTGTTATCCTCTATCACTAAATTGGAAAAAACTAAGGGCTTTGTACAAAACAACATTAGTAGAGGCCAATTAACAGCTATTCGTGATCTAAAAGCAGACCCCTCCATTGTGATTAAGCAGGCGGATAAGGGCGGGGCAGTGGTGATCTGGCCCCGCACCATGTATCTGAATGAGGGTAAACTTCATGTTGAGAATCACGAGTGGTATAGACGGGTGAGAGAAGATCCTACTCGTGAAATACAGGGCAAGATTGCACAGATAACGAAAAATGGTTTAGATGAAGGATTCCTGGGTCCAAAAGAATTCCAATTTTTGAATAAAAAACAACCAAGAATTCCGGTATTATATTTTCTACCGAAAATACATAAAAATAGCCAAACGCCCCCAGGTAGACCGATAGTTTCAGGCTGTGACTCTGTTTTGGAGCCAGTCTCTAAATACATCGATTTTTTTTTTTCTCAAACCATTCTTGCCCAGTGTTAAATCTTATCTCAGAGATACAACAGACTTCATCACAAGAGTGGAGGGAATAACATTTGATGATGACATACAGATGATGGTGACATTGGATGTCACATCCCTGTATACCCAAATCCCCCAAGATGAGGCACTCCAAGTGATGGAACTTTACTTGGACTTGAGGGAGAGACCACACAGGGTCCCCACATCATTTATCATGACATTGGCTGAAATATCCCTTCGAAACAATTATTTTAAGTTTGAGGGTGATTTTTTTATACAGATCAAGGGTACAGCTATGGGTTGTCCCTATGCGCCGGAAATGGCGGTTCTGTATATGGCCCAGTACGAAGAGAGATTTATACACAAAAACAATCCATTTAAAAACAACTTGCATCAATGGCTGAGGTATATTGACGACGTCTGGCTCCTGTGGCAGGGGAGCCAGACCGAGTTGAATCATTTTTTTGACTGGTTGAATTCAAGGCATAATGATATCAAATTTTCCATCGAGTCCAGTAAAACAAGGATGACTTTCCTTGATGTTGCAGTATGTCCCCATAACCAAAAATTGACAACCAGCCTTTACAAAAAAGAGACAGACAGGAACACTATACTTCACTATACAAGTTCGCATCCACAGTGCCTAAAGGAGAACCTCCCCTATGGGCAGCTGTTGCGGATTAGGAGAAATTGGACAGATCTGGCAGAGTTTAAGGACCATGCAATGTCATTCTGTAAGGAAATGGAAAAGAGGGGTTACCCTAAGAAACTTCTTAAGCATTCCATAAAAAGAGCAAGGTTCACCCCTAGGGAAAATTTGTTACAGAAAAAGGGAAAGACAGAAATGGACAAACTCGTATGTGTTATAACATATGGGGCCCATACTAACAAATTTAGACAAATCATCTTAAGGAACTGGCATTTGCTTGAAAGAGCAGACAGTTACATCCCTAAACCAAAGAGCGACTTGATTACCAAGTGGAATCTAAAACCCATTTGTGGGCACCATAAGTGTGGGAACTGCGTGTCCTGCCCAGCTACTATGGAAGGAAATTTATTTGAACACAATGGAGTGAAATGGAGACATGAAAGTTTTACAAATTGTAAGACTAGGAACGTTGTTTATGCAGTGGTATGCTCTTGCAATAAATTGTACATTGGAAAGACAAGCCAACAGGCTAATGTGAGAATTACACAGCACAAATCTCGAATTAGGAGAAAAGTCCTTACAGCGCCTATGGTAGAACATTTTCTAGCTGTTGAACACAGCGAAAATGAACTGCGTTGGACAGTTCTTGCATGGATTGACCCAAAATCGACATATATTGAGACCGCTCTGTTGCGGAAAGAGGCATATTTAATCATGAAATTTGATGGCATCAACCAGGGCCTCAACTGCATGAGCGAGTTGAACAGAGCCTAGAACACTCATGAGCTGTAATCAAATATATGGTGCTGCCGTCAGCTTCTGGACTTGTATCTCTCTAATAAAGTATAAATGGGATCAATATCGATATGTTGGAAAACATAACCGACCTGTGATATTGAAAAATGTTACCTTGGGCAACTGGATTGAAACACATGACTTCAATAAACTACATCTCCCAGAAGTCAACACAAATGTAATTAGATCATCTCCTCCTGTGATTGGTCAGAAACGCATCATGTGACACTGAGGCACCATCACATGATGTGCTAATCAGCTCGGCGAGTGCTAGCAACAATGGAGACAGATCCCCATTTGAAACCTTGAGCCTGAAATCTTGAGCTTGAAGCTTCTTTAGGTGAGCAAAATAGAGTTTGCACTTGAATTCAAGTGCGTTTAGCCAAAAAACGATTTTTACAAATTCTTACATTTTTTGCTCTTGCAGCCACGAACTACTTTTAAAGAGAGTGAAGGATCGTTATTTGTTACAACACTTCCTCTGTGGGACCACGTCTTTGGCCCCCCTTTTCGAGTGAGTAAATAACTTGTGCTTAGTTGTCACGTTTCAAACTCATTCAAACAGACACCGCGAATTTGCATGTAACATTTCTCTTGCAGAATTAAAGATCTGCGGTTGTTTAAAAATCGTCTTGGCCCCGCAATATTGAAAACCAGTTTGGCAACCACTGTGTGTTACACATTGCTGATGGTTACATTTAACCGGCATAATGCAGGTATGTGACCACCAACTTGTGCAGATAGAAAAATAATTAGGGCTTTGGGAAGCGCCTTTTTTAATAAAAATTGTAATTCTTTTTTTTTCCACCCCTCCCCTTTTTGTCACAATCAGTGTGTTCGTGAGAAAGATTAATCCAGCCCTGATGAGAGTGCGGCAATTGATTTTACCGGCACTCGAAACACGTCGGCAGATAAAGGAATTCAACTCCTTGGTTAAATATTACAAGGCAGACAAAGGAATCTAACTTCTTGGTTAAATATCACAAATATACCCCCTTGTGTCCCTGATATTTAGGGGATTTGATTGATTCTAAATATAAGGGTGTTAGTTGTCCAATCTATCAATTTGTTTGACAACTTTGCATTTCGTAATGTGTATATAATGATTGTTTTTTGTGACATTGCATTTGATTGTTTCAATGTTTGATTATTATGAGTTTATTTATAATTGTATGTCAAAACACATTTTTCACGTTGTTCACTTTCACTTTCATTGTGTAAATATCAATGTGGTATTTCGTGTAGTTCATTATGTGTTCTTTTTGTGATCAAAGATATTAATTTAAAAAATAAAAGGCATAAATCATTGCTTAGATAAACGTATTAATTTTCGTTTATCTTACTTCATATGAATAAGTGTTGAAGTCACCAGAGGCATAGGTAAAAAAAAAAATCTTATATAGTATAACTAGCCCTACCTACCCTCTAATCCTTTGGGCTAAACCCCTCCTTTTTTGACAAGAGCTAAATGATGCAGCCCTGGGTTCTCTCCTGATAACAGGTGAGTAAATCGGAATTCGTAGTTCGGCTGATTTTAGAGGAATATTTGTACGTTTCAAAAATGGACACTTAGAAAGTTTTCTGGTGAAAACCACACAATGGATTCCTATGGAAGGAAATACAAGTTACTGGTAAGTACGCTTAGAATTACTTTTCAGGGTCAGTGCTGGGCTAAAAGATGCAGCCCTGGGTTCTCTCCTGATAACAGGTGAGTAAATCGGAATTCGTAGTTCGGCTGATTTTAGAGGAATATTTGTACATTTCAAAAATGGACACTTCGAAAATTTTCTGGTGAAAACCACACAATGGATTCCTATGGAAGGAAATACAAGTTATTGGTAAGTACGCTTAGAATTACTTTTCAGGGTCAGTGCTGGGCTAAAAGATGCAGCCCTGGGTTCTCTCTTGATAACAGGTGAGTAAATCGGAATTCGTAGTTCGGCTGATTTTAGAGGAATATTTGTACAATGGTGAAGGAAGGGGGAGGGGCCTGAGGTGACGTGTGCAAACACGCCCTGTGGCGCGTTTTAAGTCGGGGAAATAATTCCTCTTCAATCCTGAGGTCCCCTGGGGGCCAACTAGCCCACCAGGTACCTCCAGTATGCTCCAGGGAGCTGCCTTGCAGAGAGGTATTCAGAGGCCAGGCCCCTTTTTACAACACTCTGCAACACAGCTCCGTGGCGCTTACTGGAGGTACCTGGTGGGCTATTTGTCCCCTAGGGGACCTCTGGATTGAAGACGAATGAATTCCCCAACTTAAAACTCGCCACAGGGCGTGTTTGCACAGTATCACCTCAGGCCCCGCCCCCTACCTTCACCACTGTGCAAACGCGCCCCGTGGCGCGTTTTAAGTTGGGAGATTTAGTCCCCTTGAATCCTGAGGTCCCCTGGCGGCCAACTAGCCCACCAGGTACCTCCAGTAAGCGCCAGGGAGCTGCGTTGCAGAGATGTGTAAAAAGGGGCGTGGCCTCATTACACCTCTCTGCAACGCAGCCCCCTGGCGCATACTGGAGGTTCCTGGTGGGCTAGTTGGCCCCCAGGGACCCCCAGTATTGAAAGGGAATTCGTTCCCCCTCTGCAAACGCGCCAGGGGGCGTGTTTGCAGAGTGGTGTAAGGAGGGGGCGTGGCCTCCGGCCCGATCCTTTTTTTTTTTTCCCCTCTGTTTTTTAGAAGGGGGGCTGTGTAGCCCCCCTTCTTTTTCATTTTTTTTTTTTAGAACCTGGGGACCCCATCCCCCAGGGCCTGCCCCCAATTTTGATTTTTTTTAAAACGGGAAGGGGGCCGCGTGGCCCCCCCTTCCCAGGCCATAATTTGCCCCGGGAACCCCATCCCCCGGGGCATGGCCCTTTTTTAAAAAAAAAAATGTTATGGAGGGGGGCTGCATAACCCCCCTCCTGTGCCACCTATGGCCCCGGGGACCCCATCCCCCGGGGCCATTTAAAAAAAAAAATTGGGAAGGGGGGCCGCGTGGCCCCCCTCCCGGGCCGCTTATGGCCCCGGGGACCCCATCCCCCGGGGCCTGGCCTCCGTTGGGGGCCTTGGGGGGGTCCCCAATCCCCCCACGGCCCCGCCGGCTCCCCGCGTCCTGCGGGAGCCGGCATTGCTTTTCCACATGGGGAGCAGCTAACATGCTGCTCCCCGTGTGGAAAAGCAATCGTCTTTGGTATTTGGAAGAGAGAGCAGGTTTCCTGCTCTCTCTTCCAAATACCAAAGCAGTTTGCTATGGCAGGGCGGGAGCCGCGAGGCTCCCACCCTGCCATAGCAAACAGCAGTGTCCCGGGGTTGGGCACCCCGGGACACTGCAGGAGCCGGCCCTGGGGGGTGACGGTCCCCAGGGCCATCATTGGCTCCAGGAGGGGGGGCCGCCACTTAAGTTAAAGCCCCGGGGGGTGGTGGTCCCCGGGGCTTGGGGGTCCATAACGGCCCCCCTATTTTACATATTCAGTGCCCCAGGGAGGTGGCGGTCCCAGGGGCTCGAGCCCCCCCACACAAGGTTTTAAAAAAAAAAGAATTTTTTAAAAAGCCCCAGGGGGTGGCGGTCCCCGGGACTGCGGGGGGCCATGAGCCCCCCGCATACATTAACATAAGCCCCGGGTGGTGGTGGTCCCCGGGGCTGGGGGGCCCCTCTGGGCCCCCCATTATAAAACCATATTGCCCCCGGGACTTGGCCGGCCCGGGGGCTAAATCTAAACGAAGCGCGGGAGTCCGCACTTCGTATTTTTTTTCGTTAGCGGGATGCGCGGACCCTACGCGCAACCCGCAATTTTTTTAAAAAATAATAATTTTTTTGGGGGCCTTGAGGGTCCTTGTGGGACCTCCTGAGCAGGCCTAGGGGGTCAGGGTGTTTCTACCCTGTCCCCTTGTTGCGTTTTGCGTCTTTGTTTTTGTGCTTTCTTGTGCCTCGGTTCTACCGAGGCACAAGATGGCTGCCAACACTTCCTGATTCAGAGTGTTGGCAGCCAATTAGCATTCAGCTCGTGCTCGGGAGGGTTCGGGGAGGGTGCGTGCAGGATCCGCGGATCCTCCGCGGCCATAGATATCACTAACTTTTTTACCTTAATTTTCTGAGGAACTACTGAACAGATTCACACCGAACAGATTCACACCATTTATGCAAAAGGCACGAGTCTGAACTGAGGACTACCTCTTTGCCAAATTTGGTGTCATTCCGTTCAGTGGTTCGGGCTGTAGCTGCGACAACAGATCCTATGGGAAATTGCATGGGGAAAATGCGTTTTGGGACCCCCCTTTTTTTCTCGGTCCGCCCGCTTGACGAATCACCGCGAAACTTTCAGGGTAGGAGCGGAGCGGAGATGGCCAAAAGTTTGGAAAATTTTGCGAAGATTCGTCAATCGACGCCAAAGATATTCCCAATAGAATGTTGCGGATTTCCTATGGAAAATAGGTCCTAACTATAACTATCTACTGGCGACCGCCAGTAGATAAAAAAAAATATATATATATATATTCACTGAAAAAACCATAGGTTTCACACACGTTATAGTTACGAATTAGCATTTAAAAAACCTTGCAAATTCACTTAAAAAACCATAGGTTTCACACATGTTATAGTTAGCTGGACATTTCCCTCGTAAAAAACCAATGAAATTCCCCCGTTATAGTTAGTGCAGGCAACTATAACTCACGCGACCGCAATCCTCTGCTGATGACGTCAGATATTACATCTGCGTTACGAACTGCGTTAAGTGGGCGCGCACGCCACGAATGGCGTAAAGTAACTTAGCATTTAAAAAACCGTACACATTCACTGAAAAAACCATAGGTTTCACACACGTTATAGTTAGGAATTAGCATTTAAAAAACCTTGCAAATTCACTGAAAAAAACATAGGTTTCACACATGTTATAGTTAGCGGAAATTTTACTGATAAAAAACCAATGAAATTCCCCCGTTATAGTTAGTGCAGGCAACTATAACTCACGCGACCGCAATCTTCTGCTGATGACATATGTGTCTTTATGAAAAAAAAATATTTGTAATATATGTATAGCTAAAAATGTATGGAAGAAGACATGGGCAAATAAGTGTCTAAATACAGTATTAGCATCAGCAGAGGATTGCGGTCGCGTGAGTTATAGTTGCCTGCACTAACTATAACGGGGGAATTTCATTGGTTTTTTATCAGTAAAATTTCCGCTAACTATAACATGTGTGAAACCTATGGTTTTTTCAGTGAATATATATATATATATATATAATCTTTTGTACAACTTTACTTATGACATCAATATATTTTTTCTCTCGATATTTTTGTACTTACCATTATAGGTATAGGATGTAGATATTTTTGACAGCGATATTTTGCTCACAATATTTTTGTAGGGGGACTTTTTGGGTGTTGATATTTTGTCAGTGTACCGTTACAAGGCAGCTCCAATAATAACGTATGGGAGAGGTAACCTTTTCATTAGTGAAAAACTAAATTGGCAGTATTTCATTATCAGGACATGAAAAACACACCAGCATCAGCACATGTCCTACCTTTCACATACACTGCACCCTGCCTATGGGGGTACCTTGGGCCTACCTTAGGGGTGCCTTACATGTATAAAAGGGAAGGTTAGTGCCTGGCAAGTGGGTGCACTTTCCAGGTAGATAAGGCAGTTTAAAACTGCACTCACGGACACTGCAGTTTACAGGGCTCTAGTAAAGGCTAGTAGCATTTGATTTACAGGCCCTGGGCGCACACAGTGCGCTCTACTAGGGACTTACCAGTAAACCAAATATGCCAATCATGGATACCCAATCAGAATCACAATCTACACAGGGAGGACTTGCACTTTAGCATTGATCAGCAGTGGTAGAGTGTCGAGAGTATCTAAATCAGCAAACACTAAATCCAGCGCACAGTCAAAACTACAGCAGGTAGAGGAAAAAAGAAAGGTTAAACCACGGCAAGGATGCCAGGTCTAACAGCCTCCACCATTGACCATATAAACAATAATATGAGGGCCAGTAGTTGCAACAGGGAATTTGAAAAGAAAGAAAACAGTCACATGACTGTCACTCTTTCTCGTCACTTGCTGGAGACGGAGGTCTGTAGGACGTAGTGGATGTTTAAAGGCAAAGATATATCTTTAATAACTTTGTTTGAGAGTCCTATATCTAACTGTAACAGTAAATAAGTATACCTTAGCAATATCTTTAGGTAATTGTTAATTGCATAAAAAATATATGTTCAGCCAAAATTCTCTGTAAGAGTAAGATATCTACCTCAAACTTGGACTTGGCCTTCTCTGCAGGGCCATCACTAAAACATTTATGCCTTCTTCCCTCCTGTTTCTGAACCATTTTGTTTTTTTACTTTTAGGACTCTAGGCCCTTGCTTATGCTCTCTCCTTTAAACATGGTAAAATTGGCTTACACTCAATTTTCACATTTAATTTACTTGCAAGTCCCCAGTACAGTGATACCACGTGTTACAAGGGCCCGTATTTTAAATGCTACTAGTATGCTTGCAGCACTAATTGTGCCACCCACTTAAATAGACTTTCAAACATGCAATTGCAGCCTATGTGAGCCATTTTAACCTGCCTTTTTGACCTGGAAAAATAAACCTTTTGCTAGGCCTAAACCTTCCTTTTTTTATTCAAATGTCACCCTTGGGATAGGCCATAGAGCAGAGTACGTTATAGTTAACAAATTGGACAATAACTTTTAAGTTTTACATGTCCTAGTAGTGAAAAACTCACACATTTGTTTTTCAATACTGTGATGTCTACCTCACCCCTAGGATAACCTTTGATTAACGTATTACCTTTAATAAGTAATAACCTTTGATTAGGAGCAGGTAGAAAAGTCATGTTTGATGTCTGAGGAATTGTAATTTAAAATCCTCTTTAATGTTGGATTTTACGTCTTAATTCTGAAACTCCCACTTTTGCAAATTTGTCATTTTCTTGTCCTAGACATTTGGTGCATGCAGCCTGTTCCTTGGCAACATAACTGGGTGTAGTTGTCCTTTGTTTATTCCTCCCAGATAGACACATTATAGAGAGACTTGATGTTCCTGGATAAGCCATCCCAGGCATGATGGGTGGGGCGGATGGAGCTGTGCACAGCCTCACTTGCACTTCAGAAGACTGTGTTCTGCTCTCACACAAAGAACTTCACACTAACCTGTTGTACCTTCAAACAGACTTCAACCAGGGCAGGTAGACAGGAAATCCAGACACTGCTGTGAGGAGGAGCTTCCAGACGTTTCTCACACTTCAAAGTGGGCACCGTGTATACGAATGTGACACTCAGGCCCACTTTTCAGGTCCCTTCTGGACCTATGGAAGATTCAGAAGAAGGACTACTCTGCTGCAAGAAGGAATGCCCAGCTACTTGTTTCTCCTGCCTGTAAGAGGGACTGCACTGCTGCCCTGCTACCTGCGGAAGAAGGGCAGAACCTGCACATTGAACCCAGGACCACCACAGTGACTACAAGGGCTAGTGGCTGGCCCCCTGTCCTGGGCTACAGGGACACAGCAAGCTCCAACACCTTTGAAGCTTGCACCTAGAATCTGCCTGCTGTGAGTCCTAATCTCTCCCTCAAGTGGTGCCTACCTAGTCTTGGACCTTTAGAAGAGCAGGGATAAAGGTGCTCGACTAGCCAAGCTGTGGTCTTTGCAACTCCTCATCGGAACCGTCCCAGCAGAACACAACTTGACACAAACCTCTAATCCCTCGCAGTTCCTCATTGGAACTGACGCAGAGAGACACAACTCGATGTAGGAGCTCGCCTCACTCATCAAAACTGACGCTCTGCGACGCATCTTAACGTAGGACCCCACAACGCTCTTCGGAACCGCCACAGTGTGGAGCAACACCCCACATCAAGAACATAAGGTACAATTCTCAGTAGGCCTAACCAGATCCCTGTATCTGGCCTGCGCTGCATTACAGTCGGCCTGAACTTGTGACTGTGTCCCGGTCTGGCCCTTTTTTTTAACCTAAGCCATTAAAATTGCATATCTCCGGTTCTACTAATTAGATTTTTGTTGTTTTGGTGTCAAATAATGTATTAAAAGTAACTCTTAAAAACTTTACTAGAACACTAGTATATTTTATTCCATCACAGAATAAACCTCAAGTCAAAGAATAAACCTTGAATGTAGTTCAATTAGTTCAGTTGTCCTTCAGTCTTCAGAAAGTTCAGTTCAGAAAAAGTTCAAGTTTGTTTCCACTACACAACTCCACTTTCAAAATATTTCTTCTTCAAAACAAGGAAGCAAATGTTCTTTTGCAAACAAAATCCTAGATCCACACAGCAATGTCTAGGCTACAGGAACAATGAATAACTACCACCTGGAGGACCTCATCGATCCCAAACTCCTCAAAGACCTGTCCAACCTCAGACTCACCCAGTGGGTGGAAGGCTCCACACTAGGAAATGACACGTACTGGACCCCATCTTAGCCAGCTTGGGAAACATCACGGTAGTCAAGCCCACACTGATCAACTGGTTCAACCACACCCTCCTCAACTTCAGCATACCCATCCCACACCACCACAGAAACACCATTACCAAATCTTCACAGTGGGACTACAACAAGATCTCAGAAGTATACAGGTCTTCCGAACTTCTACACCACATGCCTCAATATGCTAACAATCTCCCTGACTCTATCTACTAACTTCAACCCTTGAATCACCGCTTGAACAGCTACCCTGATACCCTGGCTGCTCTAAAATCCAAAAAACCCACAAGAACCAGACCTCAAGCCAGCTACTACATGAAAGAGCTTGGGTCACCAAACTCCACGGCAATCAACTTAATCACAAGTGGAGACAAAGTTTAACTGACAACAACACATAGAAATCCGCTGTCAGACTACCATCAGCAAATCAGAGCCTCCAAACAATCTGCGCTCGTCGTCCATATCAAAAGCAGGATCGACAAAAATATTGGCCATAGTGAAATTTTACCTCTCCACCAGCACAACCCCCTCTCAGGACTTCTGCACCAAGCTGTTCCTAATCTTCAGCAACAAGATCACCAGTATATCTGAAAACCTCGAGCCCTAACTGGACCCTTCCACCCTTGCAGCTGTCCTGCCTATCTCTACCAACACCCAGTGAACCCCTCTGACCACCTGGCCCACCATCACCAGTCAAGAAACCGCAACAGTTATGCAGTCCATGCACTCAGGAGAACCCTCAGACCCCTGCCCTCACCACGTCTTCATCAAAGGACTAGATCCCATCAGTGCAGCCTTGTCCTGGTCCTGAATAACTCAGTCATCCCAGCCACCTGCTTGGACGTTTGGAAAAATGCCATAGTACTCTCCCGCCTCAAGAAAACATCGACAAACCCTAAGTTGCTAGCTCACTCCCTACTACTCTACCCAGAAAAAGTAATGGCAAATATGATAAGCAAATGCCTAGTCATCTACCTCTCTGACAACCACCTCCTTAACACCACTCAATCTGGATTTAGGCCCAATCACAGTACAGAGACGCCCTCATCGCTGCACTGGACGACATCCGGATAATAATGTGCAGAGGTGGATCTTTCCACTGCCTTCAGCACAGTCTCCCACCCCATCCATATCCAACGACCACACGAAGCCAGCATCTAAAGTCCAGAAGTTGGCTAGATCTGCTCCTTCCTGACAGGCCGCACCCAGTTGGTCAGAATGGCCCCCTTCACCTTGGACATGGTCAACCACATCTGAGGGGTTCCACAAGGATCCTCACTCATCCTCACTCTGTTCCATGCCTACATAATTCCACTTATGAGCGTCATCCACACTCAGCGAATCAACTCCATATACTCTTCCTGTCCGTCAACACGCCAAACATCCGGACCAATTTGTCAACCTGCATGACGCTAGATGGATGAAAACCAAATGCATCAAGTTCAACTCAGACAAGATGAAAGTAGTAATCTTCTGCAAAGACACATCGCTCTGGGACTCTACCTGGTGACCTGCCAAACTCGTACCGAATCCCCTCCCAGCAATCCACGCAAAGAACCTCAGATTAGTAATCTGCAACCAACTCAGTATGACTGATCAAGGGAACACAGTCTTCAAAATACACATACACACGCACGCACGCACGCACGCACACACACACACACACACACACACACACAAACACTTAAAAAAACATGGATCTCACACACCTCAACAACTGCATAAACTTCCACAAACCTACCAGACTCTTCTGCTCAATCAAACTCTTATTTGCTTACAATCCCTACATACGCAGAATCAGATACGGCAGTCGTGCCTTCTCCCCCGCTCCTAATTTATGGAATTACCTGCCCCTGCACATCAGAGCCTCCCCCTCAGTTTTTGAATTCTGCAAGAAACTGAAGACCTTGCTTTTCACGTAGCTTGACCCATGGTTTGTCCCATTAAGCTTCTGCGCCAGAATACCCTAACGGAGAGTTGTGTACTATACAAATACACACAAAATAGCATATCATTATGTAACTTAACATTTATTTACAGAGCATTACTTTTACATTCCATTTTTGATAGTCAATGAAAAGTAAATGCTCTGTAGCAGTACTGTTCTGTAAATAAATTAGAAGTGTTGATTTATTTACAGAGCAGTACTATAGCAGAGCATGTAATATGCTTTAGCGCTACAGGAATGGGTTGCTCAATAACAGTCTGGATCTGTAAACAAATCACCGATTTTGATTTATTTACAGAAGGGTACTGCCACAGAGCATTAACTTTTTATGCATGTCACAAAATAAAATCTCTGTAGCAGTAATGCCTGGCAGTGGCGGAGCCCACAAATTAATACTTGAAGCTAGGTTACTGGTCTAGTTTGGCCCTAATACTTACCCAGTCTTAAAAAACACATGTCATGTTGTGTACTTTCTTTTCAAATAAATCAACTGTGGTGGAGCAGACGTCCACTGGATATTCGGTGTTGCCTCAAGTTGTACCTTGACGGTACCAAAGACCTTAGACTTTTTGTCCAGCTTTTTGCTTCTTTTGGTAACCTAGGCAAGGGGTTCCCTATTTTGGTTCAAAGAATCACATTCTGTCACATGAAAGTTAAACCTCTCAGTAGGAACATCACTACCCATTGCACAGTGATAATGACATCTAAATGGGCATTTTTTACAGTGGTGTCTCTTCAGGACATTTGTAGAGCCACCATATGGAAGTCTTTCCAAGCTTTCAATAAGCTTTGCTGCCTGGCCCAGAACACGGCTGGCAAAGCAGCAGTTGGTCATACATTTTTCATATCTTGTTCCTCTTGGTGGGCCCACGTAAACTTCTGTCTTTTCAGATTTGTTATATCTTTTGTGTATTTTTAAATTCTGATTCAAGTATGTGCACCTAAGATCGATCCAGTGCTAGAGAGGATACATTTGCTTGCCTGTTCTTGTGTTGGGATCTGTCAAATGGCTGTCCCTCCACCTTTATTTTGAGGCTCATCCTCAAAACGTATTTCCTAGCGCGGTCAGATCTGAGCAGTGGAGGCCTCTAGAAGTATTTAAGTTCTAAACACATTCACCTAATTGGCTGCTATTAGGTCATTTTACAAAGAGGTGTGCTACTAAATACTAAACTGTTGTTTCTCCCAAGGAAGTTTAATTCTGACTACTTCTATTCAGGGATGCTGACCATTGATGACCAATAAACAACAATACGCCAATACTGATAACCAGTTTACCTTTTTAAATGCACCACTTTGAAACCAAACAATGTGATCACAAGACCTTTTTCATCTCAGTTTTGAATCAATCAAAATGTATTTATCCACAAAATCATTTGAATGGATTTAAGAATCATTCAAATTTATCAACATACCAGATTATTCCAAAACACCACATATCAACATATATCTCACACTGCCTACCATACCATTTAACAACTTACTGCTTGCATTTGTCACAGTTATGCAATCTTACCACACTCATTCCAGCAGCCACACACACACTCACTAAAACACAACAGCACTCTACAAATAACAACAATTATTTGAAACAAAAGACCTAAAGTGAATTAATTTGACAGATAATGCAAGAATTGAGAACAATTCACAGAATTATATACACTCAATAGGTCAAAGACAACAGGTCGACGCGTTTCGAACACCCAAACACAATTTGCGGTGTTTTCCTCAGTACCCACAAGCTGCAGAAAAAGAGACAAAAACTCACAGTCACACTATGAACCCAAATGGTCCCTCATTGCTCTCCAAACCCACCAGAGGCCCCAGGCTTACCTTATTTTCTAAAATAAATCAGCCGATCTATTTACCTGCTGGTGAAACAATTCATTACTGAAACAACAACATGGCACCTACTAAGTAAAACCACTAGTAATTAGGCTTATTATTACAAACAGCGAGCTTTCAGAAACTCTTACTCGTGAACCAGAAGTGAACAACTTTTGTTGATTATCTGTCAAATTAATTCACTTTAGGTCTTTTGTTTTAAATAATTGTTGTTATTTGTAGAGTTCTGTTGTGTTTTAGTGAGTGTGTGTGTGGCTGCTGTAATGAGTGTGGTAAGATTGCATAACTGCCAAAGCGCTGGAGGCGGCGCGGGCGTGGGGAGCTCTGGTGGAAGGGCTTAGATCCTTGGAGGAGTTGAATGAGGAGGATAGGGATCCTGTGGACGGGGATAGGAGTGTGGAACCCGGAGTGGGGCCCCCTGGGGCGACCGGGGAGACCGCCCTGAATAGGGCCATTTAGGTATACCTGTGGAGGACTCAGCGTTTGCACAATGAATTGGTAACTGTCGAATAGTCGTGGTGGGCGGCTGGGATCTGGATGGAGGGCGGTGGGGGGGTACCTCCGGTCTCTTGAGAACAGTGGACAGGCTCGTTTGATTGCCCTGGGCTCGGATTTCCTGGACCCCGGGTCCCTCCCAGCAGCAGTGAAGGAGGGGTGGACGCGGGCACACTGACAGGGGGGGTGGGGGTAGAGAGGGCGGAGGGGTGGGGCATTAGGGAGGAAACGCGGGAAGTTCGGATTTCTCCTGATATATACATTGAGGATTGAGTCCTTTATTTTTCTCTGTTGTTGGTTTCACTGCACTGATGGAAACATTTAATACAAATATTAAAAAAAAAAAAAAAAAAAAGATTGCATAACTGCGACGAATTCAAGCAGTAAGTTGTTAAATGGTACGGCAGGCAGTGTGAGATATATGTTGATATGTGGTGTTTTGGAATAATCTGGTATGTTGATACATTTTAATGATTCTGAAATCCATTCAAATGATTTTGTGGATAAATAAATTTTGATTGATTCAAAACTGAGATGAAAAAGGTCTTGTGGTCACATTGTTTGGTTTCAATGTGGTGCATTTAAAAAGGTAAACTCTTTATCAGTATTGGCGTATTGTTGTTTATTGGTTATTGGGGCTCGGCCTTACTGATTCTGAGTCCAAACCCTGGTTGTTTCTCGACCATTGATGACAGCTCGCTAAAATTATAGGTTTTTTTTAAATATACCTGTGTTACTGAATGACCAAATGCAGGAAATGAATCGTAAGACTAAAAATTTTTTTTTTTAAATATGTGTTCCACTGGTGCCTTTTTAAGCACATTTTCCTAAATATGTGGGTTATATGTGGGTACCAACCCCTGACCAACACAGACTCTCCCTCAAAAACAAGGCGCCATGGAACACTTTCAAAGCCTTTGACAAAAATGCCATCCTCAAGATCTTAGCAACACTTAAACCATCAAATCACTTCTACTACCGTCTTCCAGCAAACATCTCGGCGAGATCAAAACCTCACTAATACCGCTCTGGACAAAGACAGTGAATGCCTCCCTACTGCAAGGAGCCCTTCCGAACTGCCTAAAAGCAGGACAGGTAACCCCCATTTAAAAGAAAACCCACATCTGACCACACAATCCCAGATAACGACTTCCCAATATCCACTATTCCTGCCCTAGCAAAACTACTGGAGAAATGCGTCCATTCCCAACTATGCAGTTACATAGCTCAATTCCACCTTATTGACCAGTTCCTATCAGACTTCCGTTAGGACCATAGCACGGAATCATCCCTGACACACATTGTTGATGATGCGCTCAGAATACTAGATCAAAACGAATCCTGCCGCCGTCTAATCCTCCTAGACCTATCCTCAGCCTTCGATACAGTCAAACATAACAGGCTCCTGGACTTACTTGAACACAGAATGGGTTTAACAGGGGCTGTCCTAAAGTTGTTCACCTCTTTCTTTGACAGCCAAACTCAAAAAATCAAGATTAACAAATCGCTGTCAATTACCACGCCCTTCACCCTCAGTCCCTCAGGGTTCTACCTTATCATCTTTCATCTTCAATCTATTCATGGAACCCTTAACTACAATTCTGAAACTCTCCAATGTTCATTACCACATGTATGCGGATGATACCCAACTATACCTACAAATATCATCCCTGGATGATATCTGTTTGCTCAACACAACTCTGCAAAAACCCCACACCAGGCTGACCAGAAGCCACATCAAACTTAACACGCTCAAACCCAAATTTTTCTTATTACCCCACCACAAGGACACAGCGACATTGAAGACTAGATGAAACACTTAACAGCCTTCAACTGCACACCACACATAATAGATTCCACAAGATCACTTGGAATAAGAATCAACAAGAATCTCACCATGCAGGAACACATCAGCACAGCCACCAGAGGTGCAAACTTTCATAAGGACATTCTTAGAAAACTAAAACCCTTCCTTTCCGCCGACGATCTCAAATCAGCCATGCAAGCTCTATTGATACCCAGAATAGACTACGGAAATACAACCTTATGTGGTATACCGAGATCTAGACTGACTTCACCAAGAGCTTCCCTCAATGGAGCTGCAAGACTCGTCACCGCCTCCAACAAGAACAACCACATCACCCCTGATGTAAAGGCACTGAACTGACTCCCTCATGAGGCAAGAACACAGCTAAAAATTGCTTGCATGACACACAATGCCTTCCACTTCAACACACCAAGGTATCTAGCGGATAAACTGGAATAATCAGCCGATGGCAGACGTCGAGAAGCACCAGCACCTTGCTTTTGAAAAAAATGTTGGTAAAAGAAAACATACAACCGTACTTTGTCCGGACTAGCACCGAGAATGCCCTGCCCCTGGAAATCAGAATAAACCCTTGAGTCACTTCCTTCAAAAAATAAGTTTAACTGCTTTTAATGAACAAAACATTTCCCTGATTCCAACACTTGATTTAGCTGGGTACTAATCAGACGTAGTTCACCAACCAGGATCTACACTTGATTCTAAATGCGAATAGCTAACACACTCTTGAGTACCTTCCAGATCCACAATGAGTATTGAAAACTTTTATGTTTCTTGTTATCGACTCATATAAATTTTTCTAGTTTATTGCGCTTTCTATTTGCTGTAACATTTGTAAAGCGCTCTGATACCCTTCCAGGGTCTAGTTTGTGCTATATAAAACTTTATAAATAAAAAAATTAATAAGCTAAGCAAGTGGTACCACTGTATCTGGTTGTGTGCACTGGGAACTCTCTTCATTGAAATGACACCTGGTGTAAATAAATGCTTCTCACAGAATAGGGCTGTCTATTTTTTTTTTTTTTTTTAAACCGTTTATTACAAGTCTCAAGAATATACAAGTATGGGCCTACAACCTTCCGGCCGGCCGCTAGTAATGATAGGAGCATAAGACATACATTTATAAAACACGTGGCGTTGCAGAGGAGCATGCTCAGGAGGTAACAACGTCATAAGCCACATCAGCCAGACCCCACTATACGGTTTCATTTTAAATTACGAACAACAAGAAAAACCACACCCACAAGGCAACCCACAATCGGAAATAGCAGCACGTGCTCCCCTAGAGGGGGGATCCCAACTATCCACAGGAGTCTAAAGAGGGGGAAGAGAACAGAGCGAGGACTGGGGGAACCCAATGCCCAGTACCGGGGGAAGGAGTCGGCTAAGGGGACGGGGCTGGCGAGGTATCAGGCAGCAACGGTGGTGCACAGATACCCCCGCGGTAGGCGTTCCAGGGGCCCCACACTTTCACCCATGTCCCAGGCTTACCCCTCGCCACATACACCACCTTTTCTCGAAACATGCACCAGTCCATGTGTTCTTTCCAGGCCGATACCGTCGGGGGCCTCTGGGATCCCCACAGTTGAGCAATATCACGCTTGGCTATCATATATCCCAGAGTCACCCACCACGTCTGCGGCGCCGAGTAATCAGTCGGTTCCCACACATTCAACAGGCATCTCCTCGCTTCAGGCAGCAGCGCCACATTCGTAACCACTCGCAGGACCTCATGCACACCACGCCAGAATCGCTCCACCTCCGGGCATTCCCACAAGATATGCAGAAAGGTCCCCAAAGCACCACACCCACGCTTACACAACCCATCTTCAGCATAGCCCATACGCAGAAGCTTTGGCCCCGTCATGTAGACCCGGTGGAGTATCTTGAGCTGGACGAAGCGAAGGCGAGCCGGTATGGCCACCTCCTTCGGGGAGGCCACTGCGGAGGTCCAGTCCTCGTCGTCCAACTCCAGCCCGTCGGCAACCCAAGCCTCACGGAGGGCAGTCAGCAAGCCCGAGCGGTCGTTAATCAGTTTTTTGTAGATCAGTGAGATCGTGCTGTCCGGGACGTGTCCATCCAGCACTCTATCCTCCAGGGGGGAATACTCCGGGATGGAGGCAACGTCCGGGAAGACGGAGCCCAGTGCATGACGGACCTGCAAATACCGAAAGTACTCACTGCCCTGCAACTGAAATTCCGTCTGCAGCATCTCGAACGTTTTAAATCCTCCCCTCGTCCAGAGATCCCCCACTTTGCTGATGCCTATTATGTCCCACTTCTCGAAGCCCTTCGAGGTCCACAGGGAGCCCAACCGCTCAGACGCGTATAGCGGTGACGCCCGGGTCAAACGGTCCTTCCACCCCATAGCTGCATTGGCCGCGTGCCACACTCGCACCATGACACGCGTGGGGCCCGTCAGACGAGCGTCGGGCGCGCTAGAATAGAGCGCTCGATTGTAGTCGCCACCTGGCAGTAGCATCTTGTCCATTTCAAATGCCGGGTTTAAGGCGGGCCCGTATAGGCCATGGTTAATTGCAGCTAGCTGGGAGGCCCAATAGTACCGTTTAATATCCGGGAGGGCAATCCCCCCGTCATACCATGGGAGCGTCAACTTCGCCAGGGCAATACGCGGCCTCCCGTCCCAGAACAGGCGGCGTTGCAGACTCTCCACCTCACGGAAGTAGCGCGCCGGGACTAAGTCCATAGTGTTCTGCAAAGCGTACAGGAAGCGTGGCAACGACATCATCTTGAACAATGCTGCCCGGCCGAGCGGCGAAAGCGGCAGGCGCCGCCAGCGCGCGACGTCCTCCTTCAGGCGCTGGAGGGGGGGAAGCAAGTTCCGTTCGTAGCGGGCCTCCGGGTCCAGAGTAATGAAGACACCCAGGTACCTGAACCCCCGCGAGGCGATCTGGATCGGACAGCCCCGCGGGAGGATGGGAGCCTCCCCAGAGAGCACATACACACATGATTTAGCCCAGTTGATGACAAGGCCGGAGTTGCGACCGAATGAATGTAAAACATCAACCAGTACTATTAGTGATTTACGTGGGGAGGCGAGGTACAAAAGGATGTCATCAGCGTATAGGGACACGCGGTCCTCATACTCGGGGGTCCAACGGAGACCACGGATAGAAGGATGCCACCGCAGCCACTCCGCCAGGGGCTCCAAGGCAAGCGCAAACAGGAGCGGCGACAAGGGGCAACCCTGTCGCGTGCCCCGGCCCAGCTCGAACGGGGCCGATACTCTTCCGTTCACCACCACCTGCGCCAATGGGCCCGAATACAACAATTTGACCCAACTGATGAACCCTGGGCCAAATCTAAACTTCGCAAGCATCGCCCAGATGTATGGCCACTCAAGCGTATCAAACGCCATGGTGGCGTCTAAGGACGCCAAGATGGCCGGTTCCCGTATGAATGGGACACGTGCGAGCACCCCATGCAAACGCCGCAGGTTCAGGGCTGTGTTGCGATGGGGAATAAAGCCGGACTGGTCCTGATGAACCAGATCGCCCACCACGCCGACCAGCCGATTGGCCAGTACCTTGGCGAGAATTTTGGGCTCCGCATTCAGTAGCGAGATAGGCCGATAGGATGTAACCCGGTCCCGAGGTCTCCCCTCCTTGTGGATCACCACGATTGTAGCCAGACGCTGGTCCAGCGGGAGGGAGCCCAGTGAGTGGGCCGCCAGGAACATTGCACGGAGGTGGGGCGCCAGTGCATCCGGTCGCAACTTGTACAACTCGATAGGGATACCATTCGGGCCCATGGCCTTGCCAGAAGCGACCGAACGTATGGCGAGGGCGATTTCGTCGGAGGTGGGAGCGGCGTCCAGCGACACCCTGTCCTCCCCGGAAAGGGACGGCAGCGCGATATCCCTGAGCAGGGCACGGGAATCCTCTTCAGAGCAGGAAGAGACCGGGGAATACACCTCGCGGAAATAATCCGCGAAACAGGAGACAATTTCTTCTGGCTCAGTTACACACACACCATCCGTTTTCGCAATCAGCGGGACCACACGATTCGCTATCTCCTTTTTGTCCAACCACGCTATCAGTTTACCAGCCTTATCACCCACATCATACAGTCGCCCCTGTTGCTCTCTACTGAGGCCCCTGGCCGCCTCCGTGACGAGGGCCCTATAGGCCGCCTGCTTGAGTTGGAGGACATGTAGTGCAGCATCCGTCACCCCACCTTCTAGATTACCCTCCAATTCGGCTATTTCAGCCTCCACCCGGGTCACCTCCTCACGCTCGCGCCTCCGGGCGTGGGAAATAAGGGATAGGGCCTCCCCTCTGAGAACTGTCTTGAAGGCCTCCCACAGGGAGATAGCCGAAGGCACGGACCCTACATTCTCATCAAAATATCGCTGCAGGGATTTAATCAAGTCAGCGCGAATGGTGGGGTCGCGCAGGTACCAGGAATTGATTGGGACTACCCTACCCTCACCCCTCGGAAAGACATCGAAATGTAACAGGAGCGGGGAGTGATCTGAGATACCCCGTGCCAAATGGCGCACCTCTCCCACCCTCCCGACATAGGCCGCCGGGACAAGGACATAATCAAGCCGTGAGAGACTACCATGGGCCCCCGAGTGGAAAGTGTACTGCAGCTGCGTGGGATGTTTTAAGCGCCAGCAGACCACCAATCCCAGTGTATCCAAGAGGCCGGATAGCCACGCCTGTGCCCGGGGGAGGTCCCTAGGGGGGTGGCGATCCACAGTACCAGAAACCACCGCATTAAAGTCCCCCCCCACCACCAGAAGCCCCCCCGGAAGGCCAAGGAGGAGGCGCCCCAGGTCTGCAAAGGTGGTCGACTGCAGCCCCGGTGGGACGTATACTGGCACAAAGACAACCACTTTGCCCTCCATTCTCCCCACCAAGACAGTGTAACGTCCCCTATCATCGTGGAGCACCTCATCAATTTCCAACGGGAGCGAGTTCTTTACCATGATGCCCACACCCCTTGAGCCTGACGTGAAGCCCGAGTGGGCCACTAGGCGGTAGCCACGCCGATTCATGGCACAGAAGGAATTACCAATAAGGTGTGTCTCCTGCAGAAAGACTACATCGGGCGAGAGTCGCTTCAAAAACTGCAGGACCACACCTCGTTTGATCCTGTCCCCCAGTCCATTAACGTTCCAAGACAACAAAGTTAATTCCCTACCCCCCATCATACACAGAAGCCATCATTCGTCCCCCCGAGAGCACCTTAGAACCAACACAAAAATAAGTTTGCCTTGTGATAAAAACGAACAACACCCCGTCCCTGCCCACCCACCCCAACAGAACTCCCCCCTCCCTGCACCCCTGCATGAGCCCAAACAGCCCCCCCAACGTGCAGTGTGCCTGTCGCCCCATAGATAGTTAAACTAACTAGACCCCCAGAGGAGGAGGGAGAACCCCCAAGAGACCCCACACAACCTCCATAGGAGGGGAACTTACACGAACAGACGCATGGTCAAAAATGGCATCAATTTCGTCCAGAGCGAGGCCTAATATTAGTCCCTCAGACCTGATCCGGCGAGCCCTCTCCCCCCACCGCTCCCCCACCCGCCCCCCCGATCCCGATCCCCAGACAGAGTATCCAGCCAGTCCCCGGCCGCTTCGGGACGATCAAAAAAGTGTGTGCGACCATCCACCTCCACTCGCAGCTTAGCTGGGAAAAGCATGGCGTATTTGAGGTTTAGATCCCGAAGACGGCGTTTGACACCGAGGAAGCTCAGTCTCTGCTTCTGGACCGCTGGGGTGAAATCAGGATAAAAATTTACGTCCATATTTTCAAGTCTAACCGGTCCCTGTAGTCTGGAGGATTGCAGGATAGCGTCTCTGTCCCGAAAATTGAAAATCCGGGCAATGAGAGGCCTCGGAGGGGCTCCGACCTTATGCCTTCCCCCGGGAACCCTGTGGGCCCTCTCCACCGCGAAAAATTTACTCAGCCCCCGTGGCTGGAGATGATTAACAATCAGGTCTTCCACGAAGAGGTCCGCCGCCGCCTCCTCACGTCCCTCAGGCACCCCGATGATGCGGATGTTGTTCCTCCGGGCCCGACTCTCGGAGTCCTCCAGGCGGCGATCCATCAGCGCACTCGCCTGACTAAGCCGGCGCACCTCCGTTTGTAGGGCCGCCACATCTGTCGTAAGGCCCGATGCGGTGTGGGCCAAAGAATCGACTCGGTCGTTGGTTTTGGAAAGATCGGCCCTTACCAGGCCAACATCCACGAGGACCGAGTCGATCTTCTGCGCCAGTGTATCGAAACGCTGGCCCACCGAGGCCTTCATCTCGGCAATGGCGCCCATGACATCCCGCAGAGTCAGATCCGTGGGCAGATCAGGAGCATCAGTAGGGCCCTCAGGGGACCTGCGTGGCACCTCGGGAGATCCCTTCTGGAGGGTATAGCGGTCCATGCTGTTGGACTGATGGACTGCGCCACGCCGGGTCGATTTTATCTTTGCCCGGTCACCATCTTGTTTCGTGGCCATGGTCCCAGTCTCCCGGTCGCACCAGCCACGTCGTGAAGGGCAGGCAAGCCGGTTCACGGGTTCCGGGGGGGGGCCACCTCAGATCTGCGGGGTGGATCACAGCCGGCGGACAGGCAGGGTCTCCCAGCGAGGCCACACCAACACACAAAGCCCCGCGTCCCAACCTCGCAGAGACAGCAAGGGGGGTGCGAAAGCGAAAGTGAAAGTGCGGGGTACGCGAGTCGCCAAGCCCTGCCCGCCGCTGTTGTTCATTTTGTCTCCGGATCGCCCCACAGCTCAAATCCGGGGTTCGGCGAGGAGAAGGCCGCAAACCTCGATCGGTGCTCACGCCGGTGTCCGAGGTCCGATTTGGAAGCGGAAAACGGGTGCCACCTCAGCTCAGGCTCACCAACACAGTCCCCTCATCTAGGACAGGATATTTTCAGGATAGTTGTAGGAGGTCGCGGAGGTCCTCGGGAGCCTCGCACCTACACGGCCATCTTGGTTGCGCGCTAGGCTCCTCCCCAGGGCTGTCTATTTTAAAGACAGGTCTGATAAGCACATTTTGCATTCAACAATCACATCTCTATTTTCAACCGTGTGTAGGTGCGATAGGCCTTTGTGTTTAAAAAAAACTACGTATTCCTCTCAGATATATATATGGTGTGCCAGTTCGTACACTGATTTTGGATTACGGTAGATACTTGTTTAAAACTGTACCCATCTGAAACATTGAGCCACAGCTCAGATAGAGCCCTTCCCTAAGACAATTCTAGAACTGTTACAATGACCAAAAACATCCTATGGAATGCTTCCTAGGAAAACTATTGGTCTTTAAAACACTGTGCATCCAGTGCAACACATATGTCACATAGAAGGACTCTGCATAGATTGGCCAGGATCACAGATTACTTACTGGTCCACAGAATTTGGCATCATGATATCGTCATCATCGGAGCTATGAACTGAAATAAACACAAATGTATGCAGCACTTGCTACATACATTGGACTGTGCAATCCTTGCTACTTATAATCATTTACAGTAATAATGAAGGGTGCATAATAAAGAATTATTTTTTTTTAACTGCGAAACTGAGCATCTTCACATGATGGCATCCTGTGAGTTACGATGCATGCATGTTAAGCGGTTTATAAATACTTCTCTAAGAGGTACATATTGTGAACATTTGCTAATATTAATTTATTAATAATTAGGGTTTTCGGGTTTTCAATTAAAACCGGTTATGACCAATAAAACTCAACTAAAGGGAATATTTTTTTTCAATAGAAACTGGAAAACAATGAATTGTGCTGCATTTTTGCTACTTTGGCACCATCTTCTGTCAAACAGCATAAATGCAATTACCTCTAAGAACCATTCTGTGATGGATCCTCACGCTATGACCCACTTGGGGAATAATAGTAAGCCACTTAATATGCCCTTGTGGACGTCTGCAGGGTACCTGCAGTCATAGGAGCTACTTCCTCTCCCGTTTTGGGCGCATGGCTCACATCATATGGCTTTAACTGATGGTTGACTGCATGTTGCTACGTAATGGTCAGCAGGTTTACTAGTGAACTCTCTGCAGTGGTTTAGTTGAGGGCACAGAGCAACTCCATGATTCCACCATCCTTCACTGACAGTGATACAGAGCTTTTCTGTCTGAAAACGCAGATAATAGGGTTGTGGCAACAAAGATCACTGCCTACAGATGTCTCGAGAATCAAAACCTTGTGTTAGGTTTACATATTGAAGTGTGAAAATGCGACCTATAGGAGGTGCATCCCTTCCTACCGGAGAATCAGGGGCCATATCATGAACATGTTCAGTACCTATGTTTCATGCAAAGAGGTCCATGGTTTGTCGGTTTTTGGTGAAGCAGCGCTGCTTTTAGTGCATAAATTAGGAAAACGTATGGATTAGTGTGTATACTGTAGATAGTACAGCTAGTAGTTTCCTATTATGTGCTGCCAACGGCGCAGTTTCAGCAAAAAGAGGTACATGGACACAATTGTACGACTGCATTATGACATGGATACAGCCACAGGATCACCAAGTTCAACTTCAGTTCTACTGCTTCCATGACCAAAAGAAGCTTGGTTCAGAAAGCTGTTCCTTTTGCATTTGTCGCCCTAAGTGGGAAGGGTATGCCAAGACGTGGGTCCCGTGCTCATTGCGCCACTGGATTCAAGCTAGCCTGGCTGATGAGGGGTGATGCCCTGAAACCGGTCCCAGGATGCTTGTTTGCGATCCAGGGTGGACCTGGCTTGGCAGTACGGGCTGGACTGTTCCCATAAGGAACAGGGTCAAGACTGATTTGCATATGGCAGGGTCCAAACTGGGGTGGCGTGTTGAGCAAAAGAACGATGAATTTAACCCAGGTCTTTGTGACTAGGGGTGAATGTTTGCATTTTTCAACATTCCGTCCATCATTTGTTCCTTTTGCATTGGTGCAGAAATATTGGCTCGACATTCGGCAACGTCATCGGTCCAAGAAAACTGTAACAATCCACGAAGTCGTATATATAAATATATAGTTTATTAATTAACAATTGCAGCACAGCAACATACAGCTTATTCCTCCAGAGTAATCAGTGCAAGTGACTCCCTGGAGGGAACCTTATCCCAGCAGTGTTCCAATAGAACCAGAACTTAGAATGAACAATAACAAGTGGATGTAATGTGCAAGAGGAAATGTAACAAAAACATAGACTGAATTTAATGTAAACGTATTGAGCTGTGCTTGTTCTTTCCTCCAAGATTGAAAATGCACTTCAGCGGTGCACATTGCACAGAGTACAATGGTAAAGTGCTTTGTGCAACTGTAATAAATGCCCTGCGGGAACACAATACCCTCACTTTAAGAAAGAAAAAAACAACCTACCTACATGCTTAGTAAAAAGCAACGTTTTTTAGGTTCTCGAATTAACAAACTCCAATATACGCTACCCAAAAATGTATAATACTCTTAGTTCTTGTTGTAAACTACACATGCAGATGACACAAGGCATTGTGAAGGTGATGAAGCTTATTTACTACCTTAGCTAGTTCTTCGTACAGCAGCACAGTTTGCTGTAACCAATGTCCCTTTAGGTAAAAGTAAGCATTTAATAATTTCTAAGCAAGGTTCCCACCAATGAACAGGTAAAGCAAGAATAGGCCCAGATCAGACAGTAAAAATATATGTATTAGCCTAGGTCACGCTTGGTAACGCAAGGCAAAGAATAGAATGGTTGTGGCTTGCAATAATGGAGCACATCCTTGACATAGGGTCTGACTGGACGGCTGGAAACATGAATTTGAGTACTGGCAAATTAGGCAGAGAGATGAGAGATGTTGGACTTGGCCCTTCTGGCAGGTTCACCCCTGAACTTTTTGCTTTTTATTGGTGACTTGGTGTGGTGATTTTTGGTTTCTGCGCACTTTCCCTGTGTCCCAGGGTAAAGTGCGTGCACACTCTGAGTGCATGTGGTGAGATAGGCCTGCCCTCCCATAGGAATGCATGGGGAATGTATGTGTCCCTAGTAGTTCCTGATGCGTGGGGTGTGCAGGCCCGAGTTTGGTATGTGCGGACTCGTGGGAGTGAATGCTGCGCGATGATGTGTGCGGCGTGCATGTACCTAGTGTGGAAGTGCCACTTCTAGAAGTGGGCACTTCGGTGTGCAGTGTGTCTGTCGCGTGATTGGCTGATCATGTCATGTGACGGGCTAGGGATTCCCCAGAGTTAGGATGAGTCACCCAGTGGTGAATGGGGAGATCAGCAGCTAGATGGGTGGGAGGAGTACACCTGGGTCCTGAATAGGACAGGGTTTTCCACACACAATGCTGGCCCCGCCCCCTGCGGTGCGACTGACGACCCTAGCCCTGCCAATGAATAGAGTGAGGGGCTGAGCACATCAAGGGTGCTCCCCAACCAGCTGCGACTGGTTTTCCCCCTCACCCTGAACCCAGACAAAGGGATTTGGTGTATAAAAAGGGGCTGTGTCCCCTTACAAAATGTTCTTGTTCTTCACTTGAATCTACCAGGGGCGTGCTGCTGCTGGGGCCCAGGGGAAGGCTTGCCTCCCTGGGCCCTGCCCAGCCCCTGGATGCCTAAGGAACTCCTGGGACCTGCTTGGATCTATCTTCTTGGCCCCAGGACCTTTGCACACTTCTAGCGCCTAGTGAGCGCTTCCTTGCTCCTCCTAGCGCCCTGGGAGCACTATAAGGATTTACTTCAGGCCAGAGGAGCGCTGGAGCTTCGCAGCGCTGAGCTGCATGTTTTGACTTCGGAGGGAGCCTACCCCTCGTTGTCCGATTGTGCTTTCATTGGGAAATTGCGGGTGCCCACCCCGCGTCATGGCCGCCTTTCTAATTTCTTTATGCTGAATGCGGGTGCCCACCCCGCTCATTGCCTTCCAATGCGGGTGCCCACCCCGCATGACCGCCGTGGTTGTTGGGAATTTGAATGGGCGGGTGCCCACCCCGCTGTACGCGATCACGAAGGAGGGAGCCTACCCCTCATTTCTGCCGAGGATCGCCGCTCCTGCCCGCGGCCCGCCTGGTTGTGGGCGGGGCCGCGGGACGGAAGCGGAAGAGTGGCCATCCGTCGGGGGAAGCAGCGCCGTGTCTCGCCTCGCCGGGCAGAGCCAGAGATCGCCGCCACCGAAGCGAAGCAGTGTGGGGGCCTGCGGGAGCCCACCCCGCCTGTCCGCATGCTGCCCCCGAGTGAAGTCCCGGTCAAGCAGAGTTCCCGCCCCGAGGCCCGGTGAGTGAGGGCTCAGGGGGGAAGTGAGAGAGAGGCGCCAGTGCCGGTGCCGACTTCCTGGGCGGCCCCGTCTAGCAGCGGGCTGCCCCAACGAAGGGGCATCCTGTTTGTGTTAAGAGCCCCGTGGCTCCAACTGGGCCATCATTATTTCGGAGTCCAGAGAGACTCAGTTGGGGGCATCATTATTTCTAGAGCCTAGAGGGCTCCAACGTTACCGGGGGCATTTCTGCCATGTTTGAGTGGCCCCAGATGGCAGCGGGCCACTCCCACCTTGCCCCACATTAGTTTACAGAGCCACAGAGGCTCTAGGGTGCTTTTGTTGTTGTTTAGAGCCCCGAGGCTCCAACGAGGCGGCCACGATTATTCTAGAGCCCAGAGAGGGCTCCAGCGTTTGGGGACACCTTCCATTTCGCCGCCAGTGCGCTCCACAGTACTTTGGGGCAAGTTCCTGTTCGATATTGTCGCCCAGTTATTTCAGGAGCCCGTGCGCTCCATGGGGACATGTTACTTTCTGAGCCAGATGGCTCCCACGTTTTGGCCTATTGTGTCAGGGGCTATTGAGAGCCCCTGCCTTATTTTCCTTCCCCCGCTGCGCAGCACTTAGTGCCAGCTGCAGCGTTTAGGCCCTGTGCTTGTCCCCAGCTGCCCAGCAAGTAGTGGGCAGCTGCTACGTTTAGGTTCTGGCGCAACCTGGACTCTAATATGCTTTTGGGTGCTAGGAAATGTACTGTGTATAGTATGTTTGGCGCACCCTGTGTCTGATACCTCTAAATGTGGTTATTTCTGCCTAGGAGGTTGTTTTACCTGCGTAGGTTGATGGTAGGGAGAATGTACTTCCCTGTGCGATGTGCGCCCCTAGTATAGTTATACTTAGGTGGTTAGGTCTAATGCGTTAGACCACTGAGAATTGCATAATGTGATTTATGCCCCTGTGATAGATGCAGGATAGGTTTTATACCTGATGCTAGTGTGATGACGCTGAGGTCATTATTGCGCCAGTAGATACTGGTTATGTTCTACATGTACACTTGGTAATTTGTGTTATGTTCTAAGAGTGCTAATTCCTGACAGTGGTCCATGTGGCCCTGTCCCCTGTACATATAATCCCTTGTAAATTCTGCCCGTGCCTGTTGGCACATTGTAGAGTGTGTGTTTTTATCTAATGTGTTGTGTATAATACAAAGGCTATTTTTATAGAATACCTTGTGTGGAGTTTCCTTTGTGGTGGGCCTTGGGTGTTGTTGCTGGGTGCGCGAGCAAACGCTTTACACATCGCCTCAGGGATAAGCCTGTCTGCTCGTGCCAAGCTACCAAGGGGGTGAGCAGGGGTTATCTTTGGCGTGTAACTTCCTTGCCCTGACTAGAGAGGTGGTTTCTGTCTGGCTTTGGCGCAAGCCCTAGCCAACCAGAAATCGCCATTTCTAACATTGGTGATCAGCGGTGGGATTTGGACTTGCGTTTGCGCTGTACCGCAGCAGCAACTGGCCGCACTACAAAACTCTGCATTTAGACAAATCACATGGTATAGGGATTATTGTTTTAAAGTTTGCTTTTAAATGTAATTTCTTTGGAAATGTGTTTCTTGTGCACTGTGAGTTAGGTGTCCCTAGCTCGGGAGGGTAGATCATCCCCCTTAGTGCGTTGTGTTTTCTGGATTCACCAGAGGGTGGGATCCAGTGATGGCAGCAGATGTGTGTCCAGTGCATGTATTCCCATTCCCAGTTCCCGGGGTAGTGGTACCTGTGTCACGTGGTGGTCAGGTTGAGAAATCAGGGGCGGTAGAAACTGTCTTACCAGTCTTGGGAGGGGTTTGGGGATGAATGTGTAATGCGCTGGATGGATGTGAATGTCCCATTCCAAGTTCCCAGAGTAATAGTACCTGTGTCACGTGGTGGTCAGGTTGAGAAATCAGGGGCGGTAGAAACTGTCTTACTAGTCTGGGGGGTGTGTGTATGTGGATGAATGATGTGAGTTCTCTGAAATAAGGAGCTTGCTGGTTGATTGGGTGTGAGTTCTCTGGGATAGGGAGCTTGCATTGGGGAGTGATTCCAAAAGTAGTGGCTGAGGTGTCTTCCAGCCCAGCGTGGTGGAAGAGGTTCAGAGTAGCCCAGCTAGGTCTCGGTGTAGGGGCTCACGGCCTGTCTCTGCGGAGAAGGAGTGGGTGGGACTGCGTGTCTCCAGGTGCCCGAAACCCAGTGTCAGGGCCTGGATGGTTTCTTTAGGGAACATCAGGTCGGGGGCCTAGGCTGTACCAATAGGTCACTTGAGGAGGATCTCCCAGTGTCTAGAGGACGTGGAGCGTCTGTAATCAGAGCTCCAGTAGTCCTGGTGTCTGGCGGTACCGCTCCAGTTGGGAGGGTGCAGAAGTCCAGAGGGAGGGGTGAGAGGGGGAGGGATTCCCCAGTGGGAACCAGTAGGTCAGGGACCAGCCGGGAGGGCTGTGTCGCCACTGAGTGACCGTGGTGTCGCCACTTCTGTCCTGGGGGGTCTGCACGCACTGTCAGATGGACAGGAGG
This sequence comes from Triturus cristatus, assembly GCF_964204655.1. Lineage (NCBI taxonomy): Eukaryota > Metazoa > Chordata > Amphibia > Caudata > Salamandridae > Triturus > Triturus cristatus. The sequence goes on along the minus strand of NC_140581.1, from coordinate 473,677,672 downwards.
TAGTGAGATCAGCGCCAGGCAGACTGTCACACGACCCATTAGTTATGTGTCACCCTCGTTAAGTCCTGGTTCGCCAGGCATCTGACCAAAGGGTACGTCCCTCGGTTGGGGAGCCAGTAGTCGGTGTTTCCGGATCTGGACGTAAGGGCAGCTGTAGTCCTGAGGGCAGGTGGGGCTCATCTTAGGTGAAGAGACCCTGCTCTACAGTGGAAGGGGGTGCAGAGGGAGGGAGTCCTCGCCTCTGACCCCTTGGATCCCAGGTGATAGACCAGTTGGTGGAGAGAGGTCCTAAACTGGTGGGAGAGTTGTGTTCTGGTGGGTGCTTCCCTGGGAGGGTGCGGAACCCCAGAAGTAGAGGTAGGGTGGGGCATTCTTGCCCGTGACCTCTGGTCAGCCTGAGGGTGCGGACCCTAGGTTGAAGGATCAGTGGTAGTTGGGAACTACACTGAGAGGGAGAGTGGAGAATGGCTTGTACGCCAGGGGTTACTACCCCCCACTCTGGGTTTGGCAAGGACCAGTGGTATCTGGGTGGCCTAGGGCCTGGTCCTGGCCGTGGACAACTAGGTAGTACCAGTGGGGTAGCCTAGTTGGGCCTGAGTTCTTTTCGGTTGTTTTTTTTTTCAGATGGAACCATGTTGATTGAGAATGGCGTAGAACAGGAGAGTGTCCCTGCAGTGCGGGCCTGCGTCCGTGTTCTATCGCCCCAAGCAGGGAAGACCATCACGGTGGTGATTGGTCTGCCCTGCGTTTTGGCTGGAAGGGGGTTGTGTTGGACTTGGCCCTTCTGGCAGGTTCACCCCTGAACTTTTTGCTTTTTATTGGTGACTTGGTGTGGTGATTTTTGGTTTCTGCGCACTTTCCCTGTGTCCCAGGGTAAAGTGCGTGCACACTCTGAGTGCATGTGGTGAGATAGGCCTGCCCTCCCATAGGAATGCATGGGGAATGTATGTGTCCCTAGTAGTTCCTGATGCGTGGGGTGTGCAGGCCCGAGTTTGGTATGTGCGGACTCGTGGGAGTGAATGCTGCGCGATGATGTGTGCGGCGTGCATGTACCTAGTGTGGAAGTGCCACTTCTAGAAGTGGGCACTTCGGTGTGCAGTGTGTCTGTCGCGTGATTGGCTGATCATGTCATGTGACGGGCTAGGGATTCCCCAGAGTTAGGATGAGTCACCCAGTGGTGAATGGGGAGATCAGCAGCTAGATGGGTGGGAGGAGTACACCTGGGTCCTGAATAGGACAGGGTTTTCCACACACAATGCTGGCCCCGCCCCCTGCGGTGCGACTGACGACCCTAGCCCTGCCAATGAATAGAGTGAGGGGCTGAGCACATCAAGGGTGCTCCCCAACCAGCTGCGACTGGTTTTCCCCCTCACCCTGAACCCAGACAAAGGGATTTGGTGTATAAAAAGGGGCTGTGTCCCCTTACAAAATGTTCTTGTTCTGCACTTGAATCTACCAGGGGCGTGCTGCTGCTGGGGCCCAGGGGAAGGCTTGCCTCCCTGGGCCCTGCCCAGCCCCTGGATGCCTAAGGAACTCCTGGGACCTGCTTGGATCTATCTTCTTGGCCCCAGGACCTTTGCACACTTCTAGCGCCTAGTGAGCGCTTCCTTGCTCCTCCTAGCGCCCTGGGAGCACTATAAGGATTTACTTCAGGCCAGAGGAGCGCTGGAGCTTCGCAGCGCTGAGCTGCATGTTTTGACAAGAGAAATAACGAAAAGTTACTTGAAATAGCAAATTTGATTTGAGTACAAAGAAGTGCAGAACAGAAAGGAAAATGGGGAGAATTGAAAATAGGAATGAATGAGGAAAGGAAGGAAATGAAAGCCAACGTCTTTATAAGCAATTGAAATGCACTACTGGTGTGATTATATATGGTGTAAAAAGGAATAAACACTGATAACTACTGATTTTTACTATTTCTAAAACTTTGGAAAATACTCAAAACCCCACCGGAATTCACAACAAATAGAAACTGAAAACAGGAAAGCCTATTTATAATACAAATAGAAAAGTAATCATACAATTCTTGTGCAAGCTTCTGTTGTTTTAAACGTCATCCACAGGTTTTCCTTTCTAGTCGATTCACACCAGGGAGGAGGGATGGTTGATTATGACTTCAATAAAGAGTCCATACTATGAAGATTACAAGTAAGAAACTGTTGTTCCTCATGATGGACACTTCATTGATAGTCGAAATTTAAGAATAGAATAGCAGGCTAATCCCAGTATACCACAGAGCAAAGTTACCAGAGGAGTGTGAAAAGATTGAAAACCTTACAGTAAAAAGAAAGTTTGTAATATACATGAATAGAGTGTTCAGGGTAGAGCAATCATCTATTGAGTTTTTACTGACATTGAATTGTAGTATTGTCAAGTAATATCTTAAACAGACTTCCATGCCACAGTTTTGCAAATGGCTGCTATGTGGATATCACATAACCAGACAGTTTCTGTCTTACCCCTTGTTGAATGAACTTTTGGTTTCCCTTGTAAGAAACGATAGGATAACTGATAACATAATACTATGCAAGAGAAAATCCATCAGGAAATTTGCCATTTGGAAGTTGACAATCCTGTTGTCCGACTGGAAACCTTTAAAATAGCAATGATAGTGATAAAATGGGCACAGGCTCAACAATAGTGTTTTTTAAGTAGCACATCCACCTCATTTGAAACAACCCAAACTTGAGTAAATGCGGTGGAAGTGCTAACATCTGGACTCCCCCTAGAGGCCCCATAGATGAGATTTTGACCACATGTAATATGTGAGGGAGTCCCTGAAAATAGCTCTACTCTCTTCGCATGTTTTCTTAATTTGATAGGATTTTAATCTTTTGCTACTCCCTTGGACTCATTCCAGTTTATGTTTCTGCTGCAGTGTACAGTAAGTTGTTTAAGGAGTCATCTAACATTTTTATGGTCCACGGAAACTACTGTCATCATGATGACCATGAATGATTCAGGCATGTGAATATGTGAAAAAATGAATACCGGAGGACTGTTACACATAAGAAACGTTCCATTTTGTTTAACCTATAAAGGGTCTAGGTGAGTGTGTTGCATTTTTGGTATTTGATCTTGTGTCCTTGTCTATTTTTATTTAGGTAATAACAAACTGGGATAAGCATGACATGGTAATCTCCAGCGATCAACCTGCCTCTCGCAAGCCGGAGAGCAGCAAACATTCAACAGATATGGTGAAAAATTCATGCATGAAAACTACTGAACAAGGTTCATTCTGCCTAGAAAGTACTACTAGAAAGAGGAAGTGTTCTTCAAAATGCAGCCCTCCTGTTGTGAAAAGAAAGATGACTTGTCACAGTGAAGAAAGCAATGCTCATACTTCCGATGGAAAAAACAAGTAAGGCTTCTCACAGTATCATTACTTAAAGCTGATACTAGGCAAATACAGTTTTGATTACTGTTCAATAATTCTTACAGATTATTTCAAACCTTTGTTGTCAATATAAGCTCTACTTTCCTGCTTCAGCATCAAGGCAAACCAAGGCAAAAGTACTGGTTGCCTTGCTTAAATTACCATTAAATGCTAAAGTGAATAAACTTAGTAAAAAAGCCTTGTTGAGAGCTTTAATGCTACTGTTAATTTGAGCCCACCGTTTTAGCATTTACCTCCTTCCAATCAAAGTTCTAGTCCTTTCTTGCTGTCTCTTTCCTTTGACAAAGCAATACATGTTTGTATAGCGTGCATTCAGGATCATGCCAGGACTAGAATTTGTGACTATTAGGTCAGACAGAGATCCCTGGAGCCCACTGAGCCATCATACCCAGCTACATTGTTCATTTCTCCTGTACCACATTCCATTTTTAATAAAGTTTCCTGTCTCTTTGCCAGATGGCGTGTGAAAGATGGGCCCGATAAACACTCTGCCATTTTGCTTTTAAATTTGTTACTTCTTGGATGTCACATTTTGGTTATATTTTATTATATGGCAGTTCATTAAGGTTCTCAGCTTCTTAAGCGCAGTACTCTCTAGTGAAAAGCCAGAAACAGGTTTGGATTTTGTAAAGTAAGTAAAAGGCTGCATCTTCAACTTACCATGAATTAACTTGCATATCCTTTATTCAATATTTTCTTCAAGTGTCATGCCTGGAATGGGTATTAGGTGATTTTATAAATATAACTAAGAAAATGGTGCATCGCTTGGAGGGTGAGTATTATGAGGGCTCCTCTCTGAGCTCCGGACTCTCCTCCATGTTCACAGGTGTCTTACAGTGTCATACAGCGATCTCGAGAACAAAGAAGGCTCGGGTCCTTAACCTCCTGGACTGGACCACTGTATACACAAAAAAAAAGAGTGTGTCCAGAAGGACTAATTTACACACTTTAAAGAGAATACCCCAGATCATCAATTTTAGGGTTCTTATTGCTTTATCTAGCTTACTTTAAATTATTTGGATTAGCAAAGCAAATGAATATTTTTCATGTCATAGAAAAGGGACCTTCGCTTTAAATAACAGCACATTTACAAAAACACATTTATATACACTGTTATATTATAATAAAAAACAGAAGATTTGTGAACAAAAATGACAAGTGAAACAAACTTAAACAATCATATGAAATAACACTAACATTGAAAGTGCAACACCAGTCCTAGTTTTACCATAAAGTACCAAGCAGACGTTAAATTATTTGCTAAACGTTGTAAATTGTCCTGGCTAGGCCAAGAGACCGGGAGTAATGCCTTCAAACCAATGTTGCCTATACAAGAGGAAAAAATTATTACTACATTCCTCAAGGCACAATATATACACACAATTCCCCGAGCTCGGAAGAGCCAACGCGTTTCGAATCCACACAATTCACGGATTCTTCTCAGGACTTGGACAAGGTTGATATCTATAACAAACAAAAAAAAACATAAATATTTTATGTATTTGAAACTGCGACCCAAAGCCTGTTTGCAACAGATACTGCGCTTAATTGAATACCTTGAAAGCGGCACGGTTTGCGTCCACCCTGTGTGTAGAGGGATAGTTGAAACCTCTTCTGAGTGCCTGACGGTTCAATTTGCCATGAGATGTAACGTAAAATCTATGGGGCAAGGTAATGACCAAAACATTACATTGTGCGCACATATACTCGAATTAAAGGGGGGGAGTGGATATGCAAATGGAATGCCATTGATACGAATGACTTCAGTAGCACTTTGGCAAACACAATACCTAAGTATACTCCTGATGTTAACACCCAGGAAAAAACATTTCAGCTTGGCTACTGGGGGCTAGTAACAAGCATGCACCATTGAAAAAATTAAGAGGGACTCACCGTTTTGAGGCTCAGAGGTGGTTCTCTCCTGAACTAAAAACGAACTCTCCGCCAATTGGAGAGGAAGTGGAGGCTGAGCTACTCATTAAAAGATAAAGCAACCTACCAAACGGCCATGAGAGAATATAAAAAATGCATTTTAAATGCTAAAGCTGATCACTTTTCATCTAGAATTCTTACTTCCACCAATCAATCTAAAGAAATATTTAACATCGTAGAGGAATTGTCTAATCCAGATGGAGTATTAAGCAAGCCCACTTCCTCACAAATGTTATGTGACAAATTGAAAAAAAAAATTATTGAGAAAATTTCCCTTATCAAGGCTAGCATTCCTATTTATATGGCCCAGGAAGTTTCCCCCTCCTTCATGTTCCCTGGACACTTTTTCCCCAATTGATATTAAGATCTTTCACAGCCTCTGCTTAAAGTCAGCTCCGGCTCTCCTACGGACTGTTGTCCTCCACATGTTTTAAAGGAGGTTTTCACTGTCCTACCAGGCCCTGCCCTTGCCCTGCTAAATAATTCTTTATCTCAGGGCTCTGTACCTAAATCTTTTAAAGAAGCTACTGTGATCTCTCTTTTGAAGAAACCGGGAGCTGACCCCCAGACACTGTGCAACTATTGACCTATTTCCTTGCTTCCATATCTGGCTAAGATATTGGAGGCCCATGTGGCAAAGTGTCTGTTTAATTTTCTGGAACAAACTAACTTTCTTGATCCACACCAAGCAGGCTTTCGCCCTGCTCATTCTACGGAGACAGTCATTACTGCAGTAATGGTTGCCCTACGGGAGAAAGCTGATAAGAATATTCCCCAGGCCCTGGTGCTGCTAGATTTATCCGCAGCTTTTGACCCGGTCGACCATGGTATCCTGGTGGACCGTGTCAAGGAAGCAGGCATCCAGTGGCCAGCCTTAAGCTGGATATGTTCCTTTTTGGAGGATCGCTCCCAGGCTGTTTGCCTGGCTCAGTTTATGGCTTCTAAGCAATGTACCACGTGCGGGATGCCACAGGGATCTTCGCTCTCTCCACTTTTATTTAACCTATATCTCCTTCCATTGATCAGGTCATTGAAGGAAAGAAAGATGGTTACTTTCAATTATGCTGATGATCTGCAGCTGCTCTTCACCATCGATAATTCACCCCATGCAGTCTCGGTTTTTCAGTCAACCATGCGGTTCATCAGTCACTGGATGGACAGAAAACATCTAAAACTAAACCCTGGAAAGACTGAATTAATCTTGACAGGTGGCAGCCAGAAATTCTGGGGCTCCCACTATTGGCCAGGAGAACTGGGACCCCCTCCCACTCACTCTTCATCTGCCAAGAGCCTTAGAGTTATAATATCCAATGACCTGTCCCTAAAAATGCATGTGAGATCTGTTATATCTTCTTGTGCCTACCAGCTGCGAAAATTCAGAAAGATAAGTAGATTGTTGACCCAAGCCGCGCTGGTACAAGTTGTAATGGCTATGGTTTTATCGCGCCTAGATTATTCTAATGCAATCTACCTTGGATTACCAGCTGGCCTTATGAAACGGCTGCAGATAGTCCAAAACCAGGCGGATAGACTGATCTACCGGCAACCCAGATGGCATCATGTTTCCCCCCTTTTGAGGGATTTGACCTGGATCCCTATGCCCCAACGCTGTGTATTCAAGATTGGTTGCCTGGTATTCAAGTCATTGCACGGTCAGGGTCCTGGATTCATAGATAGCCTCATTTCCAGATACACCCCCTCACGGAACCTTCGCTCGGCTCACCTCCAGCTATTGTCAATCCCCACCTTTAAGCTAAAGCGACAAGGAGGAGCCAGGTTTGCAACCCTGGCCCCTAAGTTATGGAATTCGATCCCTCTGGAAATCAGGTCCACTACTGATCTATTGAAATTCAGAAAATTGCTTAAAACTTGGTTGTACATTCAGGCTTACAATTAAACTATCAAACCTTCCGGCACTTCCTAGATCCAGCGCCAAGAAACCAACTGGTAAACGGGCGCTTTACAAAACACTACTAACATAACATAACAGTCAATTGCATTTATATGTTTTAATTCTATTTTTGGGAGTGAAGATTTACTGTTGTCCCTTTACGACCCTTTGACCGATACACCAGTGTTGTTGCCTTTTCCCCACAGGTGTTGTTCATGGAAGTGCCCACTTCACGTATTTTCCAATTTTATTTTGGTCTCCATCCTATTTGCTACTATTATTTATCAAGGATTTATGGTTAGTATATGTAAGGAAAAGGGCTTTTTTTTTTGCCGGTTTCATCCCATTTTTTGCCCATATTAGCTGCCGGTTTTTCAACTGTGAGAGTGCACTGAGGTCTGCTGACCAGACTTCAGTGCCAGTGTTTGGACCCATTACAAAAGATATGTCGAATTGGCTATACCCAATTGGCAAGAACTGCCCCTAGTATAAGGTACCCAGGGCATGTATGGCAGAGTGTCCACATAGGGCTGCAGCACAATTCATGGCACCCTGAGAGTGACAAAGGACAAAATGGCTTCCAGCCTGCCACTGCAGACTGAAAGGGCAGTGTGTACATTGCTAGTTCGACTTTGCCATTAAAGTCAATGGACAAGCCACCGCATCCCTTAACACTGTATGTAAGTCTCCCCTATGGAAGACCTATAGAGTCCTAGGGCAGGAAGCTGTATTTTGTTAAGTTGGGCATATATTTTTTATATATCTTAACAGCAACACTTCTAAATTTCTGTTTTGCTGTGGATAAAGTTAGTAGCCCCATTGGATAGTACAGGGATTCCCCTTTTGCACCCCAACCCGGGTAACTCCTGAATGGGATTACCTAACTGTAAGGTATCCAATTAATGGTGACATTAATTGCAATTTGATGGTCAAGTCGACATTTATTTAACTTTTAAAGTTTGGCAACTTTAGACAGTTGTCATCTCTGTGTTCAGCTAGTCCAGTGACTTCACATAGGCTTAAACACACAGACAGAGATCTGCTTGCCTGGGGAAACGTGTGAACGACTCCCAGGCCAGGAACAAAGACTGTTGCCGCACTGGAAGGTGTGACTCCCTACCCACAGGATCGCTGCACCCGGTGTTAGCCCAAAAGGCGAGCCTCAAAGATAAAGCCACTTTTGAAGGACCGATGTGACAGCACTGTCGGGTAGGATACATTTTCTTTCCTGCAGACAGAGTAGAGACAAAGTTGAAAGGGGGGAAAACTCACCCCAAACCAGTTTTACCAGGGGCATGTTGCCCTCTAATGCCACACCAAGAAGTAGACCACTTTGCACTTGTTGGAACGCAAGCTGAGAGGCTGCGACTCTGGAGCGACTGCACCTGCTGACCTTTGGCTAGTGAAGTTTGGATCCTGTTCTGCGTGCCTGGCTTGGGGAACAGTTGATCCCCAGCTCCAGTCCGCAGCAGTGACTTCAAGGGTCAGTTGGCTGACCTCGCAGACCAGCTCTGGGGCCATTAATGCTAAAAGAGGGCAAGCTGCATCTCTGGTAGCCACCTCAGACTTTTTGCTGCTACCGGATGCCGGTCACCCCAAAGGACAATTCAGAAAAAGCCAAAAGGTGCACCTGTAACTGTTGATTGTAACTCGATTCGTCACCAAAGGTGGGCAGCAGCCGCTACTAAAGATTTGCACAGTGACCGCTGTGTTGCAGAGGTGCAAGGTCTGCATCAACAGCCCTTGGAACCCTGCACAGAGGACTTTGTGGGACCTCGATATCGGTAGACAGTCGCCCCATCTCACCTGTGGACCGAGGACTCGACCGGACTTCACCCTCATGGACCACTCGGCATCAGAGGCATCCTTGAGTATCTTTAAGCCTGCATCTTTAAGCCTGCATCTCTCAGCATCAGGGCCACTCCATTGTCATCTTTGGCAGTCATCCTGTAAAGGCTGTTTCTTGCTTTAAAAATGCTGTGGTGGCCAGGTAACTATCCTCTCTGGTCCGCTAGACCTCTGTCCTGTCGAAATTGGTCGCCCAAACCAGGCCAGAGTAGTCAAATTAACTCTTTCAAACATATCAAAAGTTTACAAACTTTTTGTTGACCAGTGTTTGTTTGCATTTACAATTAAAAGTACCTAAATATTCTAAAATCTGTATCTATGAACCTTCCGGTGAAGTTTGCTTATCAAGTTCGCTTCAAATTCATGAAAATACGTTTTATTTCTACAAATTGCCTTCATGCCTCTTGTTGTGTGACTTTCTTATTTCGTTGTTTGGTGCTGTTAAACGCTTTACACATTGTTCCTTTAGTAAGTCTTTCTGCTCAGAGCCACAGCTACCCAGGGTTGAGCTTAAGGTTTTCATTCGAGCCTGACTGGGCACAAGACCGTTTTTGCGGGTGTATTACACAATAAGGCTCCAGAGCCATATCATATAATACACCCAAATCCTTACAGTATACCTGAATATTGTATCCCTGCATTATGGAACTCACTGCTAAATTTATATAACAAATTGGACTTGCTTAATACCTCTGCGGTTTGCTACATACAGTTTTCTTTGCTGTTAGGTTCTTGTCACTCATTGTAAATGTACAGCTTTCTGTGGGGATTCCGCCTTTGATTGCTGTCCCACATGTTTCCGTTTTCCTTCCACGTCATATGCATGATCTCTTCTCTCCACAGGTGGGAATTTCGGTGTTTGGTAATGACAACATTGTAACGTGGCGGATCCCTTCCTATTTTTAGGTCGAGCCTAGCGGCAGTATGCATGCACTGCTCCCTCTGCAAGACTGCTGTAGTAGAGTATGGGAGAGAAGTCGCGCCCACTCTCCTCCCATATTTTTCATTGGCTTGTGTCAGTGTCTTTCATAAATGCTTCCTTCTGATTCATTAATAGGCTTGTTAGTCCCTTCTTAGTACGGCCTTGTCTTTATTTGCACCCTCCCATGGCGACTGGCCCGGTTGTTACACTGGACCTGTTATTTAGTCAGTAAGCACTATTTACTTTATTGAGCTTCTCTTATTGCAGGCCAGACATGCGCTGCTTCAGCTGAAAACGCTTGTGTTTTTTTAAGCAGCACGGCTACCCCCGTAACACGGGCGCCTGATTTCAGTCACTTTAACCCGGCATTATCTTGTGTCTGTTTCAACCCCCTACCCACAAGTAAAATGGATTCAGAAATGATTAGAGAATTAAGTCATGTGAATTCCAGGTAGCACATAATCCTCTGATAATGGGCTGAAGCTGACAACAGCACATCTGTTACATGTCATCTGTACTAAAGCCACCTGACAGGTTGTTTTCAAAAGTCTGTTGTATTAACACCACCACCACCACCAATACCACCACCTCCACCACCACCAATACAACCATCAACACCACCAACAATACCATCACCAATACCACCACCAATATCGCCACCACCACCACCAATACCACCATCGCCACCAATACTACCACCACCACCAATACCACCACCAATACCACTACCACCACCACCAATACCACCACAAGTACCACTAATATCACCACCACCAATACCACCACCACCAATACCACTAGTACCAATACCACCACCAATACCACCACCACCAGCAATAACACCACCAATACCAACAGTACTAATACCAGCACCGGTACCAATACCACCACCACCAGTACCACCACCACTAATACCAATACCATCACCACCAATACTACCACTAACAATACCACCACCAATACCACTACCACCACCACCAATACCACCACAAATACCACTAATATCACCACCACCAATACCACCACCACCAATACAACCAGTACCAATACCACATGCAGTACTACCACCACCAGCAATAACACCACCAATACCACCAGTACTAATACTACCACCACCAATACCACCACCACCAGTACCAATACCACCACCAGTACCACCACCACTAATACCAATACCACCACCACCAATACCCCTACCAATTCCGCCACCACCAATACCAGCACCACCAATACCACTTATACTAATTCCACTACCTCAGGGCCTCTCGGTCACTAGTAATAGCAGGAGCACTGTGCGAGGCCGGAGCTGCAGCCAAGACCATCCCTCACTCCATGCCTGCCATAAAGCACAGCCTGCTCTGCACCAGGAGGGGAAGCCGGGGCCCTACTACAGCTGGAGTGTTTTTTATTAGGCAAAAGATAGCAATGACATTACGCAATGCCACACTGCACACTCAAATTACAGAGAGAGCAGGAAATAGCCACCCCCCTCCTGCTCTCCCTTCTGAGCCGCAGCAGTGTAATCACAGAGTGAAAGGTGTTGGAGCGCTTTGTTAGTGTTTATAGCTCCGATCATATGTAACTCTCACTTCACAGTTTGTGTCCGTATAATTTTTTTTTTGATAGTCACCTTTATTGTTTTTTAAAACCGGGGAAAAGAAAAAAGGAAAAAACCAGCAGACATCAAATACAGCATTTCACAGCAGTTATAAGGCATCGTCATGGTACCCATAAAGAGAAGGCCCCTGAGGAACACAACTACCGAAAAGGAAAACAAAACCGAGTCTTGCACATACACCACAATCCCGCGACTGAGGTGCTATTATTCTAGTGGCCCCAGCCATTTGCCCCAGACTTTGTGATATTTCGCCGGGCACCCTCTCGCCTCATACATTGGTCTCTCGTGTGCTGCACACCAGTCCACCCCTCTATGCCATTTTACTGTAGTAGGTGAGGCAGGATTAGGCCAGTTGGCCGCAATGTCTCTCTTGGCCACCATCATGGCTGTGTTTAAAAACAGTTTGTCGGCTCTAGAGCCGTCCAGCCCATCAGTGATTCCCAGGAGCACAGTTAATCGCGTATGCGGGACCTCCCAGCCCAGGACCTTTGTGAGCACTTTCTCTATGGAGTCCTAGTAACGTGCGATGATGGAGCAGCTCCATGCCATGTGAAAGAAATCTGCTTGGTCTTGGTTGCAGTGTGAGCATGATGCACTGGGTCTGAGCCCTAAGCTGTGGAGGCGTTTTGGTGTTAGGTATGCAGTGGGTAAGTAGTATAGCTGGACCAGACGGAGTCTAGCGAGAGTGGTGACTGTTTTGGGTGCCATCAGTGTGTTTCTCCAGTCTTCTTCCTCCAGAGGCCTTATCCATCCCCCTCATTGATCCCTAAGTGGGTCCATTGTGTTGGGGGTGTTATTTGTTGAGGACCGGTGGATACGATACAGGAGATCCCTCCCTTCCCCAAGTTGCCTGTCATGGTCTGCGCCTCAGGTGGACTGTATTCCGGCAGTGAGGTGCCATCTGTAATGTGGTTGCGGAGGGCGTGGCATAACTGCAGATAGCTGTAAAACTGATAGGAGTGCAGGGAGTATTGGGTTTGTAGGTCTTGAAAAGTGTGCATGAGGTCACCTCCCCGTACGTCTCAAGAGTTGCGAGATGCCAATGAGGTCCCAAGCCCTGAAACCTTCTAGGACGCTGACCTCCTGGAGCCAGGAGCCTTGCCAGAGCGGTGTGTATTGGGTTCGCTTGTTCGACCATTGGGTATGGTGCAGGGAGGCGTGCCAAGCCAGGAGAACCCCTGTGTCACCACAGGCAAAGATCTAGAGACAGGTCCCCCGTACATCTCCTGGATTTTGTGTAAGCCCACGATACTAAGTTCCACCCTGTATTCCGGATCTGACCAGCCTCCATTAAACCAATCCTGTATCGTAAGTAGGCGGTCGCCAAGTAGTACAGGTATAGGTTAGTCATGCCCATTCCTCCATCGAAGGATGGGATCCTGCATTGGGACAGGGCCAAACGAGGTCTCCGACTGCTTCATAGGAATTTGGTGGCCAGGCTATCTAGCTCCTTAAACCAAGTTATTGGGAAACAAAAGGGTGTGTTAATAATTATGTATAGAACTCTGGGTAGTATCATAATTTTGAAGAGGGGAACTCTTCCCAGAGGGTTCAGCTGTAACGTCTGCCATATGTGGAGGTCAGCTCGGGCTCTCTTCATTAATGGGGTCACGTTAAGCGACCACGCAAGATCAGGAAGCAGGGCCACCCAGATTCTGAGGTATTTAAAGGATTGCCTCCTAATTGGTATTGCGGACTGCCAATCGAAGCAGTCTCTCGAGACATGGAGGGACACCAGGACAAATGTGGTGGGGTTTAACTGGAGGCCAGAGGCCTGCCCAAAGAGATGCAGCACCCAAAGTCAACTGGGTCCGGACTGGGCCGGTTCAGCCAGGAAGAGCAGGACATCGTCCGCATAGAGGGAAATTTTGTCTTTATCTAAGCCTGGCCATTTCCAACCCCTAATTTGATCGTCCGATCGTATGAGGCATGCCAAGGGATCCATCGCTAATGCAAATAGGAGCGGTGAGAGGGGACAGCCCTGCCTCCTCCCCCTTCTAATAGGAAACGGCCCTGACAAAGCCCCATTAACAAGGACACGCGCCTGCGGTCTAGAGTACAGTATTTTTTATTAAAGTATGGAAGTGTTGCCCCATACCTATCTCGAGCAGTACCTCTTCTAGGTACCGCCAGTCTGTGTCTGTGTATTTTACAACACTTACACATCTTCTTCACTGCACTATTTATCACTACAAATATGCGTGCCTTTTTTTTACTTTATCTGTGACCCGTCTCCTGACAAAACCCTAAAAATCCACAGAGCGAGGCTTACCTCAATTTCTTTTCCCAACGTTTCAGAGAGGGCCTGAAAATAGCCCCTCGCCCCAGTGCAATCACAAAGTAAAAGGTGTTGGAGCGCTTTGTTAGTGTTTAATGCTCAGATCACATGTAACTCCCACTTCACAGTTTGCCAGAAGACCTGTATCTGAGGGCACTGCCGAAGCTTATGTACGTCATCTGCTTATCCCATGGAACACTTTAGGCAGGCTTTGATTTCTACACCTCCCAGGCTTTGTTCACTTTTATGGGGTCCAATATGCCCTGTGAACTGTAAATAAATGGTTTATTTTGAGAGGTGCAACTTTTATTACCGACCACAAAGTGAGCATCGATTCTTGCCATAGGTGTGTTAGTTCGGTCGTTGGTAGGTCCTTCCTCCAGATCTCTTCCGGTGGCTTGGAAGTCTCGTCCTCGCACTTTACCATCATCCAATAAACTTCTTTGTGTTGAAAGGCTGTCCCCTGCAGTTAATCTTCCGACTCTTTGTTTCCTTCCCCATCTTTGCCTAGGTCATGTGCCCAACTTGATAATTGATACTATTTAAATTTGAATAGTCTTTGACTCGTGGAAATAGTCAGGGACTCCCAGGAGACTATTTTGTGTTCTTGTATTAGTTGCCACCATTTGTTTATTCCTGCCTCCATTAGTGGGACCGCTAGTTTATCCTGTAGGCAAATTGGGGGTCCCTGGTGAGTTCCGTATAGGTGCTAACTTGCTATAATTAGGTATACTCATAATTCGCCTTATCTGGTAACAAAGCTAACATGCCCCTCTTAAGATTTTAATGTAACTTTCTTGAAACATTTTGGATGACCAAATTTAAAAAGGAACAAAATTACCTTTGAAAGGCAGATTTTATTTGTCATGGCTTAAAGACTGGGAGGAAAGAAGCAAAATTGGAAAAGAGAGATCTTATGTTTTTTACTGAAAGGTCCAACAATATAGACGGAGGGCGGGCCCGTGATACTTCCTTCTATTTTTGACCTTAGAAGTTTCTTCCAGGCAATCCTCACTCCCTTACAAGACCAAGTAAAGCTTGTTATTTCTACTTTTTTAGATTAAACGATAGAGGGATCGTATAAAAAATGAAGGTACATTTTGGCAGAATTTACATTTTCACCAAGTTAGATCTACCTAAAATTGAAAGTGGGAGACCACCCCAAGATCTTAACAAAGCTCTAGTCTTGCTCATTTTATTTCGAGACTGACCTGGGCCATCTTAGATAGGTCCTCTATCACTTGTATCCCAAGGTATCTTATTTCTTGTTTTATAAGGGGATTGTTCAATTGTGTATTCCATGACATTAATCTGGTAGCCAGAAACTCTTCCAAAGTCAGTTAAAGTTTGCAATTGTGTTGGGAGAGAACCATGGAAATCCCATGTGAAAGCCATCAAATCATCTACATATAGTTCCACTTTTTTTGCCCAGCTGTTGCACTGAAAAGGTAAAATTTCCTGATTTGCCCATATTTTGTTTGCCAATGGCTAAATATATAGATCAAAAAGCAAGGACACCCCTATCTTGTCCCTCTCTCTATCTTAATTGATTTAGTTAGATTCCAGTTCACTATTATCCTGGCTGTTGGCTTCCTATATATATTGCGCGGATTGCTTGGGCAAAGTTCTCACCCAGACCAAATTTATGGATAATTTGATGTAAAAAAGGGCAGCTTACTCTATCAAAGGCCTTTGAGGCGTCAGATGTGAGGAAAGATAATGGTAATTTGTTCTCAATAGCCAAATTTATGACACCTATCAAGTCGTGTGTTATATCATGCAACTGTTTACCTTTGAGGAAACCCTTCTGGTCTTCCTGAACCACTACTCCAATAACTTGCTCTAACCTCTTTGCCAAGACTTGCATGTAGATTTTATAGTCGCAGTTAAGTAATGAAATTGATCTGTATGACTTGCAGTTCTTAGGGTCTTTTTTTAGTTTGAAAATTAAGCTAATAGCAACCTCATCCCATGGCTGCGGAATCAGCTGGTCCTCAGAAAATGTACCTCCTATCAGCTTGGCAGGAACAGGAGTTAACTCGTCAGATAGCATTTTATAAAAGTCGTTAGATATGCCATCAAACTGGCAGCGCTACCTCTCTTTAACTTGTTGATAACTGGTAGGTTGCCTTTAAGCGAGGGCAAAACTATACCATTAAGATATTCCTTTAACTGTGTGTCAGAGAATGAGAAATCTTCTGTATTTAACTCTTGAAAGAAGTCAGTGAATGCTAGTTCTACATTTGAATTCTCTGTGTAATACCTCCCAGTTACTTTAGGTACTATCTCCCTGATGGTATTTTTCATATATTCAGTTCCTGACTCCCAAGCAAGTAGCTTCCCACATCCTTCCCCATATTTATAATAAGCTAGTTTACTGGCCTCCCATTGTTTTTATAGTATGTCGTCTAGATAGTCTAAGTCATGTCTTGCACGTTTAATTTAATTATCTTTCGTATCCTGATCGTCTAGTTGCAAGGCTTTCTGTCTCAAAAACCTTAAGATATTGTCTTCCAGATCTTTTATCTTATCACTTGTCTCCGTATGCTTTTTTGCTGCTAAGCTGATCATCCTACACGTAATATAGGCCTTATACGCATCCCATATTATATATTTTGAGGCTGACAGTTTTTTTAGTTAAAAACATTCTGTGTCCTTTTTCAACTGAACTTTTACTGTTGAATCAATTGATAAGGTTCTATCTTATTACCACCTACTAGGGGGTGACACTTTTTCTAGTTGCAAGTCTAAATGGACCGCGGAATGATCGTAGAGATGCTCAGGGATATGCTCCACATTCCTAACTCTTCTGACCAGCCTAGTATCGATCAAGAAAAAAAATCAATTCTAGGGGCATGCCCATGCTTTTTATTGTGAAAAGTGAAGCTCTGATTTCCTCTAGCGCCTTTAGTCTTTTCTCTCCATATATCTATCAAACCTAAGTCTTCCATCATTGATATATCTTCTCATTTTTGGTGAGTTTATTATTTCCCTTTAGAAGATGTATCTATACTTGGATTCACTAGCATGTTAAAATCGCCTCCAAGTATTATCGGCACTTAAACCTCCAAAATCTGACAAAATAGGGCTTGAAGGGGCACGGTGTTGTTAATATGTGGCCGGCAGTACCCCACAAAGTCATACCATGCACTCTGTATTTTTATATTGGCTATGATCCAACGTCCCCCAACATATACCTTGTACTCACCTATAGTGGCTTTAATAGATTTTGTAATAAATATGGCCACTCCCTTTGTGCAACTTGATTGATTAGTATATATTGACTCCACAGTCCATTTCTTTTTTACCAAGATGTCTTTCCACTCATCCTGCAATAAGTGAGTCTCTTGTAAAATTATAATATCATAGTTGGTTTATTTTAAGTATTGCAGGGTATGTTTGTTCTGAGCTCTCTGCTTCCTCCGGGGCTTGTCATTTATGTTTCTGCGGAGCCCTTATATGCTCAACCAAAGTTCATGCCTCTTTCGGGTCCCTGATGTTATGCATCTTATTGTTCCACATAATTCTCCTTAAAGCTAGAACTCTCATTTGGGCAGTAGCGCCTAATGATCTTAACTCTGATATGAATGTCCCCAACTCCCACGTTCTATCTTGTGTAGTCCTTGAAATATCAGACCTGACTCGAAACGACCAGTCCCCTTTAGTGAAACTTCCTGCTTTTAGGGCTTCAGCTAAGACCCATTCTTTCAAAGTGTAGGTTTTAAAGTTAATCACTATTTTCCTTATATTTTTCCTGTTTAAATTCTTTGAAAAGGGGTCTCGATGAATCCTCTGTATATTTGCCTCGAGCTCTGCAGTATCGATGGAAGGGATAAATTCCTTGAATAAGCCTGTGATGAGGCCCATGATGTTCTTTCCTTCTAGGCCCTCTGGTGTATTGAGTACCCTAACATTATTGCATCTAGCTTTATTCTCCAAAGACTCACTTTTATCAAGAATACGCTTTTTCCTGTTTTTTTAAAGCTCGGATTTCGTCCTGATTAACCTCCACCTCCTTATTAAGAGCCTCTAATGAAGCTTCCGTTGTGCAAAGTCTATCAGTTTTTAAGGTGATTTTTGCTTCCAGGGTCTCACAGGCCTTTTGAAGTTTTGATTGATTTCTCTGAGATATTGCAAACTTGTTTCTAATTTCTGCAGTTAAAGTATCCAGTATCTTTTCCAAACCCTGCTGATTTTCACAGTCCTTATTTATCCAGGGGTCATTAGTTGTAACTGAGGAATGTTTGTCCTGGGACTGAATTTGTGGGCTATTTTCTGGTCTATCTCCAAGAACCTGATATCTGTTGTTAATCTCAATGTCTGCTAGAAGTCCCTCTGCTCCTTGTCTGTCAGTCTTCATTATAGAAATGTTTTTATTTTCTTGAATAAGCTTATTTAGATCACTGAAAGTAGGGGAGGGAGGTTTTATTGCGTAGGACCCTTTGGCCAGCACCTTAAAGAAAGTTCTTAATGAAGGGGTTATTTTGACCCGTTCTACTTTATTTACTAAACCTAAAGGGTCCTTTTCTTTAAGCGTAATTGAGATTGAGGAGGAGGTAGAATCAATATTTCCATTCAATATGCTCAAATCCCCTATTTTTTTATTTCCCTGCCTGCACTCAACTTTCTCTCATGTACTTTGTGCAGGACCCTGGGTTTGCAAGCAGCCCTCTTATTCCTTAAGGCATATCTGTTTGGGAGGCTTTCAGCATTCACTCGACGCTGCCTCCCCCCCCTCCCCAACTGACCTCTTTTTGCTCTTTCTGCTGGCCACTGTGTGTTTAGGGGATGCGCAAGGTTACTTGCCTCCTACCCTGTTGATTCGCCCTGGGCTCATGTGGTTTTCGGGTGTCTCGTCTCACTCCAATCCTCTGTGCTGCCCGTTTGAAACTGGGCTTGAAGGTTCTGCTCTGCAGGCTGTTCTTGGGGCACCTAACAGGAGTTGATCCTGCTTGGTGTGCCCCGGAAAGAGGTTTGTGCTGAGGCCCGCCTATTGTGGCGGAGCCTCTGGGCTGCTTACAGTCACCACTTCCCTGCTCCGTGGTTCGGCGGCATACACTGCACACTAACCGGCATCAGCCAGCCTCAGAGTGCGAAACCACGGACCCCACACCACCGCAAATACCACGGAAACGGTGGAAGGAGTGCTGGTCAAACACG
Source organism: Triturus cristatus (assembly GCF_964204655.1). Classification (NCBI taxonomy): domain Eukaryota; kingdom Metazoa; phylum Chordata; class Amphibia; order Caudata; family Salamandridae; genus Triturus; species Triturus cristatus. Next base: position 473,658,626 of record NC_140581.1, on the reverse strand, counting down.
TCAATACCGTAATCCTGCCAGGCACAAAAGTGTGGCCGCCCAGCGCAGCGCAGGAGAAAAGCCCAGGAGCTCACGACAAGTCTGTTCAACCAGCAGCCATGTTCCCTCTGGTTTCGCATTTTCGTACTCCTTTTCTCTTTCTGTATCTTCTCTGGGTAGTAGTGTGGCTTATCAGTCCTGGCCTCTTCTGCCCTCGAATACATTTTAGACAATGCTACTGCTTTTGGCTCTGTTTCTTAGTCACATTCCTTTCACTTTGATTCCCATTTGCTCACCTGCCATGCTCTGTGGGTTTCAGTGGCTCCTCATTCTTGATGTCTACGCTAAAATTGGTATCTCTAAATACTAAAGGTTTAAACCATCCAGTGAAGTGAAGGAAAATACTTGAATACTTTAAATCTCTAGTAGGTTAAAAGGAAGCGCTTTCTATGAGACAGAGGTGGGTTGTGGATTTAACATGTTCTGCAACCTCTCCAAAGAACAAGCACTTGCAATGCAATCGGTCTCGCCTTTGGGAATTTATATGTATTTAGCTATGCAGCACATTAGCCTGGGTGCTGAAATATCTACTGTTGTTTAACATGGAGGGAAAGTAAGCACCAAACTGCGTGACAAGCTAGGTAAGGGGAACACATAAAGAGAAATATTGCCTTTCAGCTGGAAATGTTATAGTTAAAACCTCTGTTTTTAATATAAAACCAGGGCCTTCGGTGGTCATATCAATGAAAATACAAGATGTGAAAAAAATATTATTCTCTACGGGTGCTTGTGGAAGACAATTTCTATGGACTAGAATCTAGAGAATGCTAAAGTAATTCTGGTATTTTACTGACCTCTGATGGTCGTTTTCTATCAAGACAGTTAAATAGAGGCAGTTGAACAAGCAGAAAGCAATTGTGGTGTTTTACTCACCTCTACCGGTCTTTTTCTATCAAGACAGTTAAATGGAGGCAGTTGAACAAAAAAAAAGTCCCTAGCAGAGAAGTCCTAGGGATGATCTCCAGAGCCCACAAAGTACATACACATATAAGTATATACTAAAGTATTTATAAGAGGTAAGTATATATTAAAGTATATAGAAGAGGTCTCGAATGCTCGACCTAAAAATGGTGCACTTACCCTGATTTCATGTTCATAAGGACTCGCCTTAATCTCGGCAGATCATGATGATGAGGGAAGTTGGTTGATATCACGCTCACAGTGTGGACCTTCTGCGATATATGCCATAAAATGTTTGGCACCTACCAGTGATACCCTTCACGTTTGGTTTTATCTATCCGTTAAATTAGCCTCACTCCCCAGTGATGCTCACACGGTGTTAGGTGGTGATTTTAACCTCCCCAAGGATCTTGTTTTAGATACAGTCGGCGTGTGTCTGTAGACAACCTTGTGCCCATAGGAGCATGTGCAACCTCTGTATATCCCTTGGCTTGTCAGATGCTTGGAGAGTTCATAACCCAACAGCAATAACTTTACCTTCTTTCTTACCCCTGCATAACACTTTTTCGAGGATTGACTACCTATTGGTTGATTCGTCCTTCTTGCAATCCTAAATGAACCCCACATTTGAACCGATTCTCATCTCTACAAATTGTCCCGCCAGAACCAAAGAATAGATCTTGGCCTATGAACCCTGAAGTTCTCGAACAGGAAGACATAGAAGGCTTAGATAAGGAGTTATGTGATTTTATTATTAATTTTTCTCATTTTGTTTCCTCCCCTGTAACATTCTAGGACGCCGTAAAATGTAGCATTAGAGGTGATATCATTAGCCGTAAAGAAATTGATAAATATCACCTTAAAATCATTAGCTATTGAAATTAAGCATAAAGAACTTTAATGTAGTCACGCCAAAAGCCTCCATAGCGACCACCCTCAATTAGCTCAAGTAGCAACATAATTAAATTGTTAGAAAACATGCTCATCTGTGGGTTAATGGCCAAAAACTGAAAAACTCTTCTACCTCAATAAAGCTGGAAAGTCTTTTCTAGGTCATTTGAAATTAAAAAGAAATGTAAATTGAATTTCTTCTATTAAGGACCCTTCCGGTTTCCTTAAAACTGAAACAGCAGATATTTATTTTACAGATTTAAAAAAAGTTTTATGCCTCCCTGTGCAATCAATCATTCAATCAATCAATCAATCAATGATATCACTTGTAAAGCGCACTACTTACCCGTGAGGGTCTCAAGGCACTGGGGGTGGGGGGTGCCGCTACTGCTCGGAGAGCCAGGTCTTGAGGAGTCTTCTGAAGGTCTGCACGCCAACTACTCTCTCCTCTAGAGACTCCTGTGTTGAGATTTTTAATTCATTACTGATTCAAAAGATCCCAGAGACTCACTAACAACAATTACTGAAGCCGATTGGAAGGGATGAGATCTTGGAGGCAATTAAGCTTATCCCGAATGGTAAAGCTCCTGACCTAGATGGCTTTTCCATTAGTTTTTTCAAAACCTTTGCTCATACACTGATCACTCCGCTGGAGGCGGTGCTTAATAGTTTGGCCTCATGTGGCGTGGTCTCTGGTATAAGTGCTGAAGCTATAATTATTATCCCCAAAGAAGGGAAAAAAATCTCTCATCTCCTAAAAATGTCAGAGTTTTCTCATTGATTGATATAGAGGCCAGGCCTTGAAAAATCATCAAAATGTTACTAGAACTGCAGCTCTAGTGACTTGAATAATCAACTTGACCTAACTGTAATTCTTCTTCTGCCTAGATAAAATTACTTCTGAAATCCTATGGAACAATAAAAAACCTAGGATTGTTTACAAGAAGCGTAGGTTGGACTTCAGTGAGGGGAGTTGCAAATTACCCAATTGGTTTGACTATCAGATAGCTCTACTACCACCATACGCCCCTTGCATGGTTTGTCATTGAACAACATTAAGGCCATCCTTATTCCTTGGTGGTCTTTATATTGATGACCAATTTTCCTCTAGTGCACCTACGACATCATATTAGACATTCTGAAAGCTCTAAAAATAGTGGATAGGCATCTTGATAGCGACCTCATTAAATCTCCCGACATAACCCTGTGGAATATTTTTTTTTTTTAAACGCCATTCTTGGCTCTGATTACTGCTGCATCGGCCACTAAAGGTATTCATTTGGTCTATGATTTGTACTCTGGTGAAGACACACTCTCCTTTGCAACCCTGGGTCACGAGTTCTTCCTTTTTGATTTAGGGCCAGATGTATGACGGATATTTGCATGTGCAAATGGGTCATAGACCCGTTTGCGCAGGCAAAAATCCTTCTGGCCATGTACAAAACCTATTTTGCGACTCGCAAAAATTTGTGACTCGCAAAATAGTGTTTTGCGTCTTGCTATTAGGAAAAGGCGTTCCCTTCCTAATTGAGACTTCAAATGCCATGTATGACTGTTTTGTGACCGCAATTGCGGTCGCAAAACAGTCGCAGTTTGCCACCCTTTACAGAAGGGTGGTAAACCACTCGCAAATGGGAAGGTCCTCAGGGGACCCCTTCCCCTTTGTGGCTGGCTCTAAAAATATTGTTTAAGGGCAGGCAATGGCCCCAGAGACCACTACCTGCCCTTAAAAAATAAAAGAAAAACGTTTCATTTTTCTTTTTTTTAATGCATCCCGTTTCCCTTTAAGGAAAACCAGCTGCATTAAAAAAACTGCTTTACTGAAAAGCAGTCCCAGACATGGATGTTTGCTGAGCCCAGCAGGTCACCATACCTGGGAGGGCCAGCCATCCCCAATGGGATCGCAAATTGCGAGTCCCTTATGCATATGCATGAGGCATGCAATTTGCGACCCCATTGTGAATAACAAATCAGTGTCGCAGATACTGTTTTACTTACCCATTTGCGACTCGCAAATTGCGAGTTGCTATTGTGACGCAATTTGCAATTTGCGAGTCGTAGATTCCTTGGTTGTACATCTGGCCCTCAGACTTTTACAAGTTTCTGAAAATTAAAGCTAAACTATCCAAACTGGGTCCTCTGCTGCCACCAACACTTGCCACCTTTTTGTGTCAATGTCTTCGATTGGGACATGCTGCCTCAAAGATTTATAAATTATTGCACACTTTCGTAACTACTTACTCCCTTCACATTTAATCTAAGTGGTACACAAACTTTCAGACGCGTGCTAGTAATGACCCCTCAGCCTTTCGCTTCCCTGTTCCTTCATTTATTGAACGCCAGATAAACTATTTAAAGCACATCTTCTAGACAGAGATACTTACTGGTCCTGCAAAAGGACAGTGACGATCTTGAACATATGTTTTTCAAATACGCAGGCCTAACTTCGTACTGGGAGGCAATTCGGATCCAACTGTGCAGAACTTATCATATGAATATTGACCTTGATTCCATTTTGATACTCATTGGCCCCTATGCGGCTACAAAACCACTACAATTCCCATTACTAGATCTGGTTCTTTTGGATCTATTATTGACTATTTCCATCAAGGTTATTATTATGGATTTGGAAATCCCTAAACCAAGTTTCCTTCCGCACCTGGTGGGCCCAGGTCACTTTCCAAACGAGTACCCACTCTGCCCAAATAATTTATGATAGGGGCAACCCTTAAGTGTCACAAAATGAAAAGTACTTTTGAGCCGATACACAAATCAGATATAACATTTCTCTCTTGAAAACTGACTCTTCTATTAGTTGTAACCTCCCTTGAAGAGATATTCAAGCATTTACATTAAAACAACTTTGTTCACAATTTTGAGATAATTAATCATCTTAATAACTAATGTCCACTTCATACCTAAAGTTTAATTGTGTTTTCCCTGAAATAACCCATCGTCCTTAAGAGTTTCTTAAAACAAATACTAACACTTCAGTAGAAGGAACACTTCACATGCTGAATGTCAGACAATGCATACCTAGACAAAACCAGGAAATTCAGAATACTTGCTCAGTAGCACAAAGCATCTGTTTTTCGAAACAGACAGTAGTTTACAGGGTGCCTGCTGCTAATGTATATTGCCTTGATACGGTTGGCCATCCTTTGCAAGGACGAGTTTCAGCACATTCAACTAGAAGTTTGTCTGCGTCCACAACGTTGTTCGCTGGAGTATCCTTCGCAGACATCTGCCGAGCGGCAACCTGAAAGAACAGGATTTGACGGCGCAAAGGGAGGCTGCAGTTGATCAAACTGTTATATGCCATTTTTTTCGATAAAGCTGAGTCCTCTTTTAAATGAATGACCTTTCAGCCACAAAAAATTATATCGACGAGCCCTTAGCAAAGCATCTCCCTATGGCTCAGAGCTTTGTTTAAGTTTTGGGTAAGATGCCTTATTCTTGCCCACCAAAAATGATTACGGCTGTCTGGGGGATGCTCTCTTTCCTGCTTACAACATGGTGGCTAACCTTTTCCTGAACTGTCAAAATGATAGAGGTCTGGAACATATCGCTAAAAGGGGCTCTGTCTTACCCAATCTCGTCCTCTTTCAGAAGAGTTCTTTTTGTTCACCTTGGCGATATGAAAAGCAGCTACGGTACTTTAACCAAACCTACCCTCTATTAAGGCCAAATCTAATTTTGATAGAGGTTTTGCAATATTCCTCTGCTGTTTCTGAGCCTCTACTACTTTTTAAGGAAGCATTCTTGGTTCTTGATCTGGCTGTCTGTGAAGAGCCTTTCCTGGGCCCAGCAGTTCACATACAAATAGTTTTTTAACTTAATTATTTTTTTTGTTTCATCAAAATATAATTTGAACCAATTGTGTACATTCAGTTCTTGCAATACGGTCCTTCAGTATTCTCATTCAAGGTAAGTTGCTCTTTACTTCCTGTGTACAAGGACAAACATAATATTTATAGAGTCCAGTCTATTGAATCATAATGCTATGTGGGTCCTCTGTAGCAGTGAAAACTTTACAATATTGTCATATAAAAGAAGAGACTGTCCAACATCAGACATAATGAGGGTCATATCTGGCATTCCCATTTTATAGTTAAACATTTTGGACACAGTTATTGGTGATCTGTCTCAGGTTCTGGCAAGATGGACAGTAATACTTCCAAGGCTGTGACATAGTCTGATTTCCATATCCCTTGTTACATTTTTTTTTTTACTTTTTTTTTATTATTGCATTTTTCCGAGAGACAATACAACCATGCAAGGATTTAACAAGCAGTGGTCCACGAATAGTAAGGCCAAATTTGAAGTCATGTCAGATATAAAAACGTTCTCTTGCAATCAAAACAAAAAGAAAACTATTACAGAGGAGCATAGTACAAATAACGATTAAACAAGATGTACAGTACAGAGCAATCTCTCGATATACAATCATGGTATTATTACAGTTATTTATTCTCAGATGTTGCACTCATCGGGGATGTCTGAGGCGCAGCCTATGTCCAGGTTCAAGTGATATCAACATACCACTACTGTGTAGATGCACCCCTGGGCTTAGTTGTCCATGGAATGGGCTTGTAAATAAGTTTTAAGTGGTTGCCAAATGCCACAGGGGCATGATGTGGCTGGTAGAATTGTGGCGTATGTATCGCACATAGTATCACAGTACGTGAGATCCCGAATCCATGTCCGTACTAATGGTATGTGCGTTCTAACCCAGTGTAGTGACACCTGTCGCTTAGGTATCAATAAGGCCATTGCCGAGAATCTTGTAATGCTTCTCTTCAATGGCTTGACTACCCCAAAAGGGCCATCAAAGGGTTGGGGGTATAGGTTATTCTACCATGACAGTTGCCAGAATATGTCTTCCCAGTATGTGTTCACTGAGGCGCACTGCCATGCAAGGTGTAAAAAATCAGCCCCAGGGGCGCCACAGCGTACACACACACGCTTGATAGCGCGGGGTTCATTCTTGCCAGTAGTTTGGGTGTAACATAAGCTCTATGAAGATATTTAAAATGTAGCAATTTATTTCTGTAGTTACCAGAGATGCAACTCATCTGGGAGCAACAGTAGTGCCATATGTCGTTGGTGATAATAATATCTAAATCCTGCTCCCAGGATGCACGCACTTTAGAGCCCACAGGTAAGCGTAGGGAGAGCGACAAGTGATACATTTGCACTGCCAGATGAAGTTATAAGGAATGTGAGTGGTGGAAAGTCATCCGGTTAAGTCGAGGAATCAGGGAGGGTCTTCAATAGGTAGTTACGTACTCTATGGAGTAAAAAACTGTCCATGTGTGTCGCAGTACCACGTGAGGTCAATTCGGCAGTCGAACAGGGCCCAGAATCACTAAACAAGTCTCCCAGTTTTGAGAGTCTATATGTATGTAGTGTTCGTTTAGTGAATTTCCATGTAGGGGGTATCCATGGGTTATCTACCAGTGATAAATGTGGAGAGTATAAGGATTTGTATTTTAGGTAGCTTCGCAATTTAGACCATGCCCAACATGTCGTGGCGACAGTTTCAATTTCTGCAGGGCACCATGGAAGGCCCAAGGGCAGCAGTGTTGATAATAATTGGGGATGTATCTGCGATCCATCAGGCTTGAGATATTGAAGTCGGGCATCTTGGTGGAACCAATAATATGTAAGTGGACTTGGGCTACGAGATAATATAAATAGAAGTCAGGGACCCCAAATTCCCCCCGCTCAAATGGTATGGTCAAGGTGGCCCAGTTCACTCGTGGTTGCTTACCCGTCCACACCAGCCATATCAAATGTGATCGGATTGTGTTAAAAAAGGTCAACGTTAACGGAATGGGGATATTTAGAAAAAGGTATAAAAAAACGTGGCAGCACCACCATTTTAATGATGGCATTCCTGCCCGCCACAGAGAGCAGAAGTTTCGTCCATTTGTTGACCTGCGCCTCAAGGTGGTCGACGGCAGGGCCATAATTTAAACGTATGACCTCCGGGCCATTACAGTGTAAATAGATGCCTAGATATTTAGGTGAATCAGTGCACCATTTCAAGGGAAATTCCATGTCACTCTGGGCCGTGGCAGGGGTCAATAGGAATATTTTGGACTTGGTCTGCTTGATGACCAGGCCTGAGTAAACGCCAAAGCGGACCACCTCTCGCAAAAGAGGGAGCAAACTATCAGCAGGTTTGCGTACAAACAACATAACATCGTCAGCGTAAAATGGTGCGATGAGTGGCCCTGTATGCAACTGCAGTCCACGGTGGCGTTCCTGAATGTGGCGAGCTAGGGGGTCCATAGCTATTATAAAAAGCAGGGTTGAAAGTGAGCACCCCTGTCTGGCACCCAGTGTCAAAGCAAATGGAGATGTAATCGTACCATTCACTTTCAGTCGTGCGGATGGATTAGAATATAGTAAGCGATAAAGATTTAAGAAACCTATGGGGATCCCTAATTTTTGCATGACGGCGTACAGAAAGAACCATTCTAAGAAATCAAAAGCCTTCTTGGCGTCCAGCATCACTGCTGCTGTCGGCAGGGTGGGCTCCATTTGGTTTATCACAGAGAAGACTGTCGAAGGCTGAGAGTTGTAGACCTTCCCGGAATTTATACAGACTGAAAGGGTCATAGGGTGATGTTGACTAGTAATGCCAGTCGAGTAGCAAGTATCTTAGCAAGGATCTTGTAGTGATGATTAAGTAGTGACAGTGGCCTATGGGATTGACATTTATGGGGGGATTTGTCCGGCTTGAGTAGGAGTGTGACAATAGCCTCACGCATTGTAGGTGAGAGTGATCCGCCTCATCACATACCTCCAAGCGGTGGGGAGCAAGTTTGTGTTGCTAGGCTTTGTAGAAATCACCAGAGAGCCCATCGGACCCTGGCGCACGGCTACTGGCTAGATCTTTTATGGCCTGTTTGATTTAGTCTGTGTCTATCAGGGATGCTAGAAACTCCCGCTGTCCCTTATCCAACCAGAACATAGCTATCTCTTGTAGATAGGCAGACAGGGCATGGCCCATCGGTGGGTTTCGTATCTGATATAATTTGGTATAATAATCGAGAAAAGCTGTGTTAATGTCCGAACCTTTCGTTAGTAAGTCACCAGCGTCTGTATCTAATTGGGTTATGAATGTCGACTGATATTGTGGTCTAAGGAGGTGTGCAGGCATTCTATCAGGTAGCTCTCCCTACTCGTACCCCCCGGGCCCTAGCATATTTACCCATGTACTTGACCTCACGAGTAGCTGCGTCAGTAAACTCAGTCATTATCTGGGTGCGGTCTCGGAGCAGTGTCAAAGACAGGGAACTTTGCATGGCAGTGTCAATATCCTTTAGCTTGCTCTCAATTTTTTTTAATTTGTCTCAAATCGAGCTTAACACGCCAACTTGTTTTGAGATGCAGACACCTCGAATGAAGGACTTAAATGCATCCCAAAGCACAAGTTGCGACTGTACGGTGCCCACGTTTAATTGAAAAAATTCTGTGATAGCTCCCCACCTCGCTTCGGAAAACAGAGTCCAGTTAAGCATTAGCTGGGAATCTCCATAAGGGCGGCTGCCCAGGGACTGAGGGAAAAACCATGCCCAACAATACCAGCGAATGATTAGAGATGGAACGGGGTAAATATTCAACTTTCTGTACGTCTAAGAGAAGCTGTGTGTGGCGTAAGTTACCAGTGGTCAATTCTTGACCAGGTGCTATGTGGGGCAGAATAAAAGGAATAGGTAACGGATTCAGGATAGTTAACACACCAGGGATCTGCCAAAAGTGCAGCCTGCAAAAGAGAGAGAAGGTCCTTTGTGGCATGTGGTTTTGTGACACGGCCAGGTCCGGTAGCGTCAGTGGCGGGATCCACTGTAAGATTGAAGTCTCCCCCCTTTAATATAACATTGGAATTCAGTCGGTCTATATGCAGAGCTACCGTGTAGAAAAAGTCGGGTGTATCAACATTCGGGGCGTATATATTAACTAGAAGCAACGGCACCCCCCCCAAGGGAACCCTGAACCAAAAGAAATCTACCCTCTGGGTCCGTCACAACCGATAAACCTGGAAGGGGAGAGAGCGATGAATTAAAATGCACACCCTGCAGGAGTAAGTACTGTAATGTTTTTGTCCCCATGATGCAGCAAACCCCTGGACAGGTTGCGGTGCATAGTATGTCTTCTGTAGGAAAGCAATCAGAATGGAAGGTCTCGCCAAATAAGCCATCACCTGTCTACCCTTTTTGGGGCGAGAAAGTCATCGTACATCCCATGATAATCATCTGAGGCGTAAATCAGTCATGTGTACCTTCCTAGCACTCATCTATCCACATATATTTTCATGTATCTGGGAAAATTAGATCGTACCGTGTCATGCTGCACAAAATAATATACTCCTGGTAATTTAGACAGCCAATAGAAACTAAACCAAAACAAAAATCCCAATTCAATCGCTCCACCACTCCAATCAGATACACAATCCCCGAAGGATAACAAAGAACAGGACGAAAAGGAGGGAAGAGGGGGGAGGGAGATGAGAGGGAGAAAAAGGCAGGAACTTATCCTGGGGGGATAGCAACGCTCTGGAGGAGCCATCTTGTGAACTGATAGTCACTGCTGGAAATATGTCCACCCAGCCCGGCAACTTTCTACGAGGTCAAGCCCATACAGCCAAAGAAAAAGTGATGTAGAAGGCCCTAAGTTCGACCCTTATACAACTATCAAAAGTTCCAGCATAGTTCCGCCATATCATACTCCATCGATCAATCAGTACTGTTAATGCCGCCGAAATACACAACCTCAACTAATCACGCTAAACATTCAAGAGTTAAGTTGGAGATGTCCTTCTTTTTCTTTTCGCTGTGTCGTCTGTTGATGATTTTTTCAGAATTTGGCAGCCGCGTCTGGAGTATCAAAAATGTGCGATTTGTTTTCAACCTGTATTCTAAGTCTTGCAAGATATAGCATAGCATATCAAATGTTTGCTTTCTGAAGCATGCGTTTCACATCGGTGTACTTGCGGCGGGCATCTTGCACTAAGGGCGTAAAGTCAGGAAACAATGAAATGTTCGATCCCTGATAGGAGAGCGAACCACGCTCTCTATAAAGCCAGAGCGCAGTGTCTCGGTCATTGTAATTGAGGAGCTTAGCAATAATAATCCTGGGGGTCGCCCCGGGTGGAGAAGGGGGACCCAGCAATCGGTGTGCCACCTCAATAGCAAATGTAGCAGTAAAAGATTCCCTCCCAAACAGGTCAACCAGGAGGGACTCAATGAATCTGGGCATAGGGCCCGGGATGGTCTATTCTGCAATTCCAGCTACACAGAGATTGTTCCTGTGCGAGCGCGCTTCTAAATCTTCGGCTTTCGTCACATTTTGTTTGAGAAGGCCCTCAGCTGTATCGAACTGTTTCTGGACAGAGGGTTGAGCTTCCTCCAACATCAAAATTCGGTGCTCAACCTTATCAATCTGCGTGTCTGTGCCTCAAGGCGGCTAATAATATCATCAAGACGGCTATTAAGAGTGTCCAAGCGGGCATTGATGGATTGGAAGTTCGGCCATAATGGCTGCAGCACCATCCAACTGGCTCTGTTCTGGGTCGGTGGCGCCTTCAATGTCGTCCCGCCTAGGGGTTTTCCCCCCATCAAAATTCAATTACCGTTGCTTGGGGTCTGTATGGCCCATATTTGCTACCCAAAATTTGGGATAGAGACCCAGGGGGAATACTTGACTGCGGTGGGAACCTTAATAATTACGGTGCGTAATCAGCCGGGCCAGAGCGCGGTCTGTTGGTTCAGTGCCCGTCAGTACTGTAAAAATAAATTTGCTCAAGGGCTGTATTTGCATGTAGTAGATGTCTGTGTGGCGAAGGTCATGCAGAACCATTCAGCAAGCAGACAGACATCAGGTGGAGCAGCCACGAGCAGAAGGGAGCAGCTCACATGTGCACATATATTTAAGGCCAGACTGGTAATCTGGAGTCACTAAGCATATCATGGTAAGAGTTCCCATATGTCTTGGAGAGAGTAGCTGTTGAGAAAGCCAACGAATTTCAGGGGAGTGCCGAAAAGCGAGCTCGCCATGATTTTCCTGCCGCTGACTTGCGGCCGTGGTTTCAGAGTCAGCAACCCCAATAGTGATGGCAGCTCAACAGGTGTTCCACCGCAGCCGGCAAAGACATAGCGAGGGCACTGCCAGATCGGAGTGCTCCAGTGCATCAGTGCGCTCTGAAACCTGCCCTGAGGCTCACCCGAGTCCCCTGTCGACTCAGGGCCTCAGAGAGCCGCGGAGGCGCAACATCTGGATCTTGGCTCCCCGGGCACCTCCAGCCGCCGCTGTTGAATCGACCGATAGTTCTCATCCCCAGGGCCTCCAACAATTGCTCAGGGGCTCTCTTCAGCACATAATTTTGCAGGCGGGTGAAAATTACGCTGTGACGCCCCCAGAGCTTTCGAGTCAGGCGGCCATCATAGTCGCCGGATTGGCCACGCCCCAATCCCTTGCTACATTTCTTCATATAATATGACACTCTCAGCTTCTGCCCATTTCAAGATCTCTCTGTGCAACCCTAAATATTCAGGTCCCCAAGGCTAGTACCATCCCAGTGTCCACTGTTGTTTTGCCAATACCAATGCAAGATCAACAAATTTAGTAGTTGTCTTTCGGTCTCTGGAATATCCCCACAAGATATTGGAGTTTTTACAATTTGCTTACTTGTGAACTAAGTTTATCAAGTTGAACCTCCCTGTCCCAGTACTATATGATAAAATTAGAATTACTTTTCTCTCCTCTGGGGTTTTTGGCCTCCGCATTGGGGTACATTTTATTAATTTTATGAAGGGTAAGATAATTGATTAACCGGAATCATGCGTTTCTGGATATTTTTGATGTGTGCTATAATATGTAATATCATGTTCACTTATCGACACACCAATGCTCTCTTCCCAGCTTACCCTTCCTGTACCAAGTACTATTAGACAAATCTAAACCCTCATTAGATGCACTAATGTCACCACCTTAACCTTACCGGTGGTGGTAAATATTCCCCTTGAGCTGTTATGCCCAGGTGTTCGTTATGACCTGTATTACAAAGTTTGTGCATGGTATACTTCAATTGTCCATGTAGTAAATGTCCTTTGGTTATCCCATGATCATTTTGAAGATTCACGAAATGTCTTAAGGTCTCGCCATATAGTGCCCCCTACTCTTTAAGTACCCATTTTAACCTGGGTTAATAACCCCCTCCAATCACCTGTTGCTATTTATATAGCTATGAGGTGGAGTTTCCTGGTTTATGGCACCTGAGTGAGTATTGTTGACAAGGTTCAATTGCTAAACATTTTAAGTTAATCCATTGTCACCCATACTGCCCCTTTTAAGAGTACGTTTAATGTTTCCGAAGGGCGGTGAGGTAGACAGCAATCCCTTGTTTACCCATCTTGTGACCTATTGTAGCTACCGTGCCAAGTGATATAGTCAAAATCTGAGGCAATCAGCCCTGCTGCTGTGAGAGGGATCGTAGTTTTATCAGCACCACTCTGCGTCTGCCTTATTTCCAAATTCATTCATAGAAAGTAATACAGTAGGCATGACAGAGGCACCATTTTCAACAGGCTACTCTCCCTGCAACTGAAAACGGCAGTGCCTTCCAGAATGCTATACTGCTCCTCATTGCTCTGACTGCTAAACCTATTTGCCCCACATTTCCTTTACTTAAGTTGCTCTAGTTGCGGTATATTTTTTAACCCTAAATATTTTACGGTGATAGGTTCCCATTTCAGCCTGTTCAGTGTATTAGGAACAGGTATGTGAACCAGGCTTGGCCGTTCAGGTACACAATGGATTTATTCCAGTTGACTAAGAACCCTAAAAATTGGATATATTTTAAGAGCTCTGAACTCCTAAGTTAATGTAATGTTCCTATAAATATAGCAGCATATAATGAAATATAATGTTGCGTCCCCGCAGCGATGATACCCACAATTTTACAGGCACTTCATAACACTGACCCCGCATACCTCAACAATCACTTGCTTCCACAAGCAATCCAGACATCTCTGCTCGTCCGGACTCCTACTTGCACACATCCCACGCATATGGGAAACCACATCCCAGCGGTCAAGCCTTCTCTTACATTGATCCTTAAGCATCAAACGAACTGCCACTACACATAGGAGCCTCCTCGCTTCATGAATTCCGCAACACGATGAAGACTTAGCTTTTCGAGTTGCCCTACTAGGCCCTATATTTGGCCAGAGAACCCTTCCAGGTGATAGCATGTGTCATGAATGCCGGTCCCGCTCTCGAGCCTTTAGCACAGAGGTCTTCAAACTTTTGGATGCCGAGACCCCCCTGTCAACATTTTGAGGCGTAAGGACCCCCTCCTGACAAAAATGTCTAAACCTGTTGACTAAATTGCGTGGGATGAAAATGTAAATGAGGTTATGTGATGCCGCGTATTTTGGGATAGCATTGCTTCATTATTTTGATATTTGTTACACACAGTAACGCTGAGGAAAGATTTCACCAAATCAGTACCCATTTATAACCAAAATACAGCAATTATCATCAGAAAGATCTCAAGTCAACCTTTGTGAAGGGCCTTCCACTCTGCAGCAATACGCGCTGCCACATTAGAAGCTCACCTGGCCCTGACCGGAAGAAGCAGGGGTCCCTTAAAACCCTGGCAGTTTTGTGTAGAGTTAAGCCGTTTACCCATGCAGCTTTCCTCTCACCCCCTCCCTTCCATCCCTCTCTCCTCTCCTAACCCTGGATCCCTCTCTCACTTTGCAGGTCATTTTCTTTCACCCCTTTTTACAACTTCTGAACTCTCCCCATTCAACCTCTCACTTCACCTTTAATCACCTCTTGCCATTCTGTCCTTTCACTGCCCTCATCTCTAACAGTCTCTCGAATTTATCTCATGGCCTCTCTGGCCCTGTCACCTCCCGTGCCCCTCAGCACTTCTCATTCACCTCGTCTCTTCATTCAAATTTTTGTCTATTTGTATCTTACACCTCTCCAGTCCCCCCATTCCTCTTTCACATCTCCCCTTTGTTCTAACAGAAGCCCTCACCTTTGGATCACACTCACTTCTTGCGTGTCCACACTTCTCTTCGGCAATTCACATTTCTCCTCATCCCTGACCTCTTCAATCAAATTCTCTCACTCCCTTGCTGTCCTCTCTCATTTTGGGTGCGGATGCAAGTTCAGAATGGGATGAATGAATGTATGATTACTGATGGGCTTGTTTGAGTGAGTTGCATATTGAGTAGTGAGGGGGACAGGTGAGTGAAGTGTCACATGAGTGCAGGATGAGTAGTGTACTCGTGTGACTGCAGGTTGAGGTATAGTGTGAGCAGGTCAAGTGCATTTTGAGTGCAGAGTGATCATTGTGAGCGCAAGGTGAGCGGGTGAATGGTGCAAGTGCATGGTGATCAGTGTGAGTGCATTGTGATCGTTGTGAGTGCGGGGTGAGCGTGAAAATGAAGGGCGAGAATGAGGAATGAGTTGTCTGAATGCAGGGTGCATTCCCAGACCCATGAAGTAACTCAGCATGTTATTGACGGGGGCGTAGACTTTAAGATCTAAGTTAAACTATTGCGGCATTAATCAGGGATCGAGGGTGAAGGAAATAAATAATGTGCTGAACCTGCAACAAACTTCCAGTCCTATGGTTAGGGTTACCAGCAGATTATTTTGATGGCCCAGTCGGTACAAAAAAAAGCAGTCACCTAAAGCGGTATTTTCAGCGCTTATCTGTGCATACTTCCCAGGGCCGGCTTTAGTGCTGGTGGTGCCCTGTGCGACAATGTTTGTTGGTGCCCCCCCAATGACCACCCCCACCACGGATTCTCTCACTAGCACCCTTTAACAGTGACGAAGTCTCCATAACCCCACACTCTCAGATGCATTGAATTAGTTATATAGTGCCATTCATACCAGTGTAGGGTGTCCGAGCACTTTGCATCACACACACATTACACAGAGACAATCAATCATAAGTGTGTAAATTAGTGTATAGGAAATGTTACATAAGCCAAAGGACAAAGTATAGGAGTCACATGTCATCCATACTGGTAGGCAGTATAGTTCAAGAGTGCTTGGTGTGGAGAAGCACAAACTCAGAGTCGAAAAAGAAACAGCATAGTTGGGAGTTTCCTTTAATAATAAGAATTGATTTCTAGCCAAATTAACCCTTTTTGCAACATTAATCAATGTCCTAATAATGTATACTTTGCAGTGTGTATGCAGTTCTAGGATGAAAGTTAATAGCTCACTATCCTATATTAGGACTTTAAGTTATAAATTGCAAGTAACAAAACTATGTCTCTTTTGAAAGCAGTAACCTGCTGATGTGTTTATATCATACGCACTCTGTAATCTACTTGGTACACGTTCTTTGCAGCAGGCATATTAACCCTCTGCACTAACATCACCTAAGTCAAAACCTCAACTATACAACATTCTGATCTCTCTCCAGGAAGATAATTAATCACACGAGTTATCTTGACATTTATGTGAGGCCTGGTAATTGCCGGGGAAAGAAACGCTGCAGCAGGTGCTTCAAAAGCACAATAAACTTTCACTCACGGCGCCCCCAGGAAGCCAACTTTGTATTCCTTTCCATGAAATGCATTCTCACACTATGGCAGTGAATGTAAAATCCAAATGTAAGGAATAGGCACAGTGGGGACCCAGGGGGTACTGGAACCAGCAAAAAAACCTAAGCCTCTGTAACCAGTTTGCAAAGGCATGTAAAAATGCAAATGGTCTTTAAAGACCTGTGAAAAACACGGGGGTGCCGGAGATAGGAATCCAGACACTGCCCAGCTGAGCCCCCAGCAGCTCAAGTTTCACTGCAGCAGCCCGGGCTGAGACACAGGACGGGGGAAGTGTGGGGGGGGGCTGAAGCCCTTGGGCCTGGGCAGAAGTGTGACTGGGAAGGCGCGACCCCCTTTGCATCACTCCACGGCCCCCCTGGGGGTCGCGCCCCACAGTTTGAAGACCCCTGCTTTAGCACAAGGGGGCACCGGTGATGTTCCATACCTACCTGTTTTGCTGCCGCACATGGGAAAGCAACGACAGATTTGCTTAGCGCTTCGCGTTCCAGCTTCAGGGTTTCGGTCCTGTTCCTTCCGGTTTACTCCCTTGAGATTCTGGGTCACGTCACTTCGGCGTCCTCTGGCTCTCCGTCGGGTTGCGGGCGCTCCCTTTCTCCTCCGCGGTGCCAGCTCTACGTGCCTCTCCCTGGTGTCTCCTGCTCGGTCCTGAGGTTTTCTGGCTGTCCCGTTTCTCGGCTCCTGCATCCCCCTCTGACTCTATACAAAGGGAAAGAGAATAAATGAACAACCATTAACCCCCACACTACGGTAACAGCGCTTTTAGCGCTAAGCAGAGTATGAATATTCATTTAATACTGTAAATACTTATCTATTTTTTTTCCCTTGTCCATGGAGATATGTTTTTTCTGTCCTTTTTTCCTTTATTTATAAAGTTCCATTCCTGAAAGTGAAAGGAATTCTAGTTTATTCTACCTGGCATCAAGGTGGAAGTATCTTAAGTTCGATATCTCGGCAATTGCTCTAGAGTGAATTTATAGTAGTAGATGAGCAGTCTTTAGGGGTCTCTACTTAAAGTCAATAGGTGAGTTTTTGTGTGCTCTCTCTTTTATTCTTTTTCTTCCATAATGATTGCACTCCTACTTACACCTTTTCTTTTCACCTATTGCAGACAAGGAATTACCCCCCCGCCACCTATACTGCTGAACAACACTAGCGGAAGCAGGGAACTGTTCAGGTACCTTAGAGTTACACACTTTTCCTTCCGATTCCCTTTAGATTCAGTATATTCCTTACATGCTTACACTTCCTGTTTTGTTCTTCAACAGAAACTTCTCCTGGTCCGGGCCCTGGCCTAGAGTGGGGGCATCGTGGGACACCATCTTCCTTCCATGATTTTTTTCCCTTCTTCCGCTGGTCTACTGTTGTTGGTTTGACTTAGTTGGGTAAGATACTGACCGGGGGAGGTTGGGACCTCTCACCTTTGCATGGCGTTCCTGCGGAATACCTGAGTAGGAATTTGACGACTTGACAGTGCACTCTACAAATTAACATATCATACCTCTGAACCAGTTGCCCTGTGGACCTTTAGAAGCCAGAGGTTCAGTTGCAATCAAGAAGAGCAGTAGTAAGAATTGGTATATATATATATATATATTCAATGAAAAAACCATAGGTTTCACACATGTTATAGTTAGCTGGAAATTTTACTGATAAAAAACCAATGAAATTCCCCCGTTATAGTTACTGTAGGCAACTATAACTCACGCGACCGTAATCCTCTGCTGATGCTAATACTGTATTTAGACACTTATTTGCCCATGTCTTCTTCCATTAAATTTTAGCTATACATATTTTACAAATTTTTTTTTTTCATAAAGACACATATGTCATCACCAGAGGATTACGGTCGCGTGAGTTATAGTTGCCTACAGTAACTATAACGGGGGAATTTCATTGGTTTTGTATCAGTAAAATTTCCAGCTAACTATAACATGTGTGAAACCTATGGTTTTTTCATTGAATTAGCAAGGTTTTTTAAATGCTAATTCCTAACTATAACGTGTGTGAAACCTATGGTTTTTTCAGTGAATTTGTACGGTTTTTTAAATGCTAAGTTACTTTACGCCATTCGTGGCGTGCACGCCCACTTAACGCAGTTCGTTCCGTGCGCACGCGGTGCGCTTCGCGCACCGCGCGCCCACTTTACGCAGTTAGTGCCGTACACGCAAGGTGGGCACGCAGTGCGCTACGCGCACCGCGTGCCCACGTTACGCACCGTGCGCACATGGAGGACATATTATGCGCTTCCTTGTGATAGGTAATCTGTTAAATTTAATTTGTAAGTGATGACAATAATATGCCATGCACAGAGAGTGTTTTTTTTTTTTTATTAAAATTTTTAGCGTAAGCGCACCGTACGCGTACGGTAAGCGTAATCGGCGAAATTTTCAAAAAATAAAAATTTACCATTTTTGGCCTTGGGGGATCTTTGAGGACTCAACTAACATGGCTATGTGCATGGGCGCTGTCTAAACAGCCCCTTTATATGTTTTTTGCCTTTGTTTACAGCCCCCCCCCCTCAGAGTGCGAGAGAGAAAATGGCGGCCGCCGCTTCCTGGTTTCGGCCGATTCGAATGTTTACTAAGATCTAACAGCCAATCAGAATCGCGCTCGCGCACGCCACCGTACGCGTACGGTAAGCTTACGGTAAGCGTACCGTAAGCTGGCTCAGATATATATATTGATTTAAAGGCTATTTTCTCAGAATCTACTGAACAGATTTACACCAAACCTACAAAAGGCACTTCCTTGACCTGAGGACTACCTCTCTGCCAAATTTCTAGTAATTCTGTTCAGCCGTTCGGGCTGTAGCCCTGTCTAAAGGTCCTATGGAAAAATGCATGGGAAAAACGCGTTTTGGGACCCCCCATTTATCTCAGCCCCCGCTTGACGAATCCCCCCGAGACTTTCAGGGTAGGAGCGGAGCGTAGCGCCCCACCTATTTTGAGAAATTCGCGAGGATTCGTCGACCAGCGCCAAAGTTATTCAAAATAGAATGTTGCGGATTTCCTATGGAAACAGGGTCCTAACTATAACTACCTACTGGCGACCGCCAGTAGGTAATATATATATATATATATGTGTGTATATATGTGTGTATATATATATATATTCCTCCTTTGTCCCCACCGGGATTCCTCGCGCACTCACGAGACCAGAGGCAGGTGTGCAGTGAATCAGTTATCTTTTTATTTCATATTCAGCAAGCCAATGCTCCTATAAACAACTCTACGCGTTTCGGTTTCCCTGAAACCTTGCTCACGAGTTCTAACAGTTTTCAAACCGCATTTTTTTCTCTTTATAGACAAACACCAAAAAACAAAAAACACCCATGTGATACATCGTGTCACTTCCTGTGCTATCCAACTGAGCATTGTGGTACATGTAGTTCGTTGTAATTCTTTCGTAATACAGGTCACATTATAATCTCATGTTGACAGTCTCAATATATTTAAAGGATTAATCCATAGCAATCTTTCCATTGCAATCATTAATACAATTGCAAGAGGAGAACGACATTATCCTACCAATATTTTCCGGCGATGCCTGATTGTTAATGAATAACGCCCCCCAGTGGGTGATCAATTCTATCTGACTGGATTTTATGAATTGATCTAATGACGTATCTTTAAACCCTCTAGTGGGTCTATCAATCATGAGTGGAGGTATATGTCGATATGTGGACACACATTTTCCTGATCACCTCATGTAGCTTTCACGCCCTCTAGTGGGCCTTCATATCCCGTGGAAAGAAGATCTTTTTTAAAACTAAGTTTGTTATACTGTTTCATATTTTTCATGACTATCTATTGTCACTCATTGCACCATCATGTCTTTCAGGAAGATTTGTTACAGGATAATTTCAGTTAAAACCATATCTTTTAAAAAAAGGTGTAAAGCGTGAATCTGATAACAACTATACTATAGGGAGACAAAAAATAACAGCTCTGCTGGGCATTTTACATTAGTCTCATTATGGAGCATATTTTCAAACAGTTCATAGGTGATAGTGGAGTTCCTCATCCTGGTTCAAGCCGTCCGGCATCAGTGTTCGAAAATTTAGAATGTGGCGTGATTCCTTTTGTCTTAGGATCCTTTCACGATCCCCACCTCTAGGGTGTGTACCTACTGTCTCCAACGCATAAAATTTTAACTGTTTCCAGTCTCCACCATGCTCCTTCTCCATATGTTTGGCTACCGCGTTGCTTCGATCTGAATTAATAGTAGCTCGCACATGCTCTAAAATGCGTTTTTTCAATTCGCATTTTGTGCTGCCGATGTATTTTAAAGCACATGGGCATTCCATTACATATATTGCAAATTGACTTTTACAGTTGATTAGTTGGTCAATTCTCCACATCGGCTTGAGCCATATATCCGATTTCTTTTGATATTGAAAGTGACTATGCATTAATTGATCTCGTAAATTTTTAGCTCGTCTGTAGGTGATGTTCGGATGATCTCCCACTATTTTGGATACTGTGGGGTCCATATGCAATACATGCCAGTTCTTGCGCAGTATTTTCATTAGTTGAAGGTATTCAGTGCTGTATGTTGTTATGAGCCTGATTTTGTTGCTTTCCTCGTCTGGACTTTGTTTTTCTTTGATCAAATCAGTTCTTTCCACTTTGCTTGTGCGTTGCAGTGCATCTTGAATGATTTTACGATTGTATTTTCTCTTTCTGAATCTCAGTGTGGCATTGCCCTGATGTTGTATCCATTCCTCTTCTTGGGAGCATATTCTTTTGATTCTGAGGAATTCCCCGTATGGGATGTTCTTTATTAAACTTGTTTGATGAAAACTTTCTGCATGTAATACAGCGTTTGTCGCTGTGTTTTTGCGATGAAGAGTAGTATGGACTGTCTCATTTGCGATGTAGATCTCCGTGTCGAGAAACACCACCCGTTCACTGCTGATGTCATATGTGAATTTGAGGTTGAAGTGAGAGTTGTTCAGAATTTCAAAGTATTCACCGAATTCATTCTCAGTCCCATCCCATATTAGGAGCAAATCGTCGATGTATCTGAGCCATGTGATGGTCTTATTTACATACTGATCGTTTTCACTTTTCCATGCCCAGGTCTTCTCCCACCATCCCATGGTGAGGCAGGCATAGCTGGGACTAAATGAAAAACCCATGGCCGTACCCTTCACTTGGCGGTAGATCTCTTCACCGAACAGAAATGTATTTTGCTCCAAGCAGGTATTGATCATTTGCAAAAGCATTTTGTTGTGGTCTGTGTATTGTATGTTTCTTTCTTGCAAGAAATATTTGCATGCTTTCATCCCAATGTCATTGCGGATGTTTGAATATAGCGATACCACATCCATTGTGATCAATTTGTATGTTTTTTGCCATGGGGTCTCTTGTAGATGTCTAAGAAGATCCCCTGTATCCTGAAGGTACGACGTTAGGTTTTTTACGTATGGTAATAAAAAAACATCTAAAAAGTTGGCCATCGGTTCCAATAGTGCTCCTTTCGCAGATATTATCGGCCTCCCTGGGGGCTTCGTGGGATTTTTATGAATCTTCGGTAGAAAATATATTGTCGCCATTTTGGGATGTGGCATCTTCAGATATTTCACTTCCTCCTCATCCAACAAATTTTGTTGCTTCCATAGGTCCAGTCTCGCGTCCAATTCCTCTTTCCATTTCTTAGTAGGGTTGGATTTAAGTTTCTCATAATATTCAGGGTTTCTCAGCTGCGAATATGCTTCCCGCATATATGCCTCTTTCTCCAGGATAATGATATTACCTCCCTTATCAGCCATCTTTATTTCAATGGTCTCATCCTTCTTTAATTTCGTCAATGATTTACGCTCCTCAAAGGTTAGATTGTCTCTTTATATATATATATATTCACAGAAAAAACCATAGGTTTCAGGCACGTTATAGTTGGGAATTAGCATTTAAAAAACCTCAGAAATTCACTGAAAAAACCATAGGTTTCAGAGGTGTTATAGTTAGCTGGACTTTTCACTTGTACAAAACCATTGAAATTCCCTCGTTATAGTTAGTTCAGCTAACTATAACTCGCGCGCCCGCAATGCACTGCTGATGACGTCACATATTACATCACTCATGACATGGTCAGTGACATCTCTCATGACATCACTGATGACATCTCAAATGACATCACTGATGACATCATCCAGTGAATGTGTGTTTTACTGAAAATTAAATATGTTTTATATATGTATATCTCAAGGTCGATGGAAGAATAAATGGGTATATAGGTGTCTAAATGGATGATTTGTTTTTGAAAAATTGATTGTGTAACTGATTAAGTGTATCATAGTGAATACATGGCTTAGTGAGTAATGTTTAAATATGTAAATATCTGTATCAGTCTCTCACTTTGTGTATAAGTGGCTGCATGGGTTGGTGAGTAGCTACATGGGTGTCTATATAGGTTATTAGTTGGTTTTTTGAGTATCAGTCTGAGTGTCTGCCTGGTTCGGTGGGGGGTATTACGTAGTGCATAGGTGCATGAATGAGTGACTCACTGTTTGTATGTGTTGAAGACAGCATGTGTGCAGGACTGTATGGGTGGATGAGTGTGTGTATGGGTGTGTTAGTGAGTGAATGACTGTCTCAATAGTGTCTTTATGAGTAACTACATATGTTTTAAACTAGTATATGTGACTATTGGTGTATATAAGTGAGTATATGTGAGAGTGAGAGATTGAAAGAGTTCCTCTATGAATAAGTATGTGTTTCTATAAGTTATTGTTTAAAAGACTAAGTATGTGTAAGTTTCCGTAGAAGTAAGTGTTGTGGTGTGTGTATAACTGTATATGCAAGTAAATGTATGTTTGATTCTTTATTAGCATGAGTGACTATGTGTGTGAGTAACTCTATGGATGAGTGGCATTGTGTAACAGGATGTATAGTTGCATGAGTACATATGATGAGTGAGTACATGTATGAGTGACTGTATAGGACTGTTGGTGAATGAGTGGATGTGTATGTGGATCTTAGAATTACTGAAGAGGTTGTTGTAACTGGTATTGGTATGTCCATTGTTTTGAAAATTTTAGTCTCTATTTTTGAATGTGTGTATCAAAGGTTATATTAGGGTGAGAGGAGGTCTGCCACTCTATCACAAGGATGATGTCATCAGTGATGTCATTTGAGATGTCATCAGTGATGTCATGAGTGATGTCACTGACCATGTCATGAGTGATGTAATATGTGACGTCATCAGCAGTGCATTGCGGGCGCGCGAGTTATAGTTAGCTGAACTAACTATAACGGGGGAATTTCATTGGTTTTGTACAAGTGAAAAGTCCAGCTAACTATAACACCCCTGAAACCTATGTTTTTTTCAGTGAATTTCTGAGGTTTTTTAAATGCTAATTCCTAACTATAACGTGCCTGAAACCTATGTTTTTTTCTGTGAATTTCAAAGGTTTTTTAAATGCTAATTTCTAACTATGCCTACAGAGATAGGACATGTGAAGAAAGAAGAAAAAATGCACAGAAAGAAAAAAAAGAAGTGCAGAAAGAAGCAACAGAAGTCCTCAAAGACGAAGAAAAGTGCAGGAAGAAGGATAACGTGCAGAAAGAACAAAAAGAAGAGCAGAAAGAAGCCTTGTTGCAAAATCATCCTGTACCCTCAACTTTTTAGACGGATACTGGTGGTAACTGAGTGTCTAACCAGTCCTAGAGCCAGTGCTATGTTAAAAGACACTTAGAATACAGTGAAAACACCTACATACACTAGGGAACATTATGTGTTGGGGTCCCCCTGTGATTAGCATGACCTCCTCTGTAAGCCCCTAGTATATAATAGGGCAGGGGGATTAAAACTACCTCTTAAAACAGGCCACAGGGCGTTTTTGCACACGTTAACTCAGGCCCCGTCCCCTCCCTTCACCACTTTGTAAACACGCCCTGTGTCCGTTTTTAGTTGGGAGATCTAAGTTCATTTGAATCCTGAGGGTCCCTAGGGTCTAACTAGCCCACTAGGTACCTCCAGTAAGTGCCACAGAGCTGCGTTGCAGAGAGGTGTAAAAAGTGGCACGGCATGGACCAGCTCTCTGCAATGCAGCTCAGTGGCGCTTTCCGGAAAGCACTTGGTGGGCTAGTTAGCCCCCAGGGGCCCTCAGTATTGAAGGGAAATTATATCCCCAATTTAAAACGTGCCATAGTGCGTGTTTGCACACGTCACCTCAGGCCCCGTCCCCTCCCTTCACCACTGTGTAAACGCGCCCTGTGGCTGTTCTAAGTTGAGAGATTAAGTCCCCTTGAATCCTAAGGGTCCCTAGGTTCAAACTAGACCACTAGGTACCTCCAGTAAGCGCCACAGAGCTGCGTTGCAGAGAGGTGTAAAAAGGGGCTTGGCCTCAGAACACCTGTCTGCAGCGCAGCTCCCTGGCGCATACTGGAGATGCCTGTTGGGCTAGTTGGCCCTCAGGGACCCTCAGTATTGAAGAGGAATTAATTCCCCAACTTACAACTCGCCAGGGGGCGCGTTTGCAGAGTGCTGCATGGAGGGGGCGTGGCCTCCGGCACGATGCCAGTCTTTTATTTATTTTAATTTTTTAAGAAGGGGGGCTGTGTGGTTCCCCTTCTTATTCTAATTTATTGGCCCTGATGACCCCATCCCCCAGGGCCTGTCTCCTAATTATTTTTTTTGGACCCCAATCCCCAGGGCCGGCCACTGTTTTTTATTATTTTTAAAAAATATATATTTATAGACACACCTGCTGGACAAACCGTACGTACCTATCACCATGACGATTTGCGTGATATTC
Source organism: Triturus cristatus (assembly GCF_964204655.1). Taxonomy (NCBI): domain Eukaryota; kingdom Metazoa; phylum Chordata; class Amphibia; order Caudata; family Salamandridae; genus Triturus; species Triturus cristatus. Next base: position 473,633,426 of record NC_140581.1, on the reverse strand, counting down.
ATTAAAAGGCGACTATGCATACAATGAATCCACGTGGAATGTATTTACACCACTAGTGAAGCTCTGACATGTCTGATGCCCTACCGTGCCTAATCCCGGTAGACACCCTTGTCGTTTATTTATACAAACATGGGTAGCTATTGATGGGTACATTTAATGCACATGCACACCAAGCCATTCAAAGGGGATTCGACAAAAATTCGACAAACTATGCAAGAAACCCCCCTCACGGTTAATAAAACACACATCCACTGCCGGATGTGTAATACTTTTTATTTTACTCTCTGGAAAGGGAACGAACATCACTTGAGAGTCACAGCGCGCTCCTGGCAGTGCCCAATGCTGTGTTACACCCACCATTGCCTGCTGAGTGCCATACACCTCTGTGTTGTATTCCACTAGCTAGTGCATATGCTATGACAATCTCTAGCCCATGTGCACTGTAACACCACCCCGTGAATATGTCATGCCACACTTGTCTTCGCACGTGCCTTCCTCGATGCCTATGTTATAACGCACAGTGCTATGCCATAGATATATCAATCTGGGATCCATATCTTTGTCACAGTGCATATGTAACGTTACACTCCCCAGCACATATTTTATATTACAACTTTAGAGACTAGTTAGGTTACACAACACTGCCCTGTGCATATTACACTCCAAGGCGCATATCGCATAGCACGCGCTAGTGCCTGTGCTATCTCGCGCTCTCCAATGAATCTGTCATTGCGCACAATGTATTGCATATTATATTTCACACCCGGTTCATCTTATATCACACTTTTTGGTGCATAGTTTATACCATACACTATATCTAGTTTTCATTTTCAATCGTGCTCTCAGGACTATGTTCTATATAACACTGTGTTCACCTACCCTTTTCACGGGCATTACATTTTGCGATAGGGGGTGGAGGGTCAGGGGGTGTTTCTGCCAAGTGAGCCCGGAGTCACAGTCACAAACGTCCTCTTCTTCCTGAATAAAAGTGAGATTATGCTGCATACTTGTTCATATTTGAAGTAGTTTGCACAGACACACATTTTAAAAGCAATAAAGTTCCTAATACCCGCCTTCTCTGAACAGTTAGCTTGCTGCCCCATCCCCCTCCTCCCTATCCTCTGTTGTGTGAATCCATGGACTAGCCTCCTCCCTCCTGCCATGCATGGTCTGATGTGCTGCCACTGCCCTCAATTTAGTATGATGTACCAGTCCACTCCTCCTGCCCTCCATTGCCCAATTCTATGCCCCATCATTGACCTCCTGCTTAAACTCTGTGCTTAGCTTGCTGCCCCTATTCTCCTTCCCCCTGTCCTCCGATGACTTTGTGCATGCCCCTGCTCCATCCTTTTTGCCCACCATGTTCCATGGACCTGCCACTCCTATCTACTCTGAGTGTTCTGTTGAGCTGCCACTCCCCTCCCACCTGCCTAGCATTGTCAGGTGACTGTAACCTGTCCCTGCGACCTCCACCCTGCCTGTCCACATGCCATGCCCCTATCCTCTTCCTCCTGTCCTACATGGTCCATTGTACTGCCACACCCTTCTGCCCTCCCTGGTCTGTTGTGCTGCAACTGCTCCTCCTGCCTGCCCCGTGTGGTCTGTTGTGAGGCCCCTTCCCCTGAACTTTCTTGTCTGTGCACAGGTCCTGACCCTCCCTTCTATCCTCCATCGTCCTTTGTGCATGCCCCTGCACCCTCTTTCTTGCCCATCATAGCCATTGTGCTGCCACTAACCCTCCCACTTGCCATGCATGGTCTTCTGTGCTGCCATGGCCCCTCCCACCTTCCCTGTGTGGTCAGTTAGCTGCCCCTGACCCCCTCCCACCTTCCCTCCATGGTCTGTGTGTATGCCATCACAGTCTCACTGTTGCTCTTCATGGTGTGTCTTGCTTCTATTGCCCATCCTGCCTGACCTCCATGGCTATCTTGCTGCTCCTGCCCTGCCCCCTTGCCCCCAGCCCTCTGTTTACATGTGCAGACCCCTACTCCCTCCCTCCTGGCTTGTCTGTTCCATTGTAATGCCCCTGATCCGTCCCTCCTGCCCTTTATGGTCTGTTATGCTGCAGCTTTCTCTCCTGTCTGTCCATTATGGTCAGCTAGCTACCATTGCCTCTTGCCCCTCTGTTCTCTGTTGTCCATGTGCATGGTCCTGTCCCCTCCCTCTTGCTTTCTATGGATTGTTGTGCTGCACTCCCGTCCCGCATGCCCTGTGTGGTGTATTGTGCTGCTGCAAACCCGGATGCCTGCCCTGCAGGGTCAGTTTGGTGCACCTCTCCATGTCCCTCCTGTCCTCTGTTATCCAAGTCCATGTCCCTACCCCATTTCCTTCCATGATCCAATGTACCATACTTGCGAACATTTTGAACTTGGTAAGAGGGAGATTTTGAAAAAAAACTGGGGTATTGATTTTCCCCTTTGAGTTACATTGAAAAAGAGGAGATTGTAGACAGGAGACAGATCAAATAAAGCCCATTTGAGCTTAAAAACTTAGGACGTTTCCTGGCTGAATCGGGTCTGTTGGCATGTATGGTTGTACTACCATTGACTCTTCCTTCTGCCCACAATGGTCTATTATATTGCCACAGCCTCTCTTGCAAGTCCTGTATTGTTGGTTTGTTGCCCCTGCCCCCCTTTCCACTGCCCTCCATAGTCTGTTGTGCTGCCACGGCCCTTCCTGCCTGCTCAGTGTGGTTAAATTGTTGCCTTTGCACCCTCCTACCTGCCTTCAATTTTCAGAGTCCGTGCCCCTGGCCTCTGCCTCTCAACAGTATCCTAATGAACAACTAGATTGCTAACATTTTATATTTATTACAAAAGTGTGGAACGCCTGACGTCATCTTGATGTAATCAAAACTGTAATACCTAGAGCATTTCCTTTAGAAATTACATATATGAGAGGGTCTTATTGGCATCAAAATTATGGTTAGTGCTCTAAAAGACTAAAATAAGGACATATTTTCTGAGTTTTCAAATAGCGACAAAGCACTTTTAAATTATTTGTTATCTTTGTTTTTTTATCCAGTTGACCACTTGATTAAATGTTGCACTTAGGGGAGAGGATGTGGTGTTACTTCCAGAACTGCAGACTTTGCAACTGGGGAACCAGGTTGGAGTTTCTGCTTCAGCTCGACATTCTGTGATTCTGGTCAAATCACTTAGTCTCCCCATGTCTACAACCAAAATGAATTTGTTCTTGTGTGATGTAACCAATGCTCATGTAAAGCACTCCAATACCTGAAAAGTCTGCACTATATAACACTGCAAAAACACAAAATAATAAGTGTTTTGCACACTTCTGTCATTGGGCTATATTTGGGCTACATCTGGGTGATTTTGGGCTACATTTGGGCTCTTTTGTCTCCGGTGGCCATCTTGGGAGATTTATTTGTTATGAAGTTTCCTAATTTCCTCATGTACTGCAGTCTCCTCAGTAGGAAAAGCTTTCAGTTTTTTACTTTGATTCCATCATGAAGGTATTCAGATATGTAACACATTTGCCATAAATTCTGAATGTTAGCACTCTAGTTGCTCATTAGATCACTGTAGTAAAACTACTGTTCACCATGGAAGTCTGCTCCTGGTATTAAAAGTGAATGTTTCAGTCTGCATGTCAGAATTTTTTCATGAAATAGAAGAGGATTTGAGAAGTCACTCAAAATGTGCCCTCAATTTCTTTCTTCAGCATTAATCATAATTTCTATGGCAAAATGAACCCCCTCATTGTGTTCCTTTTTAAATTAAATGTTTTAAGTGTTACCAGTTTATTCCAATCAAGATGGCTTCAGGTGTGCCATACTTTAGTCATAATGAAGACAGTAAGCGCTCTAGTTGTTTTTAAGAACACTCTGGGACATTCTGTCATTGGGCTATACTTGGGCTACATCTGGGTGATATTTGGGCTACATTTGGGCTCTTTTGTCTCTGGTGGCCATCTTGGGAGACTTATTTGGTATGAAGTTTCCTAATTTCCTCATTTACTGCAGTCTCCTCAGTAGGAAATACTTTCAGTTTTTTACTTTGATTCCATCAAGAAGGCATTCAGATGTGTCACACATTTGCCATAAATTCAGAATGTTAGCACTCTTTTTGCTCATTAGATCACTGTAGTAAAGCTACTGCTCACCAGGGAAAACTGCTGCTGGTATTGAAAGTGCATGTTTCAGTCTGCATGTCAGAATTGTTTAATGAAATAGAAGAGGATTTGAGAAGTCACTCAAAATGTGCCCTAATTTTTCTTTCTGCAGCACTAATCATACTTTTTATGGAAAAATGAACCCCCTCATTTTGTTCCTTTTTAAATTAAATGTTTTAAGAGTTACCACTTTAATCCAAGCAAGATGGCTTCAGATGTGCCATACGTTTATCATAAGTAGGACTGTTAGCGCTCTAGTTGTTCTTTGGAACACTCTGGGAAGCTGCAGTAGAACACAAAGGAATCAACTGACAGTCTCTGCCCTTGTTGGATGTACATGTTTTACTGAGAATGTCAGACTTCATTCTCACATGACTGAGAAAGATAATGTGAATTTACAGAAAATAAGCACTCAGTTTAGCTTATAGATCACCTTCCAAACCTCTGTGGGAAAAGCATGAGAAAATATTTTTCTCTCAATCATGATATCCCAGCAGAAGGCTTTTTCACATGGTGAAATCACCTTAGAACATACCACAGTTCCTAAAATGAGTATGGTACCATCAACAAATGATTTATAATGTAACTAAAGTCTTAAAACCTTCTATTAACTGCAATGCTTTTTAATGAGGTGCTATCATGTATATTGGTCTCAAGATGGCTGCCAACACTTCTTGGATGAAGTGCTGACAGCCAATCAGATCTCAGGATGAGATGTGTGGGTAGGCTCCGCCCACATATATATATGATTTTACTTTTGATTTTCTCAGGAACTACTGAACAGATTGACTCCATATATGCAAAAGGCACATCCCTGAGCTGAGGACTAACTCTCTGCCAAATTTCAAGTAATTCTGTTCAGCCGTTCGGGCTGTACCTTGGACTAAAGGTCCCTATGGAAAATTGCATGGGGAAAATGCGTTTTGGGACCCCCCTTTTTTCTCAGCCCCCGCTTGACGAATCCCCCCGAGACTTTCAGGATAGGAGCGGAGCGCCCCACCTATTTTGAAAATTTTGCGAGGATTCGTCAACCGGCGCCAAAGTTATTCCAAATAGAATGTTGCGGATTTCCTATGGAAACACGGTCCTAACTAAAACTATCTACTGGTGACCGCCAGTAGATAATATATATATATAATGTGTGTGTGTGTTTATATATATATCAAGAAGAAGGGACTCGGACCGCATAAAGGTCCAGGTAACTAGTCAGGGATACGAAGGGTATGCAGTTCCTAATACGATGTGTTAGTCTACTGAGGTCAGTACAGTTCCAAAGAGTCAGCTGGGAGGGCGACTCTTTAGGGACAAATGCTCCCACACACCTAGATATGTGTCATGCTTCATCATTGGGCTTGTTCTCCTTGTCTCGTCGGCGCTGAAAAGCCTGATGGGCACCCTAAATCGGGGCTCTTTACCGGAGATCTTTTTATATGCTATTTTTGAAGTGTGGGTTTGTGGGTCTCAGGTGTAGACTGGTGTAGTAGGTGTATAGGTGTTCTTGTGGTGTTAAAAATAGAACAGGAGTTACTACCCAGAAATAATTTTACTGATCAAGTCTCCTGCCTATACTAAAATACGTGATGTTACCTATTAGAATAAATAACCTAAGGTAGCTGTATCGGTCGATATGTTTCAAGCCTCATTTAGTCATATAAACGATCTAGCACCTTTTCTTCAGGATCGGTGTTACCTAATCTACATAGTGATTGGAGTTTTAATGGGCGAATACCTCTCTGGGCATCAATTAAAAAGTTGTTTTTGCGATGACCTATAGCGTAGAAAAATCAGCATAATCTAAAGGCATCTTGCTATAACAAAATTCAGAAAATGAGACACCAACGCTTGCATTGCGTTGCTGGTCACGCTCAATCTCAAGTGTATCCCATATATTAAATTATTGACTTGACAAATACCACAGAGAAGACGTGGCATATATTGTTGAAAATCCAGCACACTGTTGATCGTATTAAAAAACTCACTCTACTTGGGTATTGCTCAAGACTCCTTGAATCATGCGTGGCGGCACACCAATTTACGTGCTGCAAAGCATCAAAATAAAGATGAGAGGACTTGCGTTTTTTCAAAGTTACAGCTGAGCAGGCAAAAGTCAACCTCTCTTGTATGCTAAATGTAATCCAATCAAGATGGCTTCAGGTGTGCCATACTTTAGTCATAATGAAGACAGTAAGCGCTCTAGTTGTTTTTAAGAACACTCTGGGACATTCTGTCATTGGGCTATACTTGGGCTACATCTGGGTGATATTTGGGCTACATTTGGGCTCTTTTGTCTCTGGTGGCCATCTTGGGAGACTTATTTGGTATGAAGTTTCCTAATTTCCTCATTTACTGCAGTCTCCTCAGTAGGAAATACTTTCAGTTTTTTACTTTGATTCCATCAAGAAGGCATTCAGATGTGTCACACATTTGCCATAAATTCAGAATGTTAGCACTCTTTTTGCTCATTAGATCACTGTAGTAAAGCTACTGCTCACCAGGGAAAACTGCTGCTGGTATTGAAAGTGCATGTTTCAGTCTGCATGTCAGAATTGTTTAATGAAATAGAAGAGGATTTGAGAAGTCACTCAAAATGTGCCCTCATTTTTCTTTCTGCAGCACTAATCATACTTTTTATGGAAAAATGAACCCCCTCATTTTGTTCCTTTTTAAATTAAATGTTTTAAGAGTTACCACTTTAATCCAAGCAAGATGGCTTCAGATGTGCCATACGTTTATCATAAGTAGGACTGTTAGCGCTCTAGTTGTTCTTTGGAACACTCTGGGAAGCTGCAGTAGAACACAAAGGAATCAACTGACAGTCTCTGCCCTTGTTGGATGTACATGTTTTACTGAGAATGTCAGACTTCATTCTCACATGACTGAGAAAGATAATGTGAATTTACAGAAAATAAGCACTCAGTTTAGCTTATAGATCACCTTCCAAACCTCTGTGGGAAAAGCATGAGAAAATATTTTTCTCTCAATCATGATATCCCAGCAGAAGGCTTTTTCACATGGTGAAATCACCTTAGAACATACCACAGTTCCTAAAATGAGTATGGTACCATCAACAAATGATTTATAATGTAACTAAAGTCTTAAAACCTTCTATTAACTGCAATGCTTTTTAATGAGGTGCTATCATGTATATTGGTCTCAAGATGGCTGCCAACACTTCTTGGATGAAGTGCTGACAGCCAATCAGATCTCAGGATGAGATGTGTGGGTAGGCTCCGCCCACATATATATATGATTTTACTTTTGATTTTCTCAGGAACTACTGAACAGATTGACTCCATATATGCAAAAGGCACATCCCTGAGCTGAGGACTAACTCTCTGCCAAATTTCAAGTAATTCTGTTCAGCCGTTCGGGCTGTACCTTGGACTAAAGGTCCCTATGGAAAATTGCATGGGGAAAATGCGTTTTGGGACCCCCCTTTTTTCTCAGCCCCCGCTTGACGAATCCCCCCGAGACTTTCAGGATAGGAGCGGAGCGCCCCACCTATTTTGAAAATTTTGCGAGGATTCGTCAACCGGCGCCAAAGTTATTCCAAATAGAATGTTGCGGATTTCCTATGGAAACACGGTCCTAACTAAAACTATCTACTGGTGACCGCCAGTAGATAATATATATATATAATGTGTGTGTGTGTTTATATATATATCAAGAAGAAGGGACTCGGACCGCATAAAGGTCCAGGTAACTAGTCAGGGATACGAAGGGTATGCAGTTCCTAATACGATGTGTTAGTCTACTGAGGTCAGTACAGTTCCAAAGAGTCAGCTGGGAGGGCGACTCTTTAGGGACAAATGCTCCCACACACCTAGATATGTGTCATGCTTCATCATTGGGCTTGTTCTCCTTGTCTCGTCGGCGCTGAAAAGCCTGATGGGCACCCTAAATCGGGGCTCTTTACCGGAGATCTTTTTATATGCTATTTTTGAAGTGTGGGTTTGTGGGTCTCAGGTGTAGACTGGTGTAGTAGGTGTATAGGTGTTCTTGTGGTGTTAAAAATAGAACAGGAGTTACTACCCAGAAATAATTTTACTGATCAAGTCTCCTGCCTATACTAAAATACGTGATGTTACCTATTAGAATAAATAACCTAAGGTAGCTGTATCGGTCGATATGTTTCAAGCCTCATTTAGTCATATAAACGATCTAGCACCTTTTCTTCAGGATCGGTGTTACCTAATCTACATAGTGATTGGAGTTTTAATGGGCGAATACCTCTCTGGGCATCAATTAAAAAGTTGTTTTTGCGATGACCTATAGCGTAGAAAAATCAGCATAATCTAAAGGCATCTTGCTATAACAAAATTCAGAAAATGAGACACCAACGCTTGCATTGCGTTGCTGGTCACGCTCAATCTCAAGTGTATCCCATATATTAAATTATTGACTTGACAAATACCACAGAGAAGACGTGGCATATATTGTTGAAAATCCAGCACACTGTTGATCGTATTAAAAAACTCACTCTACTTGGGTATTGCTCAAGACTCCTTGAATCATGCGTGGCGGCACACCAATTTACGTGCTGCAAAGCATCAAAATAAAGATGAGAGGACTTGCGTTTTTTCAAAGTTACAGCTGAGCAGGCAAAAGTCAACCTCTCTTGTATGCTAAATGTAATCGGCAATGCCGTACACACTGAATCCTGCGGACAAGTTCGCTGAATGACCTACTCTCGCCGGCAAACTCAGAAGTGCTGGGCAGGGTTGGTATCTAGTATTTCAACCTGTCAACCCGGTTGGTTATACAGGAGCAGGTATTCTCTGTTAGGGGATTTTTCCAGATGTAACATCTAGAGCGGTGAGGCTAATTGTGGACAGGTGCTTGTGTTCACGATTTTGGAAGAGAGGGAAAGGTCTCTGTCGTGTATACAAAACATGGTGGCCATATTTTTAGAGGTTTGGGAATTTCGAGAGTCAATGGAGATCGGAATTATTGATCCAGTATCAAAGGTCAACTTAAAAAGACCAAAGAGTTCTTTCTACCACAAATGTTAAATAAAAATAGGATTATTTTGATTATCTTGTATGGGTTTTTAATACTCTGTATCACAAGCTTGTAAACATTTATGCAAGTTGTTGCCTAGGATATGTACATGTCATTCAATTTTGTGTTTTAGCCAAGACCATATTTTAGGACTTACAAGACAGACAAAATAGCCATTGCTGTTCCCCTCTAAAAAGGGCTCTTTGGTTCATGTTTGGATGTGCTTCGAGCACCGTCCATTTTATGTTGTCTGAGGTGTGTCCCTCAGTCACGAAGTGCAGGCTCATTTTTGTGTTTGATTTTTTGCAGCGTTTAGTGCTACTAAGTTCATTGATTCTCAGTTTTACAGGTCAGGTAGTCATCCATATGTATGGTTGTCCACATGGGGAAGTAATTAAATAAATCTAGATCTCCGAGTTACAGTTGATGTGTTTGTGTTTTTGTTTTTGTGTCCACACCCAGTTTGTTTAGTCATACATTTTTTGTGCTTTCTGTGTTGCACACACCACACATGATCCACAGGGGAAGTGTCCTTTTACTGGGAGAAGACCCCATAGGGGTCTCTGATCTGTTTCCTTTGGATCTCGGGGGCGTGTGTGTATTAGCATTGGAAATCCACTTAAATACAAACCTGGGTGGTGAAAAGGACTGTTGTCCAGTTTGCAAAATTGACAAGTGTTTTTTAATGATCTTGCATATCTTGTTTGATTGCGGTGTGAAAGAGGTGACACATATCAGAATGACTTTGAGTTGACTTGTGCGTGGTTCGAGCAGTGTCTCTCTTTTGCAAACCCTAGCACGTTTAAGCGGAGTTCTAACACTGTAATGTGGGAACTGTCTTGCCTTCAAATGTTTAGCCAGTCTGTGAGCTTGTGCATCAAAATCTTTCATGGTGTTGCAGCTACGTCCTAAACGTAGAAACTGCCCATATGGTAAGTTAGCAGGTAGGGCTTTTGGGTGATGACTTTCATAGAGTAGCAGACTATTCTTGTTTGTTGGTGAGCAACCTACTAGCTTGTTATCTTTTTTTCTGATCATACGGTCCAGTTGTCTTGTGCGTGGTTCGAGCGGTGTCTCTCTTTTGCAAACCCTAGCACGTTTAAGCGGAGTTCTAACACTGTATTTTTATTTTTTTTGTAACATATTTTTATTGACATTTATAGGTTATCGTGATGAACAACAGATACAGATTATAATCCATTGAATTGCATATTACAGCTCATGTCACTGTACATCACTAGTCGTAGAAAGAAGGGTTGATCAACAGATAATTTGTGAACCCTATAGTCTCTTGTTGTGGTTATGTCGTGTGAACTGGGATTTAACACAAGAAGAACTGGGGGATGGTCATGGAATTTTACGCCCGGGCCTCCCTGTCGGACGCCGGAATAGGTATGTGGGTGTGACGTGTCGGTGGATTGCGGGCGGTCTGACTCAAGTTCGATCGGCGAGAGTGGCGTTGTGTGCGATAGAGCTGCCGGTGGTTTGATTGCGCCAACGGGGAGGGACCAGCCTGGTCAGTCAGGGTCTAAATCTGTGATTGCGGGATCGTTGGTGTATGGATGTCACCGCTTGGGTCCTCACCGGGAGTCAATTGCTTAAAGCGATGTAGTAGTAGGGCCCATTCCTTTGAAATGGGATGCTTGCATAACCCTCTCACCTCCTCCTCCCGCAACGTTTCCTCCTCTGCTGCCGCCCATTTGTGTGTAGCTCCCACCCAAGCCGCGAGTGGGGGACCAGTGGGAGAACGCCAGTGCATGGCGACACTACGTTTGGCCAGCAACACGGTTAGTGAAATAAATCGGGTCTGCACCCTGTATTGTTTTTGTTTTCGGAATATACCTAGTGCGCTGGCTTCCCATGTATTCATGTATGTGAGCCCGGTGAGGTCCCCTAGGCGGAGTTCTAACACTGTAATGTGGGAACTGTCTTGCCTTCAAATGTTTAGCCAGTCTGTGAGCTTGTGCATCAAAATCTTTCATGGTGTTGCAGTTACGTCCTAAACGTAGAAACTGCTCATATGGTAAGTTATCACGTAGGGCTTTTGGGTGATGACTGTCATAGAGTAGCAAACTATTCTTGTTTGTTGGTTTTTTATGTGAGCAACCTACTAGCTTGTTATCTTTTATTCTTATCATACGGTCCAGGAACTGTAGTTCTTTGCCATGATTGTTCTGGAGAATCTCAAATAAGGGTTTAGAGTGTTAACCCAAGAGCATAATGTCTCACAAGTGGCCAAGTCTCCTTTCCAAAAGACGAGTATATCATCTATATAGCGCCTCCATGGAAGGATATTTCGTTAAAATGGGTTGTCAGTGCAAAAAATGTGTTGTTCCTCAAAGTGTGACATTTAGAGACAGGCTAAACTTGTAATGAAGGTACTCCCCATGAAAGTACCTTGTGTTTGCTGGTATAGTTGTGTCCCATACTGGAAGACATTTTCTGTGAGGGCTATAGTAGCGCACTCCATGATGAAACTAATGGGATATTTTCTATGTCCGCCAACGTGGTTCCCTGAGGGATGTTGGTGTAAAGTGATTCCACATCCAGGGTGACCCATAGTTCTATCTGGTGTGTTACATTTGTTGATTGAATTTTATTCAGTATGTCCCTCATGTCCTGTTCGTAGGAAGGGGTCTTCTTTACACAGGGTTTAAGGAAATAATCGTAGAACTTGGGAAGTGATTCCAAGAGGGAGTTTATCCCTGAGACTATAGGTCTGCCATTATGAATCTTTGGAAGGGTGTAGAAATCCAGGACCCTTGGGTGTTTGCTTACCAGAAATTCTGCCTCATTTTTTGTGATCTACCCTTGCGTTTCAGCTGTGGATGCCATAGATATTATCTGTGTTATCAGCCTTGCTGTGGGGTCCTGATTGTTGGGTGTATGTAGGTGGCTGGCTTAGTATATCGTGCACATTTATTGAAGTGAAGAACCCTGCACTAATCCAGACAACCCTTATGGTGATTTTAGTGGACTCAGACAACCATAGAAAGCTCTCTAAGGGCCAGATGTAGGTAGTGAATTAGCGATCGCAAACGCCGAAATTGGCAGAATTTCGACATTTGCGATTGCTAAAACCCCATGTTAAATGTAGAGGCAGAAACACCGAATCGCAAAATTAAGAATTGCTAAAACTAATGTAATAAACTTAGCGATTCCTTATTTAGCGAATATGCCACACCGACTCATTATTTAGCGAATCGCTAAATAAGGACTCTAAATAAAGTCGCAGAACAATGTACATAAAATCGCTAATACCGAATCCATTAAAATTCGCTAAATAAGAGTCGCAAATTACCACTAACTCAAAGCAGGTGGTAACCAGGTGCACAGCATATAAACAGCCCCAGAATGCATCAGCGTGAACACAATGGCGGCCCTCTGTCATTGCAAGGCGGATGAGGATACAAGCTGCAGCTCAAAGGATCTGGAGACGACAGGAACGCGTGTACAGACTGCGCATCTCACTATTCCAACTCACAGAGGCAGAAATCCATGAGAGGTACAGGCTTCACCCTACCACCATCTTGGACCTGACACGTGACCTGCACCCACTCCTGGAGCACCAGACACCAAGGGCGCACGCAATACCTCCACATGTACAAGTCCTCTGTTGCCTGCACCTACTAGCATCCAGCAGTTACCAGGGGGCAATAGCTGTGGCTGGTGGTGTCTCACAGAGTTGCCTGTCGCGCTTTTTCAACAAATACCTGGATGCCATGATGCAAAGGATGCACCACTATATCCGGTTCCCCAGCACACAGGCGGAACTGCACAAGACAAAGATGGATCAGAAGGCCCAGTTCCCACATGTTATAGGGTGCATTGACGGAACACATATACCAATCTGCCCCCCTCTGCTACTTCGTACATCTACCGTAACCTCAAATCAACACATTCAATCAACGTACAGGTCATATGTGATGCATCTCACATCATTACCGACATTGTTGCGAAATTTCCAGGGAGCACGCATGATTGCTACATTTTCAGGAACAGTGGGATCTATACCTGTCTTTCTGGTGGTGAATTTGGAGAAGGATACCTGCTAGGTAAATCAATGTGACACACCCTGATGTATACCTTTGATGTATCTATTGCTGACTGCGAATAATCTTTCTTCCTTTCACACCTAGGTGATAGCGCATATGCGGTGCGAGCATTTATCCTGACTCCATACCTCAACCCATCTACCCTAAGTGAAAGGAGATTTAATGTTGCACATAAATCTGCGCGGAATGTGGTGGAGTGTACATTCAGACTCCTGAAGAGCAGGTTCCGCTGCCTCCACAAAAGTGGAGGTGCACGGCAGTACCGGCCTCTGACCTGCTGCAAAATAATAGCAACATGTGCCATGCTGCATGTTGGACTTGGCCCTTCTGGCCGGTTCACCCCGAAACTTTTTGCTTAATATGGTGACTTGGTTTAGTGATTTTATTGACTTTGGCGCACTTTACCGCTGTGTCCCAGGGTAAAGTGCGTGCGTGTGTTGAGGTTGGCCTGCCCTCCCATAGGAATGCATGGGGGAATGAATGTGTCCCGGTAGTTCCTGATGCGTGGGGTGTGCAGGCCCGTGTTTGGTATGTGCGGACTCGTGGGAGTGAATGCTGCGCGTTGATGTGTGCAGCGTGCATGTACCTGGTGTGGAAGTGCCACTTCTAGAAGTGGGCACTTCAGTGTGCAGTCTGAAATGTGTGGCTTGTCTGGCGATTGGCTGGTGAGGTCAGGTGACCGAGCCCCGTGAGGCTCTAGGTGCTTTTCTGACTTGTTCTCGAGCCCCGAGAAGGCTCCAACGTTCTAGAGGGCATTTGTTCAGAGCGCTAGACGCTCCAACGGTTGGGGGCATTGTCTGCTGTTCAGAACGCCCGGAGCGCTCCAACGAAGGGGAGCACGATTGTTTCTCGAGCCCAGTGAGGCTCCAACGTTGTGCTGAGCCACGAAGGCTCTTGAGGGCACATTGTCATTGGTCAGAGCCCAGAGAGGGCTCCAGAGGCGCGGAGTGCCTGAAGTTCGCTTTCCAGCTGCCCAGCACTTAGTGGGCAGCTGCCACGTTTAGGTGGGGGACCATTCCTGTTCTAGTCTGCGCAGCTGGCGCAGCTTAACTTTGTTGAACACAGGGCGTCCTAGCCCCTTCCAGGCCAGTTGGCCCAGGGACTGCCACAGGTGGTGGCATAGGAGTTTTGCGCAATTGTGTTCCTACCTGCACCTCTGAATGTGTGTTGATGCATCATGTGCCATTGCTTTTACACCTCTGAATGTTTTATGCATCATGTGTGTTCCTTCCTTGCACCTCTGAATGTGTTTTGATGCGTCATGTGCCATTGCTTTTACACCTCTGAATGTTTTTAGGCATCATGTGTTTTTCCTTCCATACACCTCTGAATGTGATGCATCATGTGTAACGTTCTATTACCCCTACAGGTATTGTGATACGTAGGTGGTTGTTGCTTTCTCCTAGTACAGGTGGTGCTAGTGAGGTTCTAGTTCCCTGCGTGACAGTCTCCTAAAGTAGTTAGGGTTACGCAGGTGGTACTTCCCCGATACCAGTAAGTACTGGTGGTGTGCTATACATATTATTTTTGTGCTACAGTGATTTTATATATTTTACGTGCTAAATATCTAAAAAGTGCTAATTCCTGACAGTGGTCCAGGTGGCCCTGTCTTGTACATAATCCCTTGTAAATTCTGCCCGTGCCTGTTGGCACATTGTAAAGTGTGTGTTTTTATCTAATGTGTTTTATTATAATACAAAGGTTATTTTTATAGAATACCTTGTGTGGAGTTTCCTTTGTGGTGGGCCTTGGGTGTTGTTGCTGGGTGCGCGCGCAAACGCTTTACACATCGCCTCAGAGATAAGCCTGACTGCTCGTGCCAAGCTACCAAGGGGGTGAGCAGGGGTTATCTTTGGCGTGTAACTTCCTTGCCCTGACTAGACTGGTGGTTTCTGCCTGGCTTTGGCGCAAGCCTCAGCCAACCGGAAATCGCCAGGTCTAACATTGGTGATCAGCGGTGGGATTTGGACTTGCGTTTGCGCTGTACCGCAGCAGCGACTGGCTACACCACAAAACTCTGCATTAGATAAACCACATTTTAGGGATTATTGTTTTGAAGTTCCTTTATTTCCCCTGAAGGTATCATTGTGTAATTGTGTCCAGTACATTTGTCCCCCGCCCTGCGCCCAGAGTTTGGTACCTGTGTCACGTGGTGGTCAGGTTGAGGGATCAGGGGTGGTAGAAACTGCCTTACCAGTCCGAGGGGAGGGTTGTGTGTGGATGGTGTGTGGGGCACTAGACAGTGAGTGTGAGTTCTCCAGGATAGAGAGCTCACTGAAACCTTTTGTGAATTGTGTACTCCTGTGTAGCTCCGACCCCCAGGTTCCTTGTGTTGAACTCTTCTCAGGAACGTCCGCCAAAATGGAGCCTGCTTTTAACTTCTGTAGTCTGTTTAGGTACAGTAGGTTGGAGCTGGTAAGGTTCTGTGAGGAGAGGGACATAGAGGTGGGTGAGTCAGATACCCAGTCCAAACTGAGGGACAACCTGATCACTTGGCAAAAGGAGGAGTGGGAGCGAGAGCGCAGCGAGGAAGATAGGGCCCGGGCCGCACGCCGAGAGGGTGGTGGGTCTGAGGGGAGCCCTGAGGAATCTGAGGAGGAGGAAGGTTACCTGACAGGGACGTCAGTAGAGAGTGGAGACCCCATAGATAGGGAGTCCCTTGCTGGGTCCAGTGTCAGGAGCAGCACCCCATCCCTTTCCCTGTCCCCAGAGGAGTGGGTAGATAGGAGGGAAGAGAGGGAGCATCAGCTGGCCATGGAGAAGCTCAGGTTAGAGCATGCCTGGGGGATGGCGCAGCTGACTATGGCAGAGAAAAAGCTGGAGACCGAGAGGGTCTTAGCGCAGGAGAGGATGGCGGAGGCTGAGAGGGCCTTCGCCAGGGAGAAATCAGTGCTGGAGAGTAGATTATCGCCTGCGCGCAGTCGTAGTTTTCTGGGCTCCCCAGGGAGGGTTGAGTCCAGTGGTGGCAGCAAAATAGAGTCCCGTGCGACAAGTCCCACTCCCAGTTTCCCCAGTCTGGTACCTGTTTCCCAAGAGGAGGAGTATAGGTTGAAGTTCAGGGGCAGTAGAAAACCGTCTCACCAGTCGTGGGGGTTGTTTGTGGATGACTGTCATGATGCACTGTGGGACTGGCTGGAGGTCAACACGGAAGAGGATTTGGATGTAGTGCTCAAAATGATTGTCAAAGAGCAGATGCTCAGGAGTTGTTCTCCAGGGTTGCGCCAGCACCTGGTGAGGTATGACTACTTTTGTCCTTGGGCGCTGGCAGAGGAAGCGGAGCGCTGGGAAAGCGCTAGAGGTTCTCTGGAGTCATTAGGGAGTGACTCAAGTAGTGGTTCAGGTGTCTTCCAGCCCAGCGGGGTGGAAGAGGCTCCATGTAGCCCAGCTAGGTCCCAGGATAGCGAGGAGGGTGTAGGACCTTACGGCCTGGCTCAGTGGAGCGGGAGTAAGTGGGTGACCGAGGGTCCCCAGACGTACGAAACCCTGCCTCAGGACTTGGGTGGTTTCAGGAGGGAACACCAAGTTGGGGACCTAGGCTGTCCTGTTAGCCCATTTGAAGAGGATCACCTAGTGAGTAGAGGACCGGGAGCGCCTGTAAACAGGGCTCCTGTGGTTCTAGTGTCTGGCAGTACCGCTCCAGTAGGGAGGGTACAGAAGTCCAGCGAGAGGAGTGGCATGGGGCTGTGTTCCCCGGTGGAGGAGCCAGTGGGTCAGAGACCAGCCGGGAGGGCTGAGTCTCCTAGAAGTGACCATGGCGACTACACGTCTGGCCTGGGGGATCTTCGCGCACTGTCAGGTGGACAGGGGACGGGAGATCTGCGCCAGGCAGACGGTCATGCAACATATGGGGCATATGTTACTCTCGGGGGGATGGTGTGCAAATCCCCAGAAGTCCTGGAGTGCCAGGCAATTATTCCACCGAAGGTTTTAGACTGGAGGTTGGAAGGCCAGGTTCAGGAGCAGCCTGACCTGAAGGGTCTGACTACTGTAACCAGTGTCCTGACCGGTTCTTCTTCCAGAGGGGCCGCCCCCGTTGGTAGGGAGCAGGACTCTGGAAGGGGGTGCAGAGGGTGGGAGAGCCCCCCTCTGACCCCGGTGCAACCTGAGGGGTTAAACCCTAGGTTGGTAGACCAGTTCTCAGGGAGGGGTCCTGAGCTGGTTGGTGAGGTATGTTACGAGGGTGCCTCTCAAAGGAGGAGAGGGCGGAACCCTAGGAGAAGAGGTAGGGGGAGGAGAGCCTCACCCGCGACTTCTGGTCAGCCTGAGGGTACGGGCCCTAGGCTGGAGGATCAGTGGCAGTTTAGAACTGCCCTGATGAGGGGTAGAGTGGAGAATGGCTGCTATGTGCCAGGGGTTACTACCCCCCACTCTGTGGTTAGGCAAGGACCAGTGGCACCTGGGTGGCCTAGGGCCTGGTCTTGGCCGCGGACAGCTTGGGAGTACCAGTGGGGTAGCCCAGTTGGTCCGGAGAGTGGTTTGAGAAGAAACCCCAGGGGTTCACCGTGGCGTAGAACAGGAGGATGTCCCGGCAGTGGCGGGCCCGCGTCCGTGTTCTACCGCCCCAAGCAGGGAAGTCCATCACGGTGGTGATTGGTCTACCCTGCGTTTTGGCTGGAAGGGGGTTGTGTTGGACTTGGCCCTTCTGGCCGGTTCACCCCGAAACTTTTTGCTTAATATGGTGACTTGGTTTAGTGATTTTATTGACTTTGGCGCACTTTACCGCTGTGTCCCAGGGTAAAGTGCGTGCGTGTGTTGAGGTTGGCCTGCCCTCCCATAGGAATGCATGGGGGAATGAATGTGTCCCGGTAGTTCCTGATGCGTGGGGTGTGCAGGCCCGTGTTTGGTATGTGCGGACTCGTGGGAGTGAATGCTGCGCGTTGATGTGTGCAGCGTGCATGTACCTGGTGTGGAAGTGCCACTTCTAGAAGTGGGCACTTCAGTGTGCAGTCTGAAATGTGTGGCTTGTCTGGCGATTGGCTGGTGAGGTCAGGTGACCGAGCCCCGTGAGGCTCTAGGTGCTTTTCTGACTTGTTCTCGAGCCCCGAGAAGGCTCCAACGTTCTAGAGGGCATTTGTTCAGAGCGCTAGACGCTCCAACGGTTGGGGGCATTGTCTGCTGTTCAGAACGCCCGGAGCGCTCCAACGAAGGGGAGCACGATTGTTTCTCGAGCCCAGTGAGGCTCCAACGTTGTGCTGAGCCACGAAGGCTCTTGAGGGCACATTGTCATTGGTCAGAGCCCAGAGAGGGCTCCAGAGGCGCGGAGTGCCTGAAGTTCGCTTTCCAGCTGCCCAGCACTTAGTGGGCAGCTGCCACGTTTAGGTGGGGGACCATTCCTGTTCTAGTCTGCGCAGCTGGCGCAGCTTAACTTTGTTGAACACAGGGCGTCCTAGCCCCTTCCAGGCCAGTTGGCCCAGGGACTGCCACAGGTGGTGGCATAGGAGTTTTGCGCAATTGTGTTCCTACCTGCACCTCTGAATGTGTGTTGATGCATCATGTGCCATTGCTTTTACACCTCTGAATGTTTTATGCATCATGTGTGTTCCTTCCTTGCACCTCTGAATGTGTTTTGATGCGTCATGTGCCATTGCTTTTACACCTCTGAATGTTTTTAGGCATCATGTGTTTTTCCTTCCATACACCTCTGAATGTGATGCATCATGTGTAACGTTCTATTACCCCTACAGGTATTGTGATACGTAGGTGGTTGTTGCTTTCTCCTAGTACAGGTGGTGCTAGTGAGGTTCTAGTTCCCTGCGTGACAGTCTCCTAAAGTAGTTAGGGTTACGCAGGTGGTACTTCCCCGATACCAGTAAGTACTGGTGGTGTGCTATACATATTATTTTTGTGCTACAGTGATTTTATATATTTTACGTGCTAAATATCTAAAAAGTGCTAATTCCTGACAGTGGTCCAGGTGGCCCTGTCTTGTACATAATCCCTTGTAAATTCTGCCCGTGCCTGTTGGCACATTGTAAAGTGTGTGTTTTTATCTAATGTGTTTTATTATAATACAAAGGTTATTTTTATAGAATACCTTGTGTGGAGTTTCCTTTGTGGTGGGCCTTGGGTGTTGTTGCTGGGTGCGCGCGCAAACGCTTTACACATCGCCTCAGAGATAAGCCTGACTGCTCGTGCCAAGCTACCAAGGGGGTGAGCAGGGGTTATCTTTGGCGTGTAACTTCCTTGCCCTGACTAGACTGGTGGTTTCTGCCTGGCTTTGGCGCAAGCCTCAGCCAACCGGAAATCGCCAGGTCTAACACTGCATAACTTGGCTACAAAGAAAGGGACACCCGTGGAACTCACTGAATCAGAGGATGAGGGAGAGGATTGTCCACAGCACAGTGCTGCAGGTGTCGCAGCAGCACCTGATGGGAGACACAGACTGGCTGAGATCACGTACAACTATTTCTGAGTCAGTAATGAGACAAAGCGAGTAACTGCAATAGCGTAACAGTGTTTTATTGACCTTAAGTCAGGCAATGGGACAGCACACCGCCACACCATGATGGCCACACAGTGCCTCAACAACCCCAGCATGGCATAGATCCTCCCCATGCAATGTTCCAAATCCCATCATCATGTCAAATGGGTTACTTCGCCCATCTTCCATTGTCCGGGGATGCCTGGTTTTATTTTCTGCGCCCACATGCAGCACTGCTTTGTTCAGTAGGCACACTGTCCTCCCTAGAGGCCTGTCCTGCGGCTGGTCTGTGCCTTCCACGGCGCCTCCTGGACTCCTGTAATGGGGGAGTGATACTGCTGCGGCTTGTCGCCTCCTCACTTCCACCCCCATCCCCCAATCCTGTGGAAGCGATTTGCGTTGTCTGCAGCACCTCCAGGGCACTGGTGAGTGTGACCAATTCCCTTGTGACGTCATGGCTGCACTTGGCCATCTCCAACTGCATGGCCACCGAGCGCCTGCTAAGGACATGGGTGGCATTGCATAGCCAGTTAACTGCCTTCGTGTACCCATCCATTCTCTGTCTGTCCCTGCGCCTTGTCCCATGTTCGTTTTCCATCTTGCTGCATAACAGTCTAACAGCCTCTGAGGGCGCTAGGTGGCGCTAGAACAAGATGAGTTATGTATCAATGGGGTAACCCGGTAGACCACTGGACTCGGGTATAGGTAGGTACACAAAAAGATAATCACAGTGGAAACATATTTAAAGGAATAAAAAAAGCATACATTTGTTAGTGATTCGAACAGATTTAAAGACAACACCTATTTTATGCATATATGACCATAATTTAATCGATTATCCAGAGATTCAGTCAAAAGGAAGATCAGCAATTTAAATCAGGTATTCAGTCAAAAGGAAGATCAGCAATTTAAATCAGGGCCAGATACATCACAATGTCAACATATTTAAATACATATAGGTGTAAGATTCGTGATAAGTGCAAGATATTGGGGTAAGTGCAGGACATTGTGAGGGAGGAAGGTTGCGTAAAATAGGAACACCCACAGTTTGTTGAAGAGCCTAACCTGCCACTTAAATGGCAACAAAACTTAAATCAGACAACACAAAATTAGAAAGCAGTTGTACAATCACTGACAATCTCCTGTGTTGATCGAAGACAGAAGTAAGTCGACGTTTCAACCCCTGTTAGAACCAGCAAATTGGTTTGCTTGGAGTCGGGGTCTTCATCAGGACCAAGGGAATGGGCTTACACCTAGGGGCAAGGATCAAAAATGTGTAATATAGTGAGGTGTGTCTATCATAAACATTCTGATTAAGAAAGCGAAAATAATAGAAATTACCAGCATCAGCAGCATGAATCAAGCTGGAAAATTGGGGGAGGGCCAATTAGTGCTCCTGGGAAAAAGGAAAAGAGAGACGAGGAATACCACGGAAATAGCAATTTAAAATCATAGTGTGTGACCATGAAACCAGAGTGACAAAAATACTCACCAGAAGGTGTAGTATTCCACCACTCGGTAAGTGAGTCTAGGGACGGCTGAATTGATCAGCATACACAAGGATCCATAAATGTCCAAAGCTGAAAAAAGGGGGGGGGAGGGGAAAAGAGAATTAATCTCTATCACTCGGATCAGTATTTTCTAAAAACATGTTCGAGGGCGCAGCGCATATTTAACCTAATGGGATTGATTAAATCATTAATTGCAATATGCGGGAGAAAGGGAGACGGAAACCTATCACTCGGATCGGAAAGTTATTAAGAACATGTCCGAGATCGCGGCGCATATTTGCTAGAACAAGATGGCCGCACAGTGGTGAGGCTCTCGCTGGTCGCCACATCCAGCCGCTGATTTCTCCTGTTACGGGCCATGGTTCCCTCCCCGCCTCCTGCAGTGGGGAGCTGAATGGTATCTGCACCCTCGCTGAAACTTTGGGCTTTAAAGTGCGAGGTGTGTCAGAATGCGGACCCGGGCGGCTTCAGACCGCGGCGTCTTCTGCGTCGACTGGAGCCGGAGATCGGACTGAAGCCCTGCGGGAGGTCACGGTCTCCACGAGGTGTGTGGGACGCGGTCGGTGCGACTGCACTGGAGGTCCTGAGACCGTGCTGGCGGAGCGGCCGCGGTGTGGGACCACCCTGTGGCGGACTACGACTGCCACCATCGCTGCACTGCTGGCATAGTGAGTGGGAGACTGGACATCCGCTGGACGTGGACTGTGCCTGTCCCTGCGAAAGCCTGGCGGAGCGGAGCCCCGTGAGCCTGGCGCTGTACTGCGGAGGTCACTGCGGGGATTACTAAGGGATTGCCCCTACCTGGAGGGTGAGTGCTGTGGCTGTCTCGGCGGTGTGCGGCGCTGGGAACCCCTCTACGGCTGCGATAAGGAGACTGAGCTCACGGTGATATTTCCTGGCCGCCGGCGCTGGAGAGAGGGAGCTCCCGGCGGGGGCTCCTGGCTGTAACCCTGGGAGCGGTGCTGCGGCGTGACCTGCATGGCGGAGGCTGTCCTACGGGCAGCATAAGAGGCGGTGAGAGCGGTGCTGTCAGAGCGTTACGTGGCGCCGCCGGCCATTGAGTGCTGGCCTGGGGGCTGAGCGAAGCGGCTGGGAGAGGCCTCCGGACTGCTGAGAGAATGGCTGAACTGGTGGAGTTGGAGGCCTAGCGCCGCTTGGGGCCCTGCGAGATCTTGACCCTGAGGGCGTTCTGCTGGTTCCTGGAGCTGGCGTGAACCCTCCGGGCGCCACCAGGAACCGCGACACTGCGTTGAGCGGCTGTGGATTGCGAGCTGGGCCCGCGAGGGGAGATCGGGACCCTGTTCCGCCTGGGTCCTTTTGGTGGCGGTCTGTGATCCGCGGTGGGAGAACCGGCGGGGCTCTTTGAAGTGGGTGATTTCCTACCCTGAACGCGTGGTGCACTTACTGGAGATCGTCTTACCAAATTGCTACCATGGGCAAAGCTAGACCCAAGACTGTGGACACAGGGCGTGGTGAGGAGGAGTTGACCCCTGGATCGTCGCGGGTGGCTGATGGGGATCTATACAGTGGCAGCTCCAGGAGATACTGTCAGCTATAACAGACACGAAAACTACTCTCCATCAGGACATCACCACGGTGTCGGTGGGGCTGGGGCTGCTGCGCAACGAGCATAGGAAGCTGGCGGGGAGGGTCAAGGAGGTTGAAACCAGTCTTGCGGAGATGGGGGCCGGCTAATGTGGATACGACCTACCAGTTACGCGCACTCACGGCGAGGGTGACTGCCCTGGAACGCAGTGCGGACGATGCGGAGGGGAGAAATAGGAGAAATAACGTACGAGTGGTGGGTCTGCCGGAGGGAGTTGAGGCGGCGGACATGGTGGAATACCTAGAGTCATGGTTTAAGGCAGTTGTGGCTCCGGAGGGTTTGACCGGCTTCTATACGTTGGAACCGGCCCATAGAGTCCCGCCTCGACACCCTGAGCCGGGACGACCGCCGCGACCAGTGATTGCACGGCTCCTGCACTACCGTGATCAGGACTTACTGTTACAAAGGGCGAGGACGGTGGGTCCCTTCATTGTGGACAATGCCAAGGTGACACTGTTTCCGGATTACACCCTGGAGGTACAACGTCGGAGGGTATCTTATTTGGAGGTTAAAAAAGCCCTGAGGAAAGAGAAATTGCAATACTCCCTCTTATTCCCGGCGCGGCTACGAGTCACCCTTGATGACACAGTCCATTTCTTTGACTCTCCTCCGGAAGCTTGGGAGTGGCTTGAACGATACACTGGTGGTCTCCCAGCGACAGAACGGAGAGAGAGGGCGGCGCCCCGCGGCGGGCCCTCTGGTGGTGCTGGGGGGCGGGGGCGAGGTCCCCGGACGGGGCCCTCTACTGTGCAGGCGGAACTGGAGAGGGCGGCTGTCCTGCGTGCGGTGGAGTCCGTGTCAGGCTCCCCTGGCCCACCGATGCCACCTGAAGAGAAGAGCTCGGCTGAGGATACTGCAGAGAGTGACACTGACAAATCAACGACCAGTAGCCTGAAGCTGCCGGTGATCACGCCTCAAAGTGTGGATGAGATAATCTGATGTAGGGTTGAAATGGTCGACATGTATTGGGTGCATGGCTGCAGGATATAGATTAGGGCTGGGGTGGGTGGTCCTAGAATGGGTGGCCTTCTGCCGTGCGGTTAGGGATGGTTGGCTGACCGCGGAGCTGTCGCTGGGTCCTCTGTGTTCACCCCTACCTCTGCACTAGTCAGGGGACGTTGTATATCTGTTAAGTCAAGTTGAGTTTGGATGGGTGCTAGTTTAGAGGTAACTGTCCTTGGGAGGGGGGGTGGGGAGTTGAGGGGGGTATGTTGTAATCTCCGGCATGACACTAGTGAGTTCTTAAATAGACACAGGACATTTCGTATACCATGGGGACACTGAGTGACATAAAGTGTATTTCCTGGAATGTGCGGGGATTGCATACCATGGCTCGCCGGCATAAGATTCATGCATACTTAGTGCGGAGGGGAGTGCAGGTGGCGTTTCTACAGGAGACTCATATTACAGGTGGGGAAGGGCTGGCGCTCCGGCGTAGGTGGAGGGGACAGGTCTACCATACTTCGTATTCTGCATTTGCGCGGGGAGTTTTGATCTGGATTAGAGCCGGAGTCCCCTTTCAGATGGTGCAGCAGGTTGTGGACCCGGATGGGCGTTATGTACTGGTGCAGGGCAGGCTGAATGGGAGAGACATTACACTGGGTAGTATATATGCTCCGAACACTGAACAGCAGGCCTTTTTTGATTTATTATCTGGTAGGCTATCATTGTACTTAACTGGCTCGGTTATGCTTGGGGGTGACTTCAATTCGGTAGTGGACATCGCCCTCGATCGGTCTCACCCACCGCTATTGACGGCGCCAACTGCTGCGGTTGCCAGAGCCCGGGGTGCGTGGCAGGTGAACTGGGGTTTGGTGGACACCTGGAGAGCACATCATCCAGCTAAAAGGGACTACTCCTTTTTTTCTTCGATTCATGAATTACATGTGCGTTTGGATGCAATACTTTGCTCCCCTGATATTCATATGGCGGTCCAACACAGTGAGTACCTGACCAGAACGATTTCGAATCATAATTCCTTGTTGTTGAGACTGGGCTGGGCTCCGAGGCATCCGGTGATCCCCGCGTGGCGACTAGATCCAGAGCTATTGGAGGACCCGATATTTCATGGGGCCATTGGGGGGGGGGGGGTGGCTCTGTTATTTCAGGAAAATGCGGGCACTGCTTCCTCACTGGGGGTGGAGTGGGACGCTTTTAAGGTGGTAATGCGGGGGCTTAGTATTGCTCAGAAGATTGGGGTGTGGAGGGTCTCCTCCAGGATATAGATACCGCAGATCAGAAACTTCGCACTCTGGAGCGTACCAGACCGGAGCGTCCAGAGGAGCAGGAGGCAGTATTGGCCGCTCGAGAGGCAGTGGCGGCAGGGGTTGAGAACCTGATATGTTATGATTATAAGCGCTACCTGACTCGAGCCCACGCGGAGCGTGACAAATCTGGCGCGCTGCTGGCGTGGCTTGCGAACCCTTTGAAGCAGACGACCCCTATATTGGCGTTGGAAGACCCGATGGGGGGGGGTGCTACACTCAACAGGGCATTAATCGCCTCTTTGCTGGGTATTATGAGAGACTTTATACCAGTAGAGTGGACTTGGACATAGACCGACTGGGGAGTTTCTTAGCTGAGGGGGACTTGCCGGCCCTCACTACAGGAGAGGCGGATTTGCTGGGCCAAAACGTAACGTTGGGGGAAGTCAGGAGTGCCATAAAACATATGGCGCGGAAAAAGACCCCTGGGGTAGATGGGCACCCGATTGAGTTCTACGCGGCTTATGTGGATGAATTGGTCCCTAGGCTGGTGACCCTCTATAATAACTCATGGGAGACGGGTAGACTGCCCGCCACGACGCTGGAGGCACTGATAGTCCCGCTGCTGAAGCCGGGGAAGCCCCCCTCGGACGTGACTGCTTACCGGCCGCTGGCTATGCTTACCACCGACTATAAGATATTGAGTCGGATATTGGCTTCCCGGCTATTGCCGTATATGTCCCTGGTTCATCGGGACCAGGCGGGTTTTATACCCCGGCGTAATACTGCGGGTAATGTTAGACGCCTGCTCCGTATTCTGGAAGCTGAGTTGGACAACCCAGATACTGCTGCGGTTTTCTCAGTAGACTTAGAAAAGGCCTTCGACAGCCTGGAGTGGCCGTATCTATTCCAGGTTCTACGTGTGTTTGGGCTAGGGGATCGCTTTGTGGCTTGGACGGCCTTATTGTATAAAGACTCCACGGCTCGCACTAAAACGGGTGGCCTGATCTCCTCTTCTTGTGTGGTGGGTAGGGGGACGCGACAGTAGTGTCCTCTGTCGCCGCTCCTATTCACGCTGGCCGTGGAGCCGCTTGCCGCCCAGGCCCGATCCGGGAGGTGGTTCCGGGGACTCCGGGTACATAACGAACGTCGCTATATAGCTCTATATGCGGATGACCTCCTCTTGTTTTTGAACAACACCCAGGGGGAATTGGTGGAAGCTAAGAGGCTGCTTGGTTGTATGGAGGACTTGGCAGGCCTAAGGGTGAATTGGTCCAAATCGTGTCTTTTCCCCACCTCCGGAATAGAGGAGTGTCCCCAGTCTACGGAAGGGGTACAGTGGGAATATACCTGTATAACATATTTGGGGACTCGAATATATCACAATCGCAGGGATCTGCTGGAGGGCAATATTGGTAGGGCAGTGCGAGGTCTCCGGGGCAGTATGGACTTCTGGCAATCATTGCCGCTTTCTTTGATGGGGAGAGTGGCGCTTCTGAAGATGGTGGCCCTCCCCAGGTTGTTATACTACTTTCGGACGCTCCCGATCTGGATCCCCGCGTCGACGTTCAAGAGTCTCCAACAGATGATGTCGGGTTTACTCTGGAATGCTGGCCGCCGTCGGGTGGCTTTGCATACATTGTTGAGACCGCGGGGAGAGGGAGGGCTGGCGGTGCCGGATCTGGAGTCCTATTACTTAGCTGCTCAGCTACAGTGGTTGACTCAGGCGGTGGCTCGAGAGTTTCGGGGCGTAGGAGACGGCGTGGGTGGGCAAATTACTGCCTGTCTTCTGGCCAGAATTGTTTTGCAACAACTGCTCCGCACAGGGGATCTTTCAGCCGAAGTGCAGACCTTTCGGGTATGTTGGAATAGAAGTCAACAAAGGGCCCGGATCCCCTGTCCATATGCGCCGGAGATTCCAATCTTGATGTGTCAACAACTACCGCATGGGGGCAACTGGTCGGCGCTGGTGTGATGCGGGACTGATGGTGGTGGGGGATCTTACGAGGACGGGGTTCTCCTCCCGTTTGAAGCCATTTCTGAACGTCCTACCTCGTGGGGATTATCTGCTTCATGCGGCCTTGGTGTCGGCTGTTCAGCGGCGGTGGAAGGGAGGGCTATCTGAGCCGCGGACATCCATGGTCTGCCAATATGTTGTGCTGGCGGCGGGCACCATTAAAGCGGTAACATGCCTGTATCGCCGAATGACCTATGAGAGGCTGACCCCCCTGGATAGGCTGAAGCGGTGCTGGGAGGAGGACGTGGAGAGGGACATCCCGGAGAAAATATGGGGGGAATTGCTTGAACGTCCCTGGAAATGCTCCAGGAATGCCCGTTTCCAACAGATCCAATTTTATATTTTGCACAGAGCCTATCTTACTCCAGTCAAAATCCAGTGTTACTTTCACACGCCTGCGGCGTCCTGCCCACGCTGTCGAACGGAGGATGCTGATTTTCTCCACATGCTGTGGAGCTGTCCTCGGGTTAGGGACTACTGGTGGGAGGTGTGGGCCTTGCTTTGCACTATCACAGACAGTTAGATTGAATTTGGAATGAGTCCGTGCCTGTTACACTGGTTACCTCACACTTCCAAGACGAAAATAACCAGTAAATTCATAGATTTGGGGCTGGTAGTGGCCAAGCGGGAAATTACTGCTAATTGTAAGGCGCAGCGTGGGCCGCGGTTGCAGAAGTGGAGAGTGGAGTTTACCCGGTGGGCAGACTGTGAAATGACTATTAGATTACAGATGGCCACCCGGGCCCATAGCGACAGAGCCTTGGAGGCAGCCCATGCCTGGGGGACATTGGCAGTGCTATTGAAAACTGCTGACTCTGGTGGGGAGGAGGCTTTGGAGAATGAGGGGGCACAGAGTCAACCCTCTACTATGTCGGGTTAGTGGAATATCGAGGGGATTAGACACTGTTTCACTTGGGTTCTCAGTGGTCCTGCGCTAGGGTGTTTCACACAGAACTGAATGTCTGCTCATATACTCAGTCAACGGGTCATGCCGGAGGTGGTGGGGGGAGAGGGTGGGGGGGGAGGGGTTGTACTTGGGGTTCGTTGATCAGTTTAGGATTAGTCATACTAATTATGCGCTGAACCTGTTGAACGGAAGCTCCATTGTTTATATGACTGTAAATGTGGCCTTGCAAACTGTTCCGATGGTGGATTTGCTAGAGACTTTATTGTAAAGTTGGAAGGGGGAGCGTTTATTTAGAGAGCCTGTCAACGGGGTACATTGAGCATGGTTATACTAGGGCAATTGTCCAGTTGGATGTTTTCAGCAAGGGTCGATTACTGATTGTCATGTATTCGTATGATCTTGATTGTTAATAAACATATTTACAAAAAAAACAAAAAAAAACAGTCTAACAGCCTCTGACATGTCACGAATGCCCTCAGCCATGGTGTTGTTGAGACAGTATATGGCCTCCTTCATGTCAAGCATGTTTTTTTGTTGTTGGCCACCATCTGGTGTTGCATTGCCTTCATTGGTTTGCCTTGCAGACGCTGCACCTTCAGCATCTTCCCCTCCAGACCTGCAAAGACACTGGACTCCTCTACCTGTGCATCAGGACTGTGTGCCCTTGTTTGGCGTCTTCAGGCATCTGTGTTGCTAAGCTCCACGGGGGACCGTGTTCCTGCTGTGTGTCCATCCTCTTCCTGCAGGGTCTGTTGGGCTCCCATGCTCCCCTCCTCTGAGCCCTCCATCTCCTGGAGGCTACCCACTGTACACCTCCTGGCTCTCGGTGGTGGTGGTGGTGTTGGTGATGGTGGTGGTGGTGATGGTGGTGTGACCTCAGCAGGTGACAGGACATCCTCATCCAGTGTGTTGGGCTCACTGGGTGCCTCTTCTGTCTCCCCTTCTGCAGCCTGGCGCAATGGCTCGCCTGTGGATACAGAATGTCCATTTACTCACTTGTTTAGCAGCATTTGCCTTACAATAAATGTGATGACTGCCAATTTAACTGCCTGCCCCCCGCTTGCTTATTTATTGATGTGTGTGACATGCATTTGGGTTCAGTGGACTGTCTGCTATGCAATTAGTTGATTGGGACTACATCTCGCATGATGCATTGCTGATTATTGGCAAAGCATGGACTGGACTGGGATTCTTGCCGGAAAATTGGGGATTGGGGATAGGGAGGAGGGGCACAGCATGCTGTGCATGCATCTTACCTTGTCTGTTGGATCCTGTGGCTGAGCTGTCTACGTCTCCAGTGCCACTCACGCTCTCCGGCTGGAGGGTGGACTCCACCATTTGTTCCAAGGGAGTCGCTGCAGGTGCAGTTGATCTCCCCCCCACCTATCTTCCTGGCTTGTTTGAGCCTGTCAGCCACCCTCTCCTTGGCACGTTTGCGAAGGTCGTACCAGCGCTTCTTAAGATCCTCTATCGAGCGCTGGATGACGCCGATGGAATTTATTTTCGGCTGGATCACAAGCCATATTTTTCTTTTTTGAGATTCGGGAACCTGCAGTGATTGTTTTCCCAAACAGCTGGTCATGATCCTTCACCACCTCCTCAATTAGTACCTCCAACTCCCTCTCACTGAACTTGTGTTTTCTCTTCCTCTCTCCAGCATCCTTTCCCTTCTCCTGTGTGTCCATGGTATTTTTGGTGTGTCAGCAAGGTGGTTGCTGTGTAGCTCCTGGGGTTTTGCTTCTGCTCCCTGCCTCTCCCACAGCTTCAGGATCAGTGTAACTGCATGGGTGTGGCCACTTCCTGGTTGTGAGGTTATCAGGAAGCACAGGATTGGCTGATTCACAGATTTGCGATTTTTTTGAAATACCGAATTCGCTAAATACCGATTAGGTAATGTGTATTCGCTAATTCCGAAACGGTAATAAGGATTCGGTATTTATTTTAGCGGATATTACCGAATCGCTATCTTTTAGCGATTTTTTTAGCTACATCGGGAATTGCGAGTTCTTAATAGCGATTCGGTAAAAATCGCTATTAAGGACTCACAATTTGGGTTTTACCTACATATGGCACTAAGTGATTACTGTGGCGAGCTGCCTTCAGGCTTAGTCCAAAAGGAGTGTTAAGCAGCTTGTTTCATTAGATCTAATCATGTAGTGTTGGTTAAACAAAAAAGAACCACACAGTGTAGTTATGTCTATTTATTACACAACTCTCACTAATACATTGGTATATGTCCTAGCCGGAGATATTAACACAAATACACAGTAATGCTTCAATTACAAGAGGTAAGGAAGCAAAATTCCCAGTGGACTCCAGGGGGAGACCAAACCATATACTAAAGAAGTGGAATGCGAATTGCTACCAAAGTTGGGACTTGGACCAGGAGACTCAAAAGAGCTGGGGACACAAGGAACCACCCAAGATAAGTACTCCGGAACCCCACGGAGGCTGTGTGCAGAGTGGAAACACAGCCACATACTCAATACAAGTAAATGGGAAAGTTTTAAATAAGTAGGACCCTTTCCAGTGGACTCTGGAAATAACCCTGTGGAAGGTTACCCCACCCATGGATACCCCAGAAACCAGGATACCTACACCAGGGGAGACCGCCCTTGACCACAATGGAGGACTTCAGAAAAGATGTTGCTGGCGAAGACTGTGCAAGAGTCAGGTGGAATCCCAGAGTGGATTCCTGAAGAGGAGAACCTTCAAGCACAGGGGATAGAGGTGACCAGGAGGCATGAAAGAGCAATGACCACCGATGACAGAAGATGCAGGAGTGATGATGGTGACCATGATGTTGCAGCTGTAGAGCACCAGGCAACTCTGTGGAAGACCAGGAACCTTTCATGAGCTGTCCCATGCCGGAAGTCGAGAACCAGGTGGTCGGTGTCCAGCGGGAGCACCAACAAGCCTTGGCAGCAGCAACAGACGTGGTAAATGATAAAGGAACAACATTGAAACCTACAAGGTCCATGGAACTCACCGATTGCTGGAGAGTCCGAGCAGGCCCTGAGAAAGCAGGGGAGCACACTGAAGCCAAAGAAAATCCCCAAGAGGACCCACAGGCCAAAGCACAGGAGTTCTCAAGAGGACCTCAACCAGCTTTCCAAAGATGCAGGCCCATGGTGTAGAGGATGCGGTGAGGACGAAGATCTTGGCAGCAGGAGAGGCTGGAGGCAGGAGTTTCTTTTAGCCTGAAGATATCTGAAGTAAAGAGCTAACAATCCCCGGCAACGGCGGTTCCGATGAGGGATACTGGCTCAAATTTGCTGAGAGGAAAGGGCAGGCCTCGAGGGAGTTGTAGACCACCACCTGGGTTGCTGAGCCTTTCTAAATCCATGTGCTGTTAGGAGGAGCAGACCGGTCGGCTACATTGTGGTGTCTGCAGATGCAGAGGTGTGACTCCTTCACTGCAAAGGAGATTACTTTGGTTGTGCTTGATGCCCACAGGCCTGGGGAGGAACCTGGAAGAAGCACAGACACAGATAACGAAGACGACTTGCAGAACAGCGAGACCAGGAACAGCAGGAGTCTTTCTTGGTGCAGTCTCAGTTCCAGGGAAAGTCCAGGTGTCCAGACAATCGAAGTTAAAGTGGTTTCAAGTTTGAATCTTGTCCCACAACGAATCTGAAGAGCCACCCACAAGTAAGCCCTAAAGTACCATAGCAAAAAGGTTGGAATGCTTCAGGGGTACCTCCCATAGGAGGGACTAGACAGTCCGTTGTCCATTTTCGCGCCAGAGCGGGGAGCTAAGGGCTCCCTGAACTGGCTCAAACTGGAGTATAAAAGAAGGGCACCAGATGTGCCCTTCAAAGCCGTCTGGGGGCCTGGCAAGTGCCTCCACCCCTGCCCAATACACAAGGTCCTGTGTGGGAGGTGGTGACACCTCCCTGTGACAGGAAACCTATTATTCTACCCTCCGCTGCTCGAGCTTAGCATAGCAGCAGGAAGGTAGAAACGTTTCTGTGGTCGGCAGCAGCATTAGCTTGCTGTTAGCCCCTGAAAGGCTGGTACCGGGTGTAGGAAAGTAGGATCTGCTTTCATGGTCAACCCTACTTCTTGTTGGTGTCATTATGTTTTTCTGTCTAGTCTGGCTGGGATCCTGCTAACCAGAACCCCAGTCTCTGTGCTTCCTCCCTCAATTGGACTTGGTGAGTACTTCGGTACACTCCAGATTGGCTACTGATGTACCCATATAAGTCCCTAGTATATGGTACTTGTGTACCCAGGGCTTCGGTACACCAGGGGTCTCTCATGGGCTGAAGCACGTATTGTACCACCCATGAGAGACCACTCAAATTGTGATTCCATGCCTGCCATTGCAACCTGTGTAAGCTGGTGCAAGCACCACTTACGACAGATGTTAGTTTTCTTATATCTGAGGTCACTAGACTTAAAATCTATAAGTCACCCCTAAGACGGGCCTTTTAATCCTGAAGACAAGGTGCTCGGTTCTAAGTGTGAGGGAGACCTTGCATGAGCCGGGCACCCCTACAACCTTCGGAGTCCATTCTCCCAGGTTGTAAGTGCATCAGCCATTAGGATACATAGAGTGGCCATCCGTCATTATGCAATTAGAGATTGGCTATCTCTAAACAGCCTGTTACAAACCCTGTCGTGTTTGGTTTCAAATATGTTGGAATCATACTCCAACACTGTAAACCGTGTTGGAGGTATGATTCCATGTAGGTATGATTTCATGCACTGGGAGGCCCTCAGGGTCCCGGTACCAGTCTTCTAGACCTGGACAGCAAACTATGGCTACTGCCGACCACAATAGGATTCCTGACCACAGGGAGGTGTGACCACCTCACAGACAGGACTTAGTGTATTGGGACAGAGTGCCAGCACCACTGAGACGGATTGAAGGGCACATTTGGTGCCCTTCTTCCATGCTCCCTTTAAAACCAGTTCAGGGAGCCGTTGGATCCCTCTCTGGTGCAAAACTGGACAAAGGACATGGGAGTATCCTTCCCACTGTCCTGCTCCTCCTGTGGGAGGGTTCCCTGAATCGTCCCAATCCTTTCCTTAGGGTACTTAAGGGCTTACCTGTGAGTGAGTCCCTAGATTTGTCGTGGGACAAGATTCAAATCCAATACCACTTCTTCTTCAAGTATCGGGGCACTCTGGACTTCGCATTGGGACCCGAGACTGCAACTGGGAAGACTCCTCCTGCTCCTGGTCTCATCGTCCTGCAAGTCTGATGCAAAACGTCAGTGCCTGTGCTCCATACAGGTTCTTCACAGGACCTCTAGACATAGAAGACAAAGGAATCTTCCTTGGAGTGAAGGAGTCATCTGCAGGCACCGCAACGCAGCTGACCGGTCTGCTGATCCTGGGCTCTCACGGACTCTAAAAGGTTCAGCAACACAGGTGTTTGTTCTGCAACTCCCTCGAGGCCTGCACTGTCTTCTTACTGAGTTTGAGGCCAGTATTCCTCGTCAGAACCACTGGAATAGAACCCCTGTGCACCGCATCAACTTGCCGCTGGCAAGACTTGTTGACTCTCTCCTCCAGAGATCTTCGGGATCCAAGACGCTCCAGCCTCAAGCATCTCCTACAGCCAATATCTTTGCCTGCACCGCATCCTTTGCACTGTGGGCCTTCATCCTTTGGTGAGCTTCTCGAGGTCCTCTTTTGACTCCTGTGCCTCAGGCCTGTTGGTCCTCGTGAGGGTCTTCTTTGGCTACAGTGGGCTCCCCTGCATGCTCGGGGCTTGCTCCGACTTACCTGCTCGTGGTGAGTCACTTGGACCTTGCTGGTCCAGACACTGCTAACTTTTCTGCAACTACATTGGTTGCCGTTGCCAAGGCTTGTTTTTGCCCCTGCCGGACACTAACCCCGTGGCTCTTGAAATCCGACGTGGGACAGCTCGTAAATGGCTCCTGGTCTTCCACAGCATCGCCTGGTACACACATCTGCAACTTCAAGGGCACCGTCAACTCTCCTGCATCTCCAACAATGGTGGGCATTTGTCTTCCGTGCCTCCTGGTCACTCCTGAGTGGCATAGACTCGGTCCCCTTTGCTTGCAGGTACCTCTCATCTTGAATCCACCCCTGGGTTCCACCGGACTCCTCTCACCTTCTTAATCTGTGGCATCTCCCTGAAGTCCCTCATTGAGGTCTATAACGTTTTCCAATGCGACATCGCATCTATGCACCTGGCTTCCATGGTGTAGGTATCCTGGTTCCTCGGGTATCCATGGGTGGGGTGGCTCTCCAACCTTCCGTCCTTCGAGGGGTTTCTTTAGGGTCGCTGGGAAGGGTCCTTCTTTGAAATTGCAACCACGACTTATCCATTGACTTGAAATTCCAACACAGCACACAACCTCTGTGTGGTTTCTAGATACTCACCTTGGGTGGTTCCTTGGGTCCCCAACTCTTCTACGTCTTCTGGCTCCACTCTTGACTTGAGTCGTGGTCCGTATTCCACTATATTAGTATATGGTTTGGCCTCCCCCTGGAGACCATTGTGTATTCTGTGCTCCTTACTGATTCTATTGACAAAGTATTGTTTGTATTGTGTTTATACCTCTGGGTAGGAGATAATACATTGTGTTAGTGAGTGTTAATAATACATATTTTTTATAACTACACTGTGTGGTTGTTTTCCACTCAACCTATACCATAAGAATAACTACTGGTGAAACAAGCTGCTTTGCACGCCTTCTGTACTAAGCCAGAAGGCTGCTCTCCATAGCTACCACTTAGAGACCTTTCTAATGTTGTCTAAGACCACTAAAATCACCATAAGGGTTGACTGGATTAGTGCAGGGTGCTACACTTAATGTTAGCAATACAAAAAATGCCACCGCAACCATAAATAAAACATATATTTTTTAACCTCAGCAGTCCTTTCTATTAACTCCGAGCTTCATCAATTCATATTCTTTCTCATATTTATATAGGTTTTCCCATATTTTGAATTAAAACATACACCTCTATCATTTTTGATATTCACAAGAAACAGTGTAGACAAACATTACAATATTTACATGACACACAGACAATCAATCTATTGTTTAAAAACATGATTAATATATGAAGAGATCAATACACTACAACACATTTGATACAGTGTTAGACATGATATTTAAACAAATTAAAAGAGACTTCTCTGTCCTACAAACTTATGTATAGTACCGGGACCTATTGTATTTAGAACCTCGATACTGAATGCTTTCAAGGTCCTGAAGAGGTCAGAGTACTAATCTAGAACTCTGTCTGCGCTTATTCAATCAAGCCCAGACTCTACGTTGTTCAGTATGTTAATTCCTTTGTGGTTACTCTTGGCCTCAAGGTGAAAATGCCAACGTGTTTCAACCTTCATAATGGGACCAAACTGTGGTTTGATGAAGGTCTTCATCAGGGCAGAGAAGAGTTCATGTAGGACATTGCAGGTTTCCTAAAGTAAAGTTTTTGGGGAGTATATCTACTCCTAATTACATGTGACATTGAATCTTACTCATCTTATTTAAAGTGCCGAGAATTGGTGTCTTTCTGAACCAATATTGAAGTAGGTCAAGTGATTATGTCAAACACCCTTGTTAAATAGGTGTGATTCTTAAATTTCTAGTCGCCTTAATAGTCATGGTGTCTAACATTAGCCTGGGGAGCGATAAGAAAAACATACTTTTAGTTTGGATCAAGGAAACTTTTTCACTTGCAGTTAGCACACAGGGCTTGACATGCAGTGTTGTCAGGGGCTGTTATTCTAAAAAGGGCTGTATTTTGTGAGGGTAAGAGAGCAGGCCGGTTGTCCTGCGGTGTGCAGATAACGTGTAAAGTTTAAACAAATCTAGTGCCGGAAGTGACTTGAAATGACGGCTTGTGCAGCGGTACTTAGCGACAGACGTAGGAGCTTGTGGACCTTCATGTGACTCGCCCAAGTCATTACACAACCTTCCCTTTTCATGTAAAGTTAAGTGCATAATTCTGGAATTTGGAGCCTTTGCGGAAATCATCATGACGGGCAAAGTATTGGGTCTGTGCTCAATTCCACAGTGCCTGCATATTGCGCAAGCAGGTCGTAAAAAAAGTCATATTGCTCCGCGTCTTTACATACATAAGTGAGCACTATATACTAAGCCAGCCTCCTTCATCGTATATGGAGGTTTCAGACGTCTCTTCACCCCTATGCAGCTGGCTTCCCTGGTGTAGGTAACCTGGTTGCTGGGGCATCCACGGGTGGGGTGGCTCTCCAACCTCCCCTATCCCAAGGGAATTCTTCGGGGTCCTTTGGGAAGGATCCTTCTTCTGCAAAACTGCAACCGCAACTTCTCTATTGACTTCCATTGGTAACGCGGCTGCATTCCCACTCAGCCTCCGTGGGGTTCCTGGGTACTTACCTTGTGTGATTTTTTTTCTGTCCGCGGCTCCTCTGGGTCTTCTGGTCTGTTCCAAGTTTTGTTCTCTTCTGTAGTTCACATTCCACTTTCATAATATATTGTTTGGTCTCAGGGGGGCATGGCCTAACCGAGGATCATGGCGGATGCGTGAGCCGAGAGTTCTGCACCAGCCCACACTTAATCCTTTTGGAACAGGCAGCGGGGGCGAGCTGTGAGACTCCCACCAGCCCCTCAGTGGTCTGCGTGTCATGGGGGGCGCCTGGGAGACATGTGTGATCTGGTGGCGGCAGTGTTCGGGCAAAGCAATCTGCGGTGTGTGGTCCGAGACTGAGGCCGGGCTAATGGCGGCCGTGAACAACGCCGAGGTGCCCGAGTGACTTTCTGGGCGTGGAATCAGGGCTTGGATGGGCGACCACCACTGCTCCTGAGAACAGTGGTGCATATTGGGCGACGGCAGTGAGAGAAGCTGCGGAGGGCCCTGAGATTGAGACGGACGCAGCGGCCTAGGGGTGAGCCCCGAGCGTTGTTAGTGCGTCATAGGCGGGCCCCCATTGCAGTGCCTGTCGGCCAA
Organism: Triturus cristatus; assembly: GCF_964204655.1. NCBI lineage: Eukaryota > Metazoa > Chordata > Amphibia > Caudata > Salamandridae > Triturus > Triturus cristatus. Next base: position 473,596,645 of record NC_140581.1, on the reverse strand, counting down.
GAGAGGAAGGCAGCCTGAGTGCGGCTTACCGAGCTTTGGTGCAGGGACACCCTCATCAGTGTATGACTGACTCCCGGGATGGAGGTGACAGCTGCGTGCCCTGGGAGGGAGACACCGGAACCTGAGGCCCCGGCCGGGGACAGCGCACCGGCGCCCGGATTTTACTTAAGCGCCTAATGGCGCGGGTGTTGGTCGGGGCCCCCTGAGAGACTGGCCTCGCAGGGCCTCTGATATTGGAGAGGGCTCCCCTGCCCTAGACTGCAGCTGCCGCCGAACGCAGCGGCGGGGGACCAGGAATGCAGAGCAGGGCCGTCTGGAGCGGCATAATTGGGTCTCCCGGCAAGGCTTGTGTGCTGGAGTGCTGGACGAGACCTGCTTGAACAGCATCTCAGTGTCTGCCGGTGAGGCTGTAGAGGCGGGCAGCACTGGCCTGGCCTGTTGGACTCGGTGCATAGTTTTTGGCCGTAAATGAATTGGTACCCATCAGGCGACCAGGTCGGAGCGCTGACAGGGGCACTTCTGAGTGTGAAGTCAGAGAGAGGAAGGCGCTGGGCCTTAACTGGGAGTCCGAAGATTGCACCGCCCTGGCCTATGGATTAGTGGACTCCACGGCTCACGACATCAGTGGACAAAGGAAAATCCAGTGGCGCCTGGGTGGAGCAGCCGGCCCTGAGTAGGAACAGTAGTCTGGGCCCATCATACCCAGCTAAGTCTATCCTATCAACGGGGTGAGAGCCAAGCAGGCCTACCCTGGCAAGTGGTGGCATGGCCCGGTCTGGGATAGGGGATTTCTGCCCATTGCCAGACCCAGACTGTAGTGTGCCCTACCCTCAATAAACAAATGCCTATGGTGGGTGTTGAACTGCCCGGCTGGCCACCGACATGATGGGCAAACCCAGAAGCCGCCAGACAGGGGCCCTTCAGGACCCGGAGGACAGTGCCCAGGAACAGTAGCAATCTACCCCAGAGGACGCGGTGCAGCAACAACTCAGTAAAATCTTTAGAGGCCATAGCCGACACAAAGGCCACCCTTCACCAGGACATCAGCACAGGTGCGGTGGGACTGGGCCTACTATGGGAAGAACATAAGATTTTGTCAGAGAGGGTTAAAGAAACTGAGTCTAATGTTGCGGAATTGGCGCCAGCACAAACGGCTCTGTAACACCAGATGGGGGCCCTTACGGACAGAGTGTGTTTACTGGAGTGAAGGGCTGAGGATGCCGAAGGGCACAACAGGAGGAACAACATTAAGATCCTGGGATTGCCGGAAGGGTCGGAGTGCGATGATATGGTGGCCTTCTTGGAGCACTGGCTCAGAAATGTGGTGGCACATGAGAGCCTGTCCACTTTTTACATGCTGGAAAGGGCCCATAGAGTACCGGCCAAGCCATTGGCTCCTGGGAGGCCTCCGCGGCCTGTGGTGGCCCGCCTGCTCCACTTTTGGGTCAGAGACCTTCTCCTGCAGAAGGTGACGGCAGAGGGCACTTTCATTTTGGACAACAGTAAAATCTCCCTTTTGCCGGACTACACACTGGAGGTTCAGAGGAAGCGGGCCTCATATTTGGAGGTCAAGAAGGCGTTGAGAGAGGAAGGCCTCCAATACTCTCTGATGTTTCCAGCCCGTCTGTGAATAATTCTTGAAGGGGAACACTCCCTACTTCGACAGTCTTAAAGATGCCTGGGACTGGTTGGAGGCCTACAGGGCAGAGACACCACGGGACAGGGGCCCTGGATCTACCGCACGGAAGACCACAAAACCTGGGAAACGCCCGAGACGACGACCTCGCAGGGGACCTCGAAGAAACCTTCATCATCGCAGACCGAGAAGGAGATGGCTGAGGCACTGCAGGCGGTAGCGGCACTCATGCAGGGCTGGAGTCCTGCCTCGGGAGCCAGGGCTGGCTCCTCGAGAGAGACCGAGGACAATGAATCTGACACTTCCCGCAGCGATAGTGTTAAGCTGCCGGTAATGACCCCTAACACTGCAGACAATAATATTTGATGTAACTAGTAAGCTAAGGTGTATGTGACACATGGGAGAATGCTGTAATGCAGTTGCCTGTTTCATGCCCGGTGCTGCCCCACCACTTTTGGGGCTGGTGCGCTCTGCCTGGTGGGAGCGTCCTGATATATGCTTTATTGGCTTACCCCCGTTGAGTGCCGAACTAGGTTGGGGCCTCATTTAGTACTAACTGTTTCACATGATGTTTGGGCGGCTGGCTGTTGTCGGACTGCCCTGGTTGGGGGTTTTGACCTTCATATGGGTCCATTTGTTTGTTTTTTGTGTTTTGGTGCAGGATTGAGGGGGGTGCTGGGGGCAGGCTTCCTTTGGCAAGCCGTTTGCTGACACTCAACACGAATGGTGGACACTCGTAGTCTTATAAGGTTCCTCACATGGAACATGAGATGAATGGGGTCTATTGCAAAACACCATAATATTTATTCATACCTGAGGCGTAGAGACGTACACATTGCGCTGCTTCAGGAAACCCACCTGAACAGTGAGGAAGCTGGGAAGCTGAAGCGAAGATGGCGGGGCCAGGTCTTTGCGACCACCTCCTCAGCATTTACCAGAGGGGCTCTAACATGGGTTAAGCCTAGGATCCCTTTTGCTCTTGAGTGCTCATGGTTAGACGCAGAAGGCCGGTATGCACTGGTCACGGGGAGGCTGGTAGGGCAGGAGGTTACGCTTGGCAACATTTATGCTCCTAACCAGGACCAGATAGGCCTTCTGCTGTAGTGGCTGATAAACTAAGTGGTAGCTTGATACTTGGGGGAAATTTTAATTGTGTTGTGGACGTTGTTATTGACCGCTCGCACCCTCCTTTGCTGGGGTCACAGCCACGTCGCCCAGCCCTGGGGTTCCACAACTGGATTTCACACTGGGGTCTTGAAGATACTTGGAGGTTACACCACAATCGGGATAGGGAATTTTCCTTTTTTTCACCTGTCCATCAGGTGCATATGCGGCTTGACATGTTCCTCTGCTCCCCTGAACACTGAATACTTAGGGCGCACACTATCGGTTCACAGACCCCTGCTAATGACACACCAACCCCCGGGATGTTGCCCCCGTCATACCCACCTGGAAATTGAACCCTGCAATGCCTGAGGATGCACTTTCCGCGCTTCATTACATGCACTCCTAGATACGTACATTCCCATTAAAGCCAATACTGCGTCCTCCTCTCCAGTGGAATGGGAGCCATTTAAGGTTGTTGTGCAGGGCCATTGCATGGGACAGGCGATGGGAGTACATAGAGAGCTCCGACAGGAAATCTTAGACCTGGAGGGGAGCATTCGTGGGCTAGATAACGCCCAGGGCACGGACGAAACCGCCTGAGTGGCTCTATTGTCAGTGCGGGCAAAGTATAATGATGCATTGGGGCGGCTGCGATGTTTCAATCATAAGGCCTACTTGGATAAGGTGCAGAGAGAGGAAGGGAAGGCGGGCTGGCTCTCAGCAAGGTTGATCAGATCTGAGCTAGAGGGCTCTCCAATCACTCAAATTAGCTTAGACACTGGGGGAGAGGTGTACGACCAGGATGCGATCAACGATTCTTTTTTTAACATACTACGAGCAATTGTATATGGCACCAACTGCAGCTTCCCGGCTGCACATTCAAGAGTTCTTGGAGTTATTAGCGCATTAGCACCTGACAAAACGTCGGGCCAGACGGCCTCCCGGCAGAGTTTTACCAACGCTTTACAGATTTATTAGCGCCACATTCTATCAGGCTGTACGCTGACGTGTATGAGTCTGGGGAGTTGCCCTGCTCCACACAGTCGGCCCTGGTGATTAATCTCTCGAAAACCAAACAGGCTGGTGCGGGTATTAAGGATCATAGGCCTCTCTCCATGCTTAACATGGACTTGAAAATACTAAGCAAAGTGGTGGCTGGGAGATTACTCCCACACATGAAGACATTAATACACCCTGACCAGAAAGGATTTATTCCCACTCGTATCACCTCATATAACCTCCGCAGGCTTTATTCTGTACTATATCATGCCGAGATCCCAACCAAAAGCCAGGCAGCGGTGCTTTCCGGCGATCTCAAAAAAGCCTTTGACGCGGTGGGGTGGGAGTATTTGTTTGAGGTGATGTTGCGCATGGGATTGGGAGAGGAATGGGTGCGGCTTTTGTATGCTGCCCTTACGGCGGGGGTTAAAACCGATAAGACAATCTCCAGGCAGTATAGCATATCCCGCGGAACTAGACAGGGGTGTCCCCTTTTGCTCCTCCTTTTTGCTCTGGTAATCGAACCCCTGGCTGAGAGAATCTCTTTGGGTGGGGATGGGATCGGGCTGACTATTGAAAGGCAGCTGCACTATATCTCCCTTTACGCTGCCAACTTGTTGATTTACCTGTCAAGGGCAGTAGCGGGCACCTCAGCGGCCATGCGAATCCTAGAGAATTTTGCATGCCTCTCGAGCCTCCGAGTCAACAAAACAAAGACTTACCAATTCCCTGTAGCTGGCCCGATGCATGGGCCTGAGGCACTGATTGCCGATATTTCATGGGCCCAGAATAAATATAAATATTGGGGCATACACATTTTCCACTCCTTTGAGGACCTGAAGGAAGGAAATTTGGGTAGTGCGCTGCGCTTGCTGCGTTCCTGTGTGCTTTTTTGGCGAACTCTGCAACTGCCTATTATGGCAAGGGTTTCCCATTCCAAAATGGTCATGCTACCACGGTTATTGTATGTGAACAAACACGAGGAAGCCAAAGTAGGAGAGGCATATACAGTCTTTTATTTCGGATTATACATCAGATTCTCTTCCGGCAGATGAAGGCGTCAATCCCAGAATCAATATACAAAAAACAAAGAAAGAAAAAAAACGGGGTCAGGTCAGGGTCACTTAGCAAAAGCAGTGGTAGGGGAAAGGGAGTGGAGGGAAAGCACCCGGACCGTCACCAAGCGGTTGTGGTTGTAGGGCAAGAATCATTGAGGTTACTCAAGCCCTCCCTCTACCCCTGGTAGATTGTCCGACGAGGTACTTATAGCTATTTTTGAAAACCACCCTCGGGCTCGAGCACGTACCTCGGGGAGCCACGCACCTCCGGGAGCGTGGCTGGCGTTGTCGCTGTACCGGATTGGGTCCGGCTCCCTCTCTCGGCAATGTTCCCGGTTCCTCCGTTCTGTCTCCGTCTCCCTCTCCCGGCGATATCTCCAGTTCCTCGGTTCCCGTTCGGAATCTGGTGCTCCCGTTTCGGAGTGTCCATGAGAAGTTAGGGCCGGATTCTCTGGAATGTCCTCGGCTCCTTCTCCAGTGATACCTTCACTCAGTACTCAGAAAAGCAGCGCCCTCCCTGTCTTTTGCCTGCGATTCAAATACCGGTACTCCTCCATATGTCATCCTGAGCGGATCATGTGACCCCGTCACATGGGTGGGAACATCATCGCAGTAGTGATCGGAATTAAAGGGGCCGCTATTTTCCGAGACTTGTGGTTCCCACGGTGACTGTGAACAGGGGCGGCCTTAGGCATGTGCAAGCTGTGCACCTGCACAGGGCCACCAAACCCCAGGGGCCACCACGAGGAATCGGATACAATACATATTCGTGGCGGCCCCTGGCAGGGATTTGGAGCATGAACGACTGAGGCGTGCTAAATCCAATGTGATGCACGCTGAATGGTTGTTCTTATACTCTTTTCCTTTCTAACCCAGTCTCGTCTTTGTGTGGGGTCGGCCTTGTTTCGGGCTCTTCTGGTAGGTCTTGTGCTTGTTTAGAACTTTTTTTCCAGGAGAATCGAGCTTGTTTTAATAGTCCAGATCTGGCACCTCCGGAGGTTCGCATGCGCGCGCATGCGCAGTGCCCGCGAGTCCTGCAGCGAAGGGGTTACAGAAGCCCCACGCATCACTGGCCGCAGGAGGGGTGGCAGCATCCGTGCCCGGCGTGCAGCGAGCAGCACCGAGACCGGCCGAGGCCATGCACCGGCACGCCTAGAGACCCTGGGCAAGAAAGGCCGCCTTGCAGAGGATAGCATGCCAGTGTGCAACCTTTGGTGCCAGCTGCGAAGTGAGCAGCCCGAGGGTCAGGGCATGGGGAGGGGGAGTGAGGAGGTCAGCGTGTGCCACTGCAGAGTGAACCCGAGGAAGGTGAGCCATTGGACGAGGGTGTGGGGAGCCCTGGGGAGGAGGGCAGATCAGGCGTAGGAATGTATCCCAGCCTGTGGGGGTGAGGAGCTGGGGGCGTGGGGAAGGTTGGGTGAGGATGTTATTGTAGATGGTGTGTGCTTTGGGTCTGGGTGGAGGTAAGCCATGTGAGGTGGCGAGCTGGAGGTATTCTGGTGGTCATGGGAAGGGAGGGCATGATGAATCGTGAGAGAGAGCCTCTCTCTCACGATTCATCTCTGAGAGGGCGCGGGTCGGAGAGGTGGTCACCGTGCGCCAGGGGTAGGGAGTGGTACAGATCGGCGCTGTATGTTGAGGGAAGAGTGAGTCAGGAGTGCAGGGGCGGTGTTTACTTGTGGCTGAGGGGAGGCATGGTGACTTTTGGAGGTGTAACTTGGGAGGCACGGTCGTATTGGGGGGAAGAGGAGAGCAGGGTACGAGGTGTTAGACGTAATGTTAAGGATTCATTAAAATGATTACAATTAATTATCAACAATCATGAAAACAGAGTATGAAGCTGATATTTGTGATCTAATGAGTGAATCTGCCTGCACAAATCTTTTAAAACATTGAGTGTTCGAATGTACTTGACATTTGGTTATGTCTGTTTATATGGTGTTGAGGCAGACATGAAATGCAAGCACCTATGGATGGACGCCTGGAATAGAATGGCAGTGCCTACCCATGTTAACTCAATCTAATGACCTTTTGCAGAAACCTTGGTAGGAGACTGGCTTCTTGATCATTTCTTTAATTACATTCCAGTGCTTGTCATGTGACTAGCAGAGAAAACTAGTTTAACTAGTCCTCAGTTTGCAATTGGTGAAGCAGCCTTCTCTTTCCATACTAGGGGCATAGTTACCATTGGTTCAGCAAGTACAGTGGTACTGAGACCCAAAACCCTCAGGGGCCCATTGAACCTTGATTATTGCTATATTTTACTTCCTGAGCAGCAGCCAAAGGGGCCATTTTCCTTGCTTATGCCACGGCCCATGGGGTCGTTGGTACGCTGTGCTAGTGATTCGTACGTCTGCTTGAAAGTTGTCTCCTGACTGGATGTTCCTTGCACATTAATTTTGCTTCAGTGAACCTCTAGTGCCTTTTCATAGCCTTAGGACTCACTTTAATTAATCCTTGTTTAATAGGTGCTCTGAAAGCGAGCAGAACTGGTTGCTGGAATATGGCACTATACAAGAAACCTTAATTAAATATATTGTATTTTGTCTTTTGACAATGTGGTAAAGTGGACGAGTCTTTGGTTACCTGTAGGCTGTCTTCAGGATCAGTTAGTGACGTACTGAGACAGGTCTCTGTGTGCCATGATTTCAAGGTAGCTTACTCTCTTCCTGCTAAGGTCACTTCCCAAATAGATCATGAACTATTCTCCAGGCTCTACTGTTCTCAGTGGACTGAGAAAACAGACCTTGTATGCCAAGTCACATGATCTACCCTATAGTTTTATAACACTCTTCAAATAAACCTTCCATATGTGGCTAGTCCTCATAATGTGTCATACATGTAGTGGGAAGGGTAATTACTATCAATCAGTCAGGGTTTGTAAAGCTCAGCTGCTTCACACATAAGGGTCTCGAGGCGGTGTGGGATTCATGCTGCTGGATCATGCTGCTTGTTGGTTGAACAGCGAGGTCTTGTGGTCCTTCCTGAACTGCTGGAGCGATGGTGAGGCTCTGAGGTGCAGGGGGAGGGTTTTCAGGTCTTCACTGCCAGGTGGGAGAAGTAGCGGCCTCCACTGTTTTATCAGCGGCTGCATTGGGTGGCTGCTAGGGAGATGGTTCTGGAACATATTGTCCTGGTAGGTTGGTGGAAATTCACTCGTTCATTAAGGTATGCTGGTCCTTCATTGTGTAGTCCAGGGAAGACATGGCTTGGCAGTTCGGGCTGGACTGTTCCCATGAGGCACAGGGTCAAGGCTGATTTGCATATGGCCATGTCTGAACTGGGGTGGTGTGGTGAGCAAAAAAACGATGGATTTAGGCCCAGATCTCTGTACTGGGGTGAATGTATGACATTGTTCTGCATTCTGTCCATCAACTGTTGTTTTTGCAAGAAAATAAAAATGACACATCAAAATCTTTCAGCAGCCGCCACAGCTGATTGTCTTCTTTTTTTCCCTACCCACTGCTAGCCTCGCCCGCTGCATTGCAAGCAAAATGAAGAGAATTCGAGTACACAAATCTGGTTATTCGAAACGAAAGAGAAAGGTGGCTCAGCAGTCTTTCGTAGTGTCACAGGAAGGAGCAATCCTGAACTTTATCACCCAAGGTAAACCTAAAGATGGAGAATACTCTGGCCAGAGTACTGCTGATGCACTAGGTAAAACAGGCGCTGACGACCATAAAGAAGAACAAAAAAATGATGATATCCATGAGCAGAATGATACTCATGAGCAGACCAATGAAAATGAACAAGGTGACGCTGAAATTGATACAAACATGCAGCAATTACCAACTCAGGATGAGGATTATTACAAAAGACCCTCAGACAGAGAAACTGAAACATCATTCATCGGTCCATCAACATCTGGCATTCTGAAGGAGGTTCAGAGTTTACAGACGGATGATGCTGGTATTGAAAAGGAAGCCAAAGAGCAAGACCATGCTACAGACCCGTGTTCTGAATATGATTTATGTGATTGGAGGGATCCTACTTTGTGGCCGAACACTCTTACGGGGCGCAACGTGTTTTTCTTGTTGAAAGGGGTCCCTCCAGAGACCCAGATTCTAAAATAAAGTATCCAAGTGATGAGCACTCAAAAAGTAAACGTTATTTTTCTGTTACCATGTTACTGGTCATCTAACGCCTTTTCTGGACGTTTTATTAAAACACCTTCCTGAGCTCCGCCCCGCCCGGACCCCCTCTTCCGGGGCCCCCTACCTGCGCTCCCTGCACAGGGCCACCATGAGCCTAGAGCCGCCCCTGCTGTGAATAAAGAACAGGAGAGAGGTAAGGGGGCAACTGTTCATCATCTTCTTCCTCCATCCGACCATGGAGGGGCACCTCGTGACATTGTATTTTTTTGTCAACCGCCCGGTCCTCATGCCCAGTGGGTGGTTCCGTCCCTTGAATGCCCTATTGCGGGATCCGGTGTGGAGATATGTGCGCTCCAGGGTGTCTCTCAAAACGCTACAGCGCCCCATATCTGAGGGGGTGTTGGGGTGCCGAATTTTGAATTATATATGCTAGCTGCGCAATAGCAGTGGCTGGTGCAATGGGTGGAGGGGGTTTGAATGAGGAGGGCACGTGTTTTTCACTCCTGGAATCCCGCCCCATCCTTGTGATGGCAAAACTATTAATACCGGCAACGCCGACCCCGTACTGCTCTCTGTTACAGCGCATGGCTTTCCAAGACTGGAGGAGATGTCAAGGTAACAGGCGGCGGACCGCCAAATACACCCCTATGCTACCTCTCGTAAGACTGCCACATGGTGACCCCAAACTTTATTCACAAGTGAACAATTGGCCCGATGGACTGAGGCAGGATTGGATACTATCGGTGATTGCTTACTGGACAAATCTTTGCTCTCGTTCGCAGAGCTGGTGGAGGACTGCTGTCTCCCCTCAGGCCAGTTCCTTCAATATGAGGCCTTGACCCGTACATTCGTGAAGTTATGGAATAAAGGGAGGGACGAGCTGGAGACGCACCCAGTGCTACATGCTCTGTTCACGCTGGGGACGGCGGGACACCTAGTGAAATAGTTTTATGTTACACTGCAATCAGTATATGTGGGGCCCCTAAGCGGGTTACGTGGGAGTGGGAGAAACTCGGGGGGAGAGAGCTTACAGACGCGGAGTGGCGCGAAGTCCTGCATTACCCTAAGAAGATTTCACGCAACACACGCCTGAAATACATACAATTCAATTCACACATGGCTTATATGACACCACACCGCAGCGCCTCAACGTGACGTATGGGGGAGAAGTTCGCCCGTGTCCTAGATGCATGCACCCAGATGCAGACATTGACCATATGACTTGGGACTGTCACTGTTTGCGTCCTTTCTAGGAGGCTTTGCTCGGTAAACTCAAGGAAGTGCTGGGTAGAGAGTTGACTCCCACAATACTGATGTGTTTGCTAGGTCTTTTTCCCAGACTCCCAAAGCGTAAGGTTGGGAACAGGCTCATAGACCTTGCATTGGGCATGGCTAAACGTAGGCTAGCGATGGAGTGGGAGTCCCCGAGAGGGCCGCAGTTCGAGACCTGGAACAGAGATGTTATCATGTGGGCTGGGGCAGAATGTAGAGCGCTTTGTTGGGAAGAGTCTAAAGGCAGGAGGAAGCACCCAATAGCTGGACAATGGAGGGAGGTGATGGTAGCTTGGGAAGCACCAGAGGATGCTACGTCCGATGCGACTGGCACAGACCCTGGCCTGGGGTCCCTCCCTGGAAGTGTGCAGCGTGCAGACACTAGAGGACCCCAGGAAAACCCTGAGCACTGACCCAACTGGTAGCTTTGTGGGAATCTACTGGGTAGAGACCAGCTGTTCAGGCGTGGTAGCTCTGACATTAGTTGGGATCCACACCCCCATGCTCTTTCACTTTGACAGGTGGCTCACTTGCACTGTGATTCCACCCTATACGTACTGTATTGGATGTGATCTATGTCCCTCCTCTGCACACGGTTTATTTACATCTTTATCTTCCTTCTTATTTTCGGTATTCCTTTTGTTATAAGGATGTTTTTTTTTAAATAATAGAAGTAGCAATTAGGTATATATGACTGTTATGCTTGTATCTTGGATCATCGATGGACATCCCCATGTTTAAGTTATTATGATCAAACTTTGGTGGAACAAGTACTAGGAAATGTAGTCACTGCCTGAAGTTGGTGGCAACATGATGATGCCTTAACTAGATGCGCTCTATTGTATATTTAGTTTGTACAAGGAGTAGCCGGAACCAGTTTTGGTTTCTGCTATTGAATATTTAGCCCTGCACCTCTGAGTTGTGATGTAGCTACCACCTGTCATTTAATCCTATACATGATGTAATGTATGTTATTATATGCATATTGAATATTACAAAATGCCAATAAAAATACTTTAAAATAAATATATTGTTTGGTCTCACCCTCGCGACCACTGTATTTTGTGCTATTTACCTTATTGTAATTGTAGTATCGTTATGTATTTGTGTTGATATCTTCGAGTTGGAGATATACCAATGTGTTAGTGAGTGTTGTGTAAAAAATACAAGTATTTTTATATGAACACTGTGGGTTTATTTTTCATTTAACCTACACTACATAATCAAACTGGTAAAACAAGCTGCTTAACACTCCTTTAAGATCAGCCCGAAGGCTGCTCTCCACAGTTACCACTTTGGGAGCATTCTATGGTTATCAGAGGCCACTAAAATCACCATAAGGGTTGCCTGGACTAGTGCAAGGTGCAATCCTAAATAAGTGTGCACCATATAGTAAGCCAGCCTCCTATGGAAAGTATAAGCCATCTGAAAGTATTCAGTGTGGTCACATCTATTTGTATTTATGGTCAACATACAAATCTGTCAAGCCAGACATGGAATTCATGCATGTGGCAAAGATAAGAGTAATCCCTAGTATTCTAATGGGAAGCGTGATTTGGGTAGCCATGAGATCAATAAATGCGGTTAAGAATAATAATATTAATCCCCTCTGGGAGTTGATTAAATTCCAGTGTAGGATCAAGATAGCCAGCGCCATTACTGTTGTCAAGGTAGTGGGGGGTGCGACCTATTGCGAAACATGTGTCACACATATGTGTGGAAATATCCTTGGATAAGGAAAGTTGATCTATGTTTAGAGTCTTGATATTAATTAGGATGATATCTCTGCCATATAGTCTGCCATTCACAACAATATATGTCCTTTCCTTATCTATAATTTCCTTTAGTGGTTGGAAAGGTGCTCCATGGCTGACCCAGATAAATACTCCTTGAGCATAGGATGAGTAGTACGTACAGTAGATCTCTTCCCTCCAATGCCTCTGTAACACTAGCCCTACTCTTGTTAAGGGTTTATAGGAATGCAATTTGAACCCCCGTGCTCAATTTTATACTCTCAGGTATGCGCCCCACGCTAGTGTCTTGTGAGAGACCTCCTTTATCTAGAACAAAACGTACCAGCACATTATATATCAAGTGGATTCCTATTAGCCCCGTAACTGCTGGGCCATTCCGAGCCCTCCAAACCCCCCCAACCTCCCATTGATGAGCCCTTTTTTGGATAGTTGGGGTAGTTTGTGCTTAGGGCCCCATAACACTTTTTCTACATAAGCTATCCACAATAAATTTTAGTCCTTTTTCCCAATATACTGGGGATTCTAAAGGCACCCAAAGTTTGTGGCTTCCCCTGGAAAATAGGCAAAATCTAGCTAAGTTTTGAGGTTTTAGGGAAAAATAGGGGGAAAAAGTGCTCCGGATAAAAGTGTCTTTCCCTCCTCCCCCTGGACATGGGATCCACAAATAGTTTGCTATGCTAAAGTCACCATCTTCCCAGCTACATGGAACATGCTGAGTTTAATAAAAAAAAACAAGATTTTTAATCACTGTTTTGACATTTTCCCAAAAAGTAGCCAATTTTTCCTAATTTGTGTGCCAACCTTGTGAGAAGGTGGGTTGATATATGCGGTCCACTAATTAAAGTGGGCACCTTGTACCAGGCCACACGACCCTCATGATGTCTGAGGTCAAAGATAACCTTATTTAAAGCTATCCTAGTGGTAGCTATGGAGAGCAGCCTTCAGACTTAATCTTGAAGGAACGTAAAGCAGCTTGTTTTACCAGAATATCATCTCCTAAAAGATTAAATGAAAGAGAACCACACAGTGTTTATATAAAAATATGTATTTATTAATATAACACTCTCTACTAGTCTCTACACAAGACTAGGGCATAAAGCACACAATACTAAATCAATAGAACATTCGTAAGTAGCGAAATACACAGCAGGCTCCACGGGGAGACCGAACCATATACTAACAAAAATGGTATAACAACAACAACTTCAATACACACAGTGCCTAGAGCACGTAGAATTGCTGGGACCCCAAGGAACCACCCAGAGGAGTGACACAGGGAGCCCACGGAGGACAGTTGCAGTGAGGAAACACAGACACGTGCTCCATACAACTCTATGGGAACGTCGCAGTTGGAAAATTACAAGTTAAGGACACTTCTAAGAGGACTTCGGGCAAACCCTTCGGAACTTAAGAGAGTCTAAGGCCAATCCACTAGTGAGTACCAAAGTACCCGTGTTACCTATCCCAAAGGAGCTGGGTGTCTAGGGGTCAAGTGGTGTCGGGAACCTTTGTCGTTTTCAATGGAGAGCTGCAAAGAAGTCCTGCTGCCAGGAGGGCGAAGAATGTCCGGTGGAATCCAAGCCTGGATTCGAGGTGAGAAGAACCTGAAAACAGAGGGGACAGAGTCTAGGTCACTTCAGGTGACCAGGGGCTCAGTAGTCGAATGCCCATGATGTCGAAAGCTTCAGGAGTGAAGACGGGTTGCTTGACTCTGCAGCCACGGGGACCAGGAGATGTCGAGGACGACCAGAGTCCGGAGGTGAGCTGTCCCACGAAGGATGTCGAGAGCTGAGGGGTCGATGTCCGGCTGGAACACCAACAAGCCTTGGCAACTGCAACCCACGAGGTCAAAGGAAACAGGTTACGGTGTGGACAGCCGCGGCCCGTAGATGGAGTTCCGTGGGGCGGTAAGGCGGGGCGGGGGAGGGGCAGGGTGAGGGGTTCTAAAAACCGGAATATGGATAATTGCAGGTAAGTAAACAATTAAACAAATAAAACGAATTTCGTAGCGCGCGCTGCATCGCATTTTGCGATGCAGTGCGCGCTACGAAATTCGTGCACAAGCCTCAATGCATGAAGACATGTTTCTGACCTCCTACACGGCTTTCGGATCTTAATTCCGCTCATCCGACTGCCATCCTAATCAACCCCTAAGTGTTGAAATGAAGAAATACTGAAAACGAGTAGGAAAAAGTGGCCATTTGTGACAACGTTTTCACCTGTAACTTTTTCTCACAATGGCCGATTTACAAAAGCAATAAAACATTTTCACCCACAGAAAAACCAGTCCCTTACAGTAAACATAAAAAAAAACATTGGGAAGGCCAGGAGGCTGACAAATGGCATACCTATCAGCTTTGCCAATGTTTGGGAAGCTGTCTTGCCCTGTACTTAATAATTAGAGAAGGAGGTGCAGTGGCAGAAGCTATCACAAACCATTTTGACTACCCTGTTTTCAGACAGTTGTGTTGCACACCATTTCAAATGGCCCTAGAGTAGGCTTGCTAAGTTCAACATTTTTATCTCTCTGTTTAAAAATGTGGGTTTTGCTGAGAACATTAGAATGTTAAAAATTATTAAAAAAATAATTGTTGGGTAGTAGTTGAGTTGCATTTGTCTTAACATTTATGGAGTTTGTTTACTTTACAGAGAAGGGAATGAAAATGCTGAGCTTGTGCACAACTCGTCACATCTTTGTTCAGAGGATAATGAAACCCAGACTATGACGTGGTTGAGAAGAAGCAACAGAAAAACAAAATCAAGCAGTAAGATAAATTTTCGTTACATGCATGCAAATGCCTTGTGAATAAAAGCAATTACGTTAAGCAATCAAATCTACACATTGTGTTTGGGAAGCTCCAGCATTGCTTGAGCAAGTGTCCAGATCAGATCTTGAAAATGCTTGTTTCTGTTTAAAAAAAAAAGGTTAAATATTATAAACTCTTGTTGATAGTTTATTATCCACAGTGACATACGGGTAGATGTAGCTGGAAAGTAGCTTCCCTCGTTGCTCATTTTCCAGCAGGAGAATCCCCTAGATTCATATTCTGTTGGAATCTTTGCCCACCATTAGGGAGAATGGTAAAAAGGTTACCATAATGATCCCGGTTCTATCGCCCGAATTTCCTGTTGAATGTCTGGTTAAAGTCTTGGCACAAACTACTAGAGAGGTTGGAGGAATGTATTTAGGAACATCAGATAGTGGCAGTTACTCAGTATGGGTTTTGGAGGAGTATTGGCACTGTAGAACTGTGCTTAAATCTTCCCGATTGATTGGCAGGTACACAACTGCAAAATGGGGTGCTCATATTTGGCCTTCATGGACCTGTCAAGCACCTTTGATTATGTATTACTTAGTAAGCGGTTGCCCTTAACGGAAAACATGGGGATGGATGTGAACATCCTAAACTAGCAATATAGAATAAACAGGTAGTGTTCTAATACGTTCCATATAGCCAGGGGCATGAGGCAGAGATGTGTCCTTGCACCCTTCCTCTTCCTTACTTATATTAACAGCTTACATAGGGTGCTGGTGGACATGCCTCAGACTGGGTATTGCCCTATCCCAGCCCGACTGTGCATTGACGATGTGGTTCTAATGGCTCACACTCAGAAAGTTTACTCAATACACCTCTGTTGTATATGGGAGATATGTACTTTCATTTGCCATGTGTCGGAGGCTGGCTTAGTATATGGTGCTCACTTATGTAAGTTTAGCACCCTGCACTAATCCAGACAACAATTATGGTGATTTCAGTGGTCTTAGAAAACCTTAGAAAACTCTTTAAGTGCTAGCTGTGGAGAGCAGCCTTCAGGCTTAGTCCCGAAGGAGTGTAAAGCAGCTTGTTTTACCTGTACTTAATCTTATGGTGTAGGTCAAGTGAAAAAGAACCACACAGTGTAGTTATAAAAATATGTATTTATTATGAACACCTTGATCTTCGTACCGCACTCTTTTCTTCTTATTCACCATCCCTGATATGTTATTCATTAACCTTCAACCTAATTTCCTCATTACTCACCTTTTCTTCCTCATTTCTCTGTTCTCTTAAACATTCATCTAGCCAGTCGTTGTCCCTCACTCCTCATTCCTCACCCTTCACCCCTTTCCCTTATTCATCATCTCTCACTCGCAACTTTTTCATTTATCACCGATTAATTACTTCCTCACTACTTATGTTTCTCTCCATATGCCACAACATTCATACCTCATGTAAAATACCTCATTTTGAATCTCTTACATCTTACGCTGCACTTAACACACACTGCTCATTCTTAATTTTGTCCCTCCTCGTCCTTTACTCTTTATTTTACCCCATCTTTCTTCCCTCTATCCTTATCCTTCACCCATCAGTCCTTAGCTCTCACTTCTGATTTCAAACCCCTCACTTCTTAATCTTCTCCCCCATTCCTTACTTTCATGGTTAACTCATGTCTCACCTTATTTCTTATCCATTTGCACTCACCCCTAATGTTTCACTCCTTATACCTCATCTCTCACAACCTTTTATTCCTTGTGTATCCCCTACTTCACTTGTAATTTCTCACCCCTCAGCCCTTCTCTTCTTCTTCTTCACTCCTCTTTTCTTACTTCTCTTCTATCATACTTAATCTCCCACTTCTGCTTCCTCCACTACTCTCACACATTATCCCTCATCATCCATCAGCCATACTCCAATCCCATACATACGTAATCTCTCACCTTTCACCCCTAATCATAAAATATTAATAATAACCCTATATTTGTAAAGCGTAAACTAATCACCCGTAAGGGTCTAAGGCGCTGGGGGCCGTTGGGGAGATTAAGTGAGCTATTGCCCAGAGTCACATGATGCTGATCTGCCTCTGGCACTGGGGATCGAATCATGAGCCCCACACTTTGGGGTTAGCCGTCCTGGCTGCTGCGCCACACCACTTCCACCTCTCTCATTTCTTCACATCTCTTACTCTGCATCACTCAATCTATTTTTTATGTTTCATACCTCACCCCTTATTCCTTAGTTGTCCCTACACACCCTCAGCCCTTATTTCCTCTCTGTATCTCCCACTCTTTTCACATCACTCTTCAGCACTTTAAAAAAAGAAAAAGTGGGAGTTTTATATAGCGTGAACTAGACCCGAGAAATCAGGTATCAGAGCGCTTTACATGAGCAACAGTTTTGTTAAAGATGGACACATCTATTTTTGTTAGGCACAGGGAGATTAAGTGATTTGGCCAGAATCACAGGATGGGGAGCGTCGGGTTCGAGTCTCGGCAACGGTTCCCCAGCTCCGAAATCGACTGCTCAAGCCGTAAGGCTACATCCTCTCCACTTATTTGTCACACTTCACTCCTGACCTCTCAATATTTCTCATCCCTCACTGCTCATACCGCTCACTCGCATTCTCCTCACCATTCAATCCTCATCCCGTATTCCTCTCTATTCATACCTCACTACTTCACCCACTTTCTTCATTCCGCACCTTTCACCCCTGATCTCCTACTCTACATCCCTCATCCATCACTGCCACTCCTCCTCACCCTAACAGTGGCAAAGGAACTGGATGATTGATGATTCCCTAAACTGTCTACCTTAACCCACACCCCTAATTCCAGATGTTTCTCCTTGTTCTTCACTCCTACCCCTCATTTCTCATTGTCACTTCTCATTCCTCATCCCTCACCCTTCACTTTTCATCTTTCCTTCCTCATCCTTTAGCCATCATGCTGACTTCTCATCTATCATGCCTCATTCCTTGTCCCTCATTCTTCACATTTTTCATTGCTCAGTAGTCAACGCATAACCCTCATCCTTCACCACGCATTCCTCACTGCTCTATTTACCTCTCTTCGCTCACTCCTTGTCCTACACTTCTCCTCTCTTGCTGTTTATCCTTCGCTCCTCGCTCATTACCCCTTGACCAGCAATAGCCTTTCAGTCTTAATCACTCACTCCCCATGCCTCACTCTATAATTCTCACACTGTTTTTACTCTTCAGGCTTCATTCCTCAGTCTTCATTCAAATATGTATATGTGTGTATATGTGTCTACTTTTTAACTTTTTCAGGGGAACCCTCCTTTTTTATTCCTTACTTCCATTTATCTGTACCCACTTTTTAAACACTAAAATTACCCATAACTCACTTTACCTCTATCCAGACCCTAAGATGATCCTTAGCCCCCTTTGCCTCTACCCACACCTAGAAAAATTATGTTATAAAATGTGTACCTGCTCAGTAAAGTACTGTGTGGTAAAGATAGAAAACTTGTTTGGTACTTACATGTGTGATAAACACATGCATGGCAATGGATACATGGTAAAATCTGTTTCCTTGCATCTTCAGTTAAGTGTGTATTATATTAATTGTAGTTGATTCATTATAGTAGATAATATCCTTTCAGACTATGTGATATTAATTTCAATATGTGGCATTAATTTTAAAGCAAATCAACAAAGATTCAGTGCACACAATATTCATTTAAGCGTGGGTCATCTTTATTTAAACATGTTTTGTGTTAATTTCAATATTTGTTTTATTCATTTCAATGCATGCCACATTTACCTCATATAGTTTCCTATATATATAAAAATGTGTCATATTCATGTTTAATGAATGTCAAATTCATTTTGGTCAGAGCCATATTAATTTCAACAGGAGTCAAATTCATCTCCAAGTGGTTCATATTCAATTTAACATGTCATATTACTCTGAACGTATGTCACATTCATTTAAATAGATTCCATAATCACATTAACACTGGCCATATTTATTTACACATGGGTAATATCCATTTCAACATTTTGGTTTTGGTACCAGGAATATTCATTGTGCCTTGATTCATATTTGTTTTTGTATACATTCAGTCTGGTGTGAGCCATATTCATTTTGAGGCACAGTATGCATTTCAGGAGGTGTCCTCTATGGGGAGCTGTAATTTTGACATGAATGGCTTCTTATAAACAACCAAACGGGAAATATCTGCATTTGAGATTGTTGCTGCAGTCGTGGCTGGGTAACTTTGAATGAGCAAGCCATAACAAATTAAACAAATGTTGAGTGTTGGCACTCTCTCTCTAGAAGAGTATTTAAGTGTCTTGTAAAAATGGAACAGTATTTTCCATAGGAGCATTTCAGTTTATTATACCATGTAAAAATTCTTTAGACTGGCTTTCCTTTTACATGTGGCCTGTTTTATAGTGTATGGAAAGTAGGTTGATTAAGCACCTTAAAGTGTTTTCACAGCAGTGAGTTCCACTAGCAAACACCATTACCGCAATGGTTTGAGAGTGAGAATACTGTGTTGTAAACAATAGCTATGTTTCATAAACTGATAAACCTAGATTTTGAAATATCGCTTTTATCTGTTAAATTTATTAGATATAGATATAACTATTGATAAATATTTAGACACAAGTAACAGGTTTGAATAAGGCAATACTTCTCTAAAAATAAAAATAATGTAGGCATATTTTAAGCCAAAAGGATTATCCTTAAAATTTTCAAGGGATTACCCCAATCAAGTCTTAAATAATTTAGTTCCGAAAGAACTCTTTTGAACATAGCTCTTTTTCAGGTTAGAAGGGCCAGGGCCATTTATGTATCATCGAATGTTTTTGATGTTTATATGCAACTAGATAGCTGCTTCATTCACTCGTGCTTTGTACATCTGAAAAGTTTATGCCCACATTTCAAATTTCATCAGCTGCCACTGATTATGGACATTTAGTACAAGGGGAGTGGTGTGAGCCATCAGCGTGCATGATTGATTACTACACTTGCATGGTCTGTAACACATAAAAATGCTGTAAATGTGCTCATGATGATGGAGGATAGCTGAAATGATTAATATGGACTTGAAATACACATGCATTATGTAACAGAGTTTAGGTGCATTTCTCCTAGATATTGGGGCTAATGTATAGGCAGGAGTTTTTCTCCTGTGGTCAAGGATGCCTATTCAGGGCTGTTTTGAAAATTTAATAATATTAGCATATTAATGAAGTATATCCACATAAAAACAGAAACCTTGAACATTTAAAATTGCTCTGCCAATGTGAAGGAATTTGAAATTGATAGCTAGAAATGAAGTTGGTATCCTTGGCTTGATTCGTCGAGCAACGCAGATACAGCAGGGGGAATCTAATATGAATGATTGGTGGCCTCAATTGAAGCACTGGTATGTCCTATCTAAACTAGAGCATGAATTAGGAGCAAAACAACAATGATGTCCCAGAATCTAGCATATCGCTCTATGTTTAAAATCAAACATTTCTATTAAAAGTAAACACATTTTTGTGTTTGTGAATCGAAATTTGCCTAGCAGGGTAACGGTAAGTTTCAATTCTATTAAGGACACGGAGGCGAGGATTATGCTTTTCCTTTCTCCGCTTTATTATTATGTAAAACTCACAGCAGCCAGAAAAGCAGAACAAGAGTGAACTTATAACCAGAAATAGGAAAAAACATCCTTTGGTCACCAGAAAACAACTCGAAAAGTTCATTGCGTAAAACATCAACTCCCATCAGTCCGAGGGATAACCCAGCGTCCAAGTCCTTTCACGCTGTCCATGACCCTTAGAAAGCTCCTCCATTCCGTGAAGCCCTCCTCTTTCTTCGCGCAATTCACGCCTGGACATCACTGATCTTGCTTAGCTCCATCATTCCCTGCATGTAAAGAAACACGAGACTTTACTACTGGTTACGCGGCCCAGCCGGCAACACAACAACCCATAACAAGGTCACAAAGCGGCAAATCAACAGCTGAGTGAAAACTGGAAACTGGATTACTTACAGCAGAACGGGGGGGTTCGCACCATCGTGCAACGGGAGGGATAATCCTCGCCTCCGTGTCCTTAATAGAATTGAAACTTACCGTTACCCTGCTAGGCAAATTTCGATTCTATGGCAGGACCGGAGGCTCCGATTATGCTAGTTCAAAGCTTACTTACCACCAACTGAGCCACATCTACCACCGGTTTAAAATAAAACCTCTTGAAGGTGGAATCGGAAGACCAATCTGCCGCTCGCATAAGATCCTCCAAGCGAGCTCCCAAAGAAAACGCCTTAGACGCCATCGCGCCCCTGGCCGAATGCGCTCCAAACTGCTTAGTATCAATACCCGCCTCTTGCATGACCCACCGCACCCACCTGGCTATCGTGGGCGAGGAGACAGCTTTGTGCGGTTTTCTCAAGGCAATAAGAAGTTGCCTTTCGCCCGGAGGGCGTAATTCAAGAGTCATGTCCTCATACGTCTTTAGACAATTTACCACACACAGTTTGGGCGCATCCGTAAAAGCCGGATAAGAGATAGTCCTTGAATCCGATTTGGTACGTCGACCCAACGTAAAAGTAACCCCTTCCGGGGAGAAGGTTCGTGCCGTAACGTCCAACGCCCGGACGTCAGAAACCCGGCGACAGGAAACTAGGCATAACAACATGGCTAGCTTACCGGAGAGTTCCTTCAAGGAAAGATACTTATTCCGCTGCCAGGATAAGAAAAGATTCAAGACCAAATTGACGTCCCAGAGGACCGAGTAGCGCGGTTCCGGGGGAAGAGACAGACGGATACCCCGCAAGAGGCGACAAACAAACGGGTGCTCCCCGATCGGGGCTCCGTCTACCGGATAATGAGCTGCAGAAATCGCCGAGCGAACCGCGTTAATAGAGCGGTAAGCCAGACCCTCCGTGGCCAATTTAGCCAGAAAATTCAACAGGGGAACGACGCCTGCGACCATGGGATCAAGACCCCGTCGAAGACACCAACGCATCCACTTAGTCCATGCAGACCGATAGCGTTTAGAAGTACTGTCGGCCCAGGCCCTTGACAAGAGACCTTGAGCCGATCCCGAAAGGCCTGGGAGCGACCAGCGTCTCCTGAAAGCCTCCATGCCATGAGGCGGAGAGATCCTTGGCGAATGAGGTGGTGCTGCTCCCCTTGCGGATTCAGAAGAAGATGAGGAAGCGGGGGGAGTAGGATTGGAGAATCCCAAGAAAGTTCCAGAAGAACTGGAAACCAAACTTGAGACCTCCAACAAGGCGTCACCACCACTAAATCCGCTTCCAGGAGCCGGACCCGGGTTGCCGTTCGTATCACCATCGAAAACGGTGGGAAGGCATAACCGTTCTCGTGGCTCCAGTCCTGGAGAAACGCGTCCGTGGCCTCCGCTAGCGGATCGGGCCTCCAACTGAAGAAGCGTGGGAGCTGGTGGTCGAGGCGGGATGCAAAAAGATCCACCGAAAACGGGCCCCAGAGGCCGTTCAACCACTGAAAGACCAGGACATCCAGCTGTCATAGGCTGGAGTCCCTCAGATGCCTGGAATGCCAATCTGCCACCTGGTTGGCCTGGCCCGGCAGGTACTCCGCCGTCACCGAAATTTGGTGTGCCAAGCAATACTCCCAAAATTCCTTCGCGAGATGCGCCAAGGTCCGGGACCGGGGACCTCCCAGTCGGTTGACATAACGGACCGCTGAAACGTTGTCCATCTTCAAAAGCACACACGCGGTCGCTTGGCGCTTGGTCCAACAACGGACAGCGAACGAACCCGCCAAAAGCTCCAAAGCGTTGATATGCAACTTCTGCTCCTCTGACGACCAGACGCCGCCTGTAGAAAAATCTCCGCACCGGGCACCCCATCCTGACCTGCTTGCGTCCGATTCTATGACCAAATCCGGTGCCGAGCCGAAGATTGCACGGCCGTTCCAGGCCTCCATGTGTGTCAACCACCATGACATTTCCTCTTTGGCCTCCTCCGACAGGGGGACTGCCTGGTCGTATGAAAGCCCCCTTCTGAGATGATGCGCCTTCAGGCGCTGCAATGCTCGGTAATGAAGGGGTCCCGGAAAGATTGCCTGGATGGAGGAGGAAAGAAGTCCTACTACCCGGGCAATCTGACGGAGAGAGGTTTGGGGTCTGGAGATGGTCTGCCGCAAAGTATGGCGGATTTTGGCCATCTTGCGAGATGGGAGGCTCAAGGAGGCCTGGACGGAATCCACGACGAAACCGAGAAAGACCAGACTGCGCGTTGGTGTTAGGACCGACTTCGTCCCATTGATGACAAACCCCAGGCTCTCCAAGAGGGAAACTGTCTGCTGCAATTGAGCCGTCAGCCTCAGGGGGCACTGCGCCATGAGAAGGATGTCGTCTAAGTATACAATCATCCTGATTCCTTGCCCCCTCAAAAACTCTATCACAGGATGAAGCACCTTTGTGAAGCACCAAGGTGCGGAAGAAAGCCCGAACGGAAGGGCAGTGAACTCGTACACCTGGCCCCGCCAGAGAAACTGGAGAAATCTGCGATGGGGAGGATGGACCGGAACTACCAGATACGCATCTTTGAGGTCTAGCCTCACCATCCAATCGTGCGGCAGGAGTACATCTCTAAGAAGGTGGATCCCTTCCATTTTGAAATGCCGGTAGACCAACCACCCGTTGAACTCCTTGAGGTTGATCACCGGACGCCGCCCCCCATCGGTCTTCTCGACCAAAAAAATATTGCTGAGGAAACCGTGTGGGTGCAGAGCTGATCGACAGATGGCTCCCTTCCCGAGCAGGGCGGATACCTCCTCGTCGATCAGCTGCGCATCGGGGGCGGAAAAAACAATGGGACGTGGAAATTCCGTCTGAACAGGCAAGTCGTAAAATTCTACGTGAAATCACTTTACAGTCTGCAAGACCCAAGCATCCGCCGTAAGCTGCGCCCAAGCGTCCTGAAAGGCCGCCAAACGGCCCCCTATACGCACGTGCTCCGCTTGCATGACACTCACCGCTTGATTGGCCTCCGCCGGAATTGTTCTTAAAGCCACCACGGCCCCGGAAGCGTTGACCTCTGGTAGGGTAGAAGTTGTTGTAGTTGGCCGAGGAGTTGTACTGCCCTCGCCCGGAGCCTTGTCCCCTGTTACTAGTCTGCTGACCGCCACGGCCGGTCGCGCGGCCCCTCCCGCGACTGGCCCCTTGGGAAAAACGAGTTTGGAAAACTCTTTTAATGTTGGATTGGGCCTTATCTAAGGAGGTGAAAGTGGCCACGAATTTTCCCAATTCTTTCACAAAGGGATCCCCAAAGAGGCCCCCTTGAGCCACCGCGCCTGCCTCGGAAGATGCCAAATCGCCCAGTTTTGGGTCGAGTTTGATCAGTAATGAACGGCGGCGTTCCGTTGAGAGGGCGCAATTTGCATTTCCCATAAAGATTATCGCCCTTTGCGCCCAGTTGGAAAGCACCTCGGGGGAAATAGTAGAGCCCGTGACTTTTGCCTCCTCCGCCATATCAAGAATCTTGGTCATAGGACCTATGGCATCCAGAAGCTTATCCTGGCACGATCGCCAGGATCGGTCTATACCCTTGCGGGGGTCCTTCACATATTTAGCTAGAAAGGTAGCCATCTTCGAGTCTAACTCTGGCGTAAGGGCTACCTTCCCCTCCAAAGTGGGGCGCGGACACTCCGCTCTTAGACATCCCCGTGCTTCCTTCTCTAGGGGCTTGCGGAGGCGTCCCGCCACGAACTTGGCCACCTTGTCCCCCGGAGCCCAGGCTGCGGAGCGCGGATGCATGATCTCATCCGGATCCAGCATACCTGTATCATCCTGGGGCAATGCGCCCTTGGAACTGGCCGGACGCCAAGAACGCGAAGATCCCTCCTCATCATCGGTATCCGCCGGGGAACCCCCAGTCTGGGATGGCGAGGGGGGGGCGGTGGGAACTGCGGGCACCGGCGGTGGAGGAGGCGCCGAAGGTGGTGGACTGGATTTAGCCAAGAAAGCCTGCCTCAAGCGTTCAAAGGCGTCCTTGTCCACTCCCTGCGACTCCTCCATGGGGCCCTCCCTACATACTTTCTTGGGGAACGGCCCAACCTCCTCAGGTAAAGGACCTGGTACGGGAGAAGGATCCCCCCGATAGGCCTGCGCCAACCTAGCGCATTCCGCTACTATGCGGTTAGACAGGCGGTCTTCCATTGGGGCTACCACCTCACTAACACACCTAAAGATAGAACTATCTACCGCTTCATAGAAATCGTCGTCCAGAGGTAAGTACTGCGTCCCCTCTTCCTCCTCATAATAGTTCCCTTGCTCCATACTGCTTCCAGATACTTTAAGGCAATGCCGTAACCTCAGAAGCTGGGAACCTCGTAACAGGTAAGCAACAGTGCAGGCTGGGACCAACAGACAAGTGTTTAGCAGGGCAGACGTGTACTGGCAGCGCCAGGACGAATTTGGGCAGATCGCAGGAACTGCAAGGGTTTAAGCGCGGCCTAGCCGCTGTGGGTGGCACACACACCCCAAGCGCGCCGGCCCTCAGCACCTGACAAGGCCACACCGCCACCCAGCGCGCTGACAACCAAAAGTGCCAAAACTTGCCCTCAGGCGATAACGGGGCTCGGAGACCTCCGCTTATAAATACAGACCCTCGCGGGCGTATAATGAGGAAAATTCGGGACAATACGGACCCCGAAGGGCGTCTTGGTGAGGCGGCAGGGGGACAGGCTCCGGCGGACTCGGTTCTCTCGCAGCGGCTCCCTTTGAAGAGGCAGCCGCGCTGAGAGCAACGAGACGCACGGGCTCCCCCTAGCGGCCAGCAAAGGCCGCCGCAGGTGGGACGGCCGCGAAAGGAGCGAAAAGAAACGCTCCCGCGGCCGTAAAGGGACTCTGTGGAAGGAAAAACCACTTCAATAATCTAAACACACAAGCGAGCCCCTAATTTATAACCACCAAAGCGTCAAAGCATTCAAAAACATACAAATCCCCAGAGAAACAAGTAAGGGACTTAACTGGCTGCCCAGCAGCGAAGAAAGAGGAGGGCTTCACGGAATGGAGGAGCTTTCTAAGGGTCATGGACAGCGTGAAAGGACTTGGACGCTGGGTTATCCCTCGGACTGATGGGAGTTGATGTTTTACGCAATGAACTTTTCGAGTTGTTTTCTGGTGACCAAAGGATGTTTTTTCCTATTTCTGGTTATAAGTTCACTCTTGTTCTGCTTTTCTGGCTGCTGTGAGTTTTACATAATAATAAAGCGGAGAAAGGAAAAGCATAATCGGAGCCTCCGGTCCTGCCATAGAATTCTCACATTTTCATAATTTGTTTATTTGTTTGATGTATATTTGTTTTGAGGTTCAGATCATAGAAAATGATTAGACAAGGGTTCCTGGCTTCCAGTAGTGACTGAGTGGAGGTCAACAGAAGTCAAAAGGTTAAGAACTGCTCATATAAGGTGTTGTTAGATAAATCTGTTCTTGAATTTTTCATCCAGTCAGCTATGAGCAGTGTTAGAAATGGGGGTCTCTAGTTGGCAAAAGTAGGTACCTTTGTCCAAGGTGGTACCCTTCTTCCTAGACAGGGTAAGGTGGATACACTTCTAAAATAACCCCTGCTCACCCCTTGATAGCTTGGCACGAGCAGACAGTCTTATCTCAGAGGCAGTGTGTAAAGCATTTGGGAACACATTCAGTAATAAAGTGAAAACACTACAAATGGACACCACACCCGTTTAGAAAATTAACCTCTTCGCTGCGGCGCAAATTCCACCGCAGTGCTGACATTCCAATCGCGGGCGTGGTCATGACGTCTCCCAGCCGTCGTCCGCACACGCCCATCGTGACTCATGACGGCCGGGAGACGTCATGAGCATGGAAGAGGATAAGTAATCTTTATCTAAACCAAAACAAGACCAAAACGACAAAAATCCACAATAGAGTACTAAAAATAGGATTCTTAAAAAGTATACATAGTTCTGTTCCAAGAAAATGTTGGATGCAACACTTTTACACAAAGTACCTTGGAGGCGTTGAAAAATGCAAACAAAAAGGGTCGCATGGAAGGTGATGCGTCGGTTCATTACACTCAGGGAAGGTGATGCGTCCATTCCTTGCTCCGGAGGAGGTGATGCGTCGGTTTCTTACTGCGTGGGAAGGTGATGCGTCGGTTTCTTACTTCACCCCCCAACGATGCAACAGACTTGACGCTACGATGCGTGACAATCCCATGCGATGCGTGAAGACACAGGAGGCGCTGCTATGATTTCAGCCACGTCACCTCAATGCGTTGGTTCTTCCACAACAGGGCCTGCGTCAGAATCGGTGCGGTGATCTCGAATGTGGGAGATCGGTGCACAGAATTTGTCGCACGGCAGACACTTCAGCCGCAAGCAGGCGCTGCGTCGATTCTTTGGCGGTGGCGTTGCGACAGAAAATTCTTCTTGCACCGCTGCGATGCGTTGGAAACAGGTGATACATCGATTTTCACAGTTCATACAGTTTCCTGACCCAAAATAACCTCCCACTTCCAGAACACTGGCAGGCACCTCTCAGCAGGTAAGAACTTCCAGCACAGGAGTTCAGGGGGGACTGGGGGTGAAGCCTTTGTGTTCCTGAGACTTCAAGACAGGAGGCAGGCTCTATTTCAAGCCCTTGGAGATCTTCCTCAAGCAGGGGACACAGCACACAGCAAAGTCCTTTTCCTTTCCTTGGCAGAATGGTAGGCCAACCCCAGACAGCAAACAGCACAGGGACAGTATTCCTACTCAGTTTTTTCAGCTCTTCTCCTCTTAATTCCCAGAAGTAATCTTTGAAGTCTGTTCTATCCCTGAGACTTCCAACAGGATGCAAGCTCTACTTTAAACCCTTGGAGAAAACTCTAACAGCAGGATGATGAAGGCACAGTCCAGTCCTTTCACTGCCCAAGACAAAAGCAACCACTGCAGGCCAACCCAAACAGCACACAGCACAGGGGCAGTACTACTCCTCCAGTGTTCCTGGTTCTTCTTCCTAGGAGGTTCCTTAGTTCAGTAGTAATCTAAAAGTCTGGGGTCTGGGTCCCACCTTGTATAGCACAAATTCCTTTGTTCTCTGGTGGCAGAGAAGCTCTTTGCCCAGCCAAAACCAGTTCTGTCCTCTCTGGTGCAGCTGCCCGGCAGGAGGTGGAGATAGCATTGTGTAAGGCAGGCAGGGCCTATTCAGGTGCAAGAGAAATCTCCTCCTACCACTGTAAATGCAGACAGGGCCTATTTAGGTACTAGTGAGAACTCCTACCTCTACTCTGAATGCATCCCAGGTCTATTTAGCCCATCCCTGACTCATTCAGGAAAGGCAGGAAACACATCAAACCCCCTTCTCACCACCCGGTGGCTGTCTGATTGAATGCACATCCTCAGCCCCTGACACTCCAAAGCCAGACAGTCAATCCACAAACCAACATAGGCACACAGGATGGCTAAGCAAGAAAATACCCACTTTCTAAAAGTGGTATTTTCAAACACGCAATATAAAAATCATCTTTACTAAAATATGAATTTTTATATTCTGAGTTCAGGCATACTAAACTCAATTTTTCTATCTTGTCCCAATGGGAAGTTATACTTATAAGATTTTATAAATAAACTCTCATTTTATCCTAAGGGACAGATAGCCTTTGAATAGTGAAACACCTAATTCATTGTAGTTCACTATCAGGACATGTTACACACATCAGAACATGTCTTACCTTTCACATACATTGTACCCTGCCCACAGGGGTACCTTGGGCCTACCTTAGGGATGACTCACATATCATAAAAGTGAAGGTTAGGGCCTGGCAAGTGGATGCACTTGCCAGGTCGACATGGTCACACCAAACTGCACACATACACTTTAGTGGCAGGTCTGAGTTACATTTATAGGCTGCACATGTGGGTGGCACAATCAGTGCTGCAGGTCCACTAGCAGCATTTTATTTACAGGCCCTGTGCACACACAGTGCACTGTACTAGGGACTTACCAGTAAATCAAATATGCCATTCATGGAATCACCAATCCATAAATACAGTTTACAGGGAGAGCATATGCACTTTAGCACTGTTCAGCAGTGGAAGGGGTGTTGTCTCTGCTTTATTAGTGTTTGAAAGTATATTGGTATTTGTTGACGAGCTCAGTTCAAAAATAGACCCCTCACCATATAGTGGACTGTTATGAATAAGTGCCAGTGTTTAGAAATAAGTGCTGGTACCAAGGATCGATACACACCGGCACCAATTAAGCACCAACAATAACACCAAATTTCTTGTGCAAAATGCCTGGTCGCATTTATAAATTAGTCGTCAGGTGCAGATGTAAGCGTGGTCTAAGACGGTAGGAATGTGAGTAAAATGCAATGATAACCTTGGGTTTTGTGTGTTTCTGGTACATAACTACTTTGCATATGTTTTAATGGAAGTACCAACTAGTGAACTGTTTTAGTCTAATATGTTTCTTTTAAACACAGGATATGAAAGCTGTAGCAGAACCTCTGTAAATGCAGAACCCATTGTCCATTGCTTGAAGGCTTCCACAATCAACAAGAAAAATATGTTGGGTGAAACAAAATTGCACAAAGCTGTAATGAAAGATAATGTATTTCTGGTACATGCACTGATTATGGCTGGTGCTAATGTTAATGCTCAGGATCATGCTGGTAAGTTAAAATTTAAAATTGGCGTAATGCTGATAGAATGAAACATTCCCCCTATGATATCTGCTAGTCCAGTTGTGGGACAGATTTCATGTCTTAGCGTCTGTGACATTTAATACGTTTCTTTGTTAGAGACCCAAATGTAAATGTTATTTCTTGCCAAAGGACTTGAAAATGACCATTGCTCAAATTCCAGCAATCTCCTTTTACCCATGTGTTAGTATTGTGCCAGCTAACGTTAGGACTGGGAATTGCCTTAAAGTTGTCTACCAAAATGGTTTGTAGTCTGCACCCCTTATACCTATCCTTCAAACAGATGTCTACCTCTGATGCCCCCCTGCATATTCTCCTCAGTTCTATCTTTTACATTTCCTGGTATGTACTGTAACCGTCTTAATCATAAATATCCTCCACTCTAAGTAGTATGTGTTGGGTATCATCTGACAAGTTGATGCCCAGTTCTTTCAGACCATGCTTGGTTAAAGCTTATAGAGTTTTTCATATTTAATGTTATTCCTTTATAAGTATAATGTTATTGGGAATCTTTCCATACATTTTGACTAAAGTGGACCAATACCTAGGAAAGAAAACAAGATTACCATCATACAATTTCAATAATATTCATGAACACTAAGGGGGTCATTATTATAGCGGGCGGATCGCCACTGCCCGTATGGCGTGGCGACCCGCCCGGCAAAATCTACCGCCCGCATAACTCCCCCCCCCCCCCTGCCAGACGGGAAGACCGTCCGCCGGTTTTATGCCCAGGAATATGACCGCCATCCATTTTATCATCCTGGTGGTGAATTGCCTTTCCATGGCGGAGACTCCGCCATGGAAAAGCTTGCGATATTTACTTTGGGGCCCATTGCAGGCCTCCAGGGTGTTCGGGGGCGGGATGGGGGGTGCATTTGCATGCACAAGGTGGCAGGCACCGCGCGGTGCCAGTCACGTTGTGCATGCACAACATGCATTTTTCACATTGCGGCAGGTGCTGCTTGCAGCACAGCCCGCCGCAATGTTTAAAATGCAGGATGCGCCCACCAGACTGGCGGGTGCATCCTAATGCCACTTGCGGGACCGCCGCGACAATGGCGGGCGGTCCTGCCATCGTGATAGGCCCTTAAATGTCTTTGCCCATGATCAGGATCCCAGAACACTTACTAGAAAGGTGACATTGTCTTAATTCATTTATCTACCTACATTTACATGCCTGTCTAAAACCATATCATATTTTACATATTTTTTGTAAAAGAAGTAACCACATTTAACAAAAAATGACATAAGTAAAACATGTGGGAGGCAGTTGTGGCTGCTTTATTTTTTCAAGAACTAAAACTTAAAACTGAATTGACAGCTTATCTTTTATCTCTATACATATACATTTTGCTGCTAGTATTGGCTCGTATACTGCATTATAGAGCACGTTAGTTAAAATAAACATTTCAAACTATACTGTGTCTCTGATTACTCACGTTGTGGACAAGTATGAGTGAGTTGGTGAAAGAGTGTTCTTACTCCCTCGATTACTGAGAGAGTCTGAGTTACATGTTCTAGTATGTCTAATCATTGATAGCATCGCTGTAGTATGGAGAACAAATGAGACACTATAGCTAGTCGGATTGGGGTTCCGGGCACTAAGGTGGGCCGTTGGTACACCACTGTGCACCGAGGTCCTAGTTTCTTGTGCGTAGTTCTCTATATGTGCAGAATCCCTGCAACACCGGAAGGTGGCCTCTGTCGGGGTATCTTTTGAAATTAAGCGTTGCTATTTTCTACCAAGCAGATTAATCAAATGTTCAAATTTCTTTATTCGATAAAAAGTTTTATCATAAAAGAAGACAATAAGCAATACAATACAATAAAATATACAGAACAGGGAAACATCGGTATAAAATACATCCATCAACTCCCATTACACCATAAATGAATAGAATATGAAGACAATAAGAACAATGTCGGGCAGGGTGGAAGTCCTAACCATTGTCTTTACACTGTTGGATGGAAGTGGGGGGAGGCTTTACAACGCCTCATGCGTGACCGCCAAGCACTACCCAAAAATGTTGCGACTCCGCAAACCATAGCAATAGAAGAAGTATCAGTGCTGAGTATCCGCAGAGCCATTCGGTGGCATCTAAGGCCCATCCCCTTACATAGCGGTTTTAACCAGGTCCTCCTGGCTACCCTATACGCTGGGCAGGCAAAAAAGAAATGCGCCACAGACTCTGTAGGTGCTGCGCAACCAGGACATGAGTTCGATCGGCCACTCTGCTTTTTACATCCAGAGGTGAAATCGTTGACTGGGAGGATCCCAAACCTAACCTTCAGATAAAGAGCTCTGTCCAAGGGTAACTCAATATAGTCCAGGAACGGTTCAAAACTCCTACCCCATTTGAATGACAAGAATCGCTCTGTTAGAGAACCCCCTAAACTACTGGAGAGGGTCTCCTTCTGAACTAGATCCCAGTACAGCTGTTTAATCACTAACTTGGG
Organism: Triturus cristatus; assembly: GCF_964204655.1. Lineage (NCBI taxonomy): Eukaryota > Metazoa > Chordata > Amphibia > Caudata > Salamandridae > Triturus > Triturus cristatus. The sequence continues at coordinate 473,564,840 of NC_140581.1, read as the reverse complement.
TGGTGGTGTTTGACTTTCCCAAGAGTCACCTAAACCCAAAAGGACAACCATCCGCTTCAGATTACTCAGCCACTTAATCCTATTGTTAGAATTGAGCAGGATTAGTTCGTCTAGGGCGGCGGCATATGTCTGTAGCTCCCTAGTCCTTCGCAAGCGGACCCAAAAGAGTAACGGGCGCAAGCGCACTAGGGCCTTAAGAGGACGCCTGCCCATATCTGCCCGTAAGGGGATTAACGGGGTGGAGGCCGGAAGGGCAACCGCGTCTCTCAGGAACTTATTTTCAGACTTATCTAGCTCTGTGATGTTTTCGAACCCCCATAATTAATCTCTTTTATGAGCTGTTGAGTTCCCCACTCCATACCTAACTGGATGCTTAGATATGTGCAACATATTTACGGGGGTGGTCTTATGAGCATAGGGATGGATGACATCTTGTTTTAGCAAGGGCTTGATAGGCACCACTAGTTTTCCAAGAATGTGTCTCGCCTGGTGTGCGTTTGGAATGCCGTTGGTGAGAGTTGCGTCTTTCAGCCTACAAGTGCACAGGAATATGCAATGAGGGAGCATGTCGCTATTGAGTGGTATTGGTTGTTACAACGTGCCCCGAGATAACATGTGTATGTATCTCTCAGTACCCGGCATGTGGTGTGCAGCATGACCCTCCCTTGTGGCGCCAGGTATCTCTACTCCGCCCTTTCTCTGGAAGCTTATTTTTGGGCAAATTTTGGGCTCCTTTGTTAGTATTGGGCATTTTCCAAAAGTGTTGCATGATTTACTATCTCATTGTCAGGGGGTAGAGGGGTTCAAAGACTACTCCGTGGCCCCCTTTTTCCCCTACCTATGCCGTCTTGTGGTGTTAGAGGTCGGGCCTACTGCTTTTCCTGGATGTTGCATACAAGGCTTGAAGCGTTTGTTAGTTGCTATGCCTGATATCAAGAGGAGCGATCCGGCATCCCACCTGCAGCTGCAGTGGTCATTGGGGATCCCCCTTCCCATGCACCCCCTCTCCCGTGGACCACATCCTGCTTCCTTTCAGCGGATTTGAACCTTCTGTCCCTGACTTGAGGCTAGGATCTCCTAATGAACTGGTATGCTTTGTCGCTATTTTGGAGGGGAATGACACAGTGCCCAGACTTAGAAATCGAAGAATCGGGTGTGCAGGCCTGGGAACACAAAAAACGTGAAAATCCAGGGCTTTGATCTAAAACATTTGCCAAAGTCTTCCGGATGATGCTGTCCCGGTACTACCTCAGCAATTCTGGGACACCTGGTCACCCAGGCTTAGACTCGACATCATGCGGACGCCATGCAGCTTATTAGCTCTTTGTACGTGCGCTGTGGAGTTTGTAGGATTTTTACCATCCCAGGCACACAAGAATCTAGAACAGCTTCATTTTAGATCTGAATACAGGGGCCACCTTTGTGCGAAGGCTACTAGCTTTTTGGGGGCGCTGTTGAGGCTGCACGACACGATGGAAACATTGGTCCTAGGCCAGATGCCAGAGCATGAGGACCTTTCGACTTGGTGATTGGAACCGTATTGACTTTTTTGGACGCCGGGACAGGGGTTTCGAATTTTTAAATACTTTCTCTGGGTTCCATCCTGCCCCCTTGTCAGATTGCCTTCCCCCTGGTGTGTGGCCAGCCAACGCCGCCCCAGGGGATCAGCAGCAGAGTGGGAGCCTGGCTCCCCGAGGCACCTTAGGTGACCTGGCTATTCCACGCTCCTGTGGTCTGGTTTGGCTAGGATAACCAGTCGACACAGTTCTCAGTCATGCTGAATCCCTGGATGCAAGTAATGTTGAATCCCCAATGTTGTCTCATTGGTGCTCCATTTGGTTTGGTGTATTTTTGGGGGGAAGAGGGTGAGTGGTTGCTAATTATTCTTACTTATGTTGGGGGTTTTCTATTGCTGAGCATTTTGGCTCTGTGATTGCATGAAGGAATTACCTGTTTTGTGGTTGCTGCTGCCATGTGTTTATCTAACTACCTGATTCTGGTCCCTGCAGCGGGGGGAAAAGGGGTGGTGGATGGCGGACATCCCTGAGGCTGAGTGTAGGGTGGACTCTTGATTCCACTGTGCTTGGTTTTGTTGCTTGAACATAAATTACCTTGAAACAACAAGAGGTGTTTATAAGAATAGGAGCAGTTTCTTTAATTAAAAAGTGTGGCCAGGTGCACAGTCAAGTGCATAGGGTCTGAGTCTGTCTCAACTTACTACCGATCTGAGTTTTATGCATTTCATTGAATGACATAAAATGGTTCCACCTATCCTTTTTTGGTAAGGAATGCGACCTGTTGTCTTTGGAGTCATACATTTATATATTCGATGAGGAATCCAGATGGGCTTCGACCTTGCGTGGACACAATGCGGCCAGTCGTTAACTTGTCCAGATGTACGGCATGGGGAGCGTGTGATTACTGTGTGTATTGTGTGTGTTGTATCCTGATTGGCTACATGCTCCTAAATTTATGTGGCATCTGACTTTATGGTGTTTTGGGAATGTGCGAACCTCGCCGACCACGTGTGCTTAATTGGGGGCAATCTCCCTGGACCATTGTGGTGTTGCTGCGCTTATCTGTGGGATTGATCGAGGATTTCCCGCCGCGCTTTTGTCTGCTGGGTACGTGACACCCCACCTGTGACCTGTCAGTCAGTGACCTAGGGCTTGGGTCCCAGGGACTGCCTAACTACGTATTTCTGAGCCGACATTGACATGGAGTTTGTAGCGGGTGAATTCATCAATAAAAATGCAATTTCATATTTGTCCATGAATGTATCGTTATTCACTTTGACATCAGTTTCTCAATATTAACATTGCCCCCTCAAGGTGAATTTTCAACTACACCATCTAATCCATACTTCATGACAGTTAAATTATTGTGGGACTGTTCTTCGGTTTTGACAGTTACTACTTTCCTTCTACCCAATTTGAGGACTGTATTTTTCCAAATTGCATGAAACCATACACAATTAAGTATGTTATGAAAACAGGTAGCAACGACGTGCACAATCCGGAAAGCCACCTGGGGAGCCAGGGGAACCAATCTGAGAACCAATCCTGCTCAGGGGTACCTCCCTCGTCACTTATGTCTTTTTTTAAACAGTGCAGTGCTTGGATGGCAAGAGTCAAAATCCCATTATCTATGTCGTTCCCAGGAATAAACGTGTAGCAGGACACACCAGTTTTGGCACACACCTCTCCCTCCATCGGAGTCATTAAGTCTAACACAAACCGATGTTAGCATTACCACGAGGCGGATTGCTCTCAGTTCTTCCTTGATTGAAATAAGGCTGAGCTCAGTGCTGTTCATCATTTTAAGCAACTCCCACCTAATGATCTGTAACCAGCGGGCATTAGCTTTTGTTTGCACAGTGAAGAAGGTTATGGACCCTCCTGCTGATACTTGTGTCCGATAACAGTCTGAATTCTTCTAGAATGTTCTTGTACTGAGCCCAGCCAAAATACCCTCCAGTTCTTCTTCTGATGGTTCTTCTCTGGGAATGACTACGTCAGGTCTGTGTGGTTACGAGGGAAAAAAGTGTACCATCCAGGGACGAGCTGAGTCCAGGCAAACTCGCTGCACTGCCAGTACGTATCTCTCACGTGGAGATGGACCATTTTGTAACTAGAATGTGCAGGATTGTTCTATAGTTTTCATTCATGCCCAGTGGAAGTGTTCCTTTACCTCTAAAACTCAAGAAATACATTGTAAGTTTCCATACAATTAGGGGTTGCCCTTTCCCTTCTAGGCAAGTGTATCCACCCACCTCAGTATCCCAAATTTCCTGACATGGGATGTCTATGCTTTTGTTCAACCCTCCCGTATAAGATTAATTTCCCTTCGTATCATCAAGCTGGACAGTCCAACATAGGAACTCCATGTCTCGGGTCCACTTATTGCTAAAGCAGACTACCCCAGCTATGCTGAGGGTCAATCTTGGCCCACAAATGGAGGCAGGAGCATATGTGTTTGTGCATTGAGTTGGGGGTTTCGCTACCCCCAAGCATCTCTTTTACGGGAAGTCTCAGGGCCAAACAGGATCCTCCCCTATGGTGCACTTTCTGCGCATCCTCTTTTAGGTATCAAACCAATCCCTTGACCTCCTTGTGCTGCCATTCTTTGAAAGTTTTGAAGAAAATCCTCCCTTTCCTGCCATTCGACCTACAGAGGACAGTGGTAACTTCCCTTTTGCATTCAAAGTTAGACTGTAGTAACACTCTTTATGTTGGAGCCCAACAGAGTGTTTTGGGAAGACCCTAGAGATGGCAAAACCCAGCAGTCTGTGTTGTGAAAATGATCAAAACATTTGAACCAGTCTCCAAAGCTAGGCAAGATCTACACTGGCTACCCCTTAAAAAGAGAGTTGCCTTTAAGGCGCTCTGTATAGCACATAAATCACTGTACCTCAATGGTCCAGTCTCTCTTAGAAACAAAATCTCTTGATACATCCCTAAGAGATCTCTGCGATCAGCCTCTGCTAAAAAAGTGTTGGTTCCTTTCATCTCCAAAGCTTCCTGGGGAGGTAGACGTTTTTGCTATGCTACCACGCTCCTCTGGAATCAAATGCCAGGCGATCTAAGGAACATATCCAATCACCTGGTTTTTACAAAGGCTCTAAAAACCTGGCTGTTTACCCTCACCTTGTAGCTTTCTTATTGGCTATTTCCTTCATTCATTTTGCAGGCAGTGCCAAGACGCCTTGGGGCATATGTCGAGCTACACAAAATTTAATCCAACCTAATCCTGTTTATCTCAGTTTGAATATCGCTAGGCTGCTTTATCAGGGTCTATCTCTTGGGACAAATAAAGTCTATCTGTGGCTACTGCATGCGGTATCAACGAACAGACGTAACAATACCTGGCTGATGTCTTTTAACCCATGGAAGTCATGTGCTGATACCACATGTTGTGTAAAAGGTCGCTGTGTAATGCATGTGGAATGCTAGTGCTTAGGTTGGTGTAAGTATAAGGAATTTATGATGGTTCAACGCAAACATTTACAAACCATGCCTTCACAACACAGTTTTTACATCGCAACATCCATTACAACTCATAATTTCACATCGCATGCCATCAGAACGCATTTTTAGAAACTACATTTACAACGCATTCCATTACAACGCATACCGTTACAATGCATATTACTTTTATGGCAACAGTAGGGTAAGTGTTGGATATTGTAGGGGTAAAAATTACCATTCCCACTCCAGTGAGTGCAACAGTAGGGTAATTGTTGTATAGTGTAGGGATAAAAATTACTGTTCCCACTCCATTGAGTGCAACAGTAGGGTAAGTGTTGGACAGTGTAGGGATAAAAAATACTATTCCCACTCCAGTGAGTGCAACAGTAGGGTAAGTGTTGGATAGGGGAGGGGTAAAAATTACTATTCCCCATTACTTACCTTATATTGCGTTGTAATGGCATGCGTTGTAGTAACGTGCGTTGTAATGACATGCGTTGTAGTGACATGCGATGTAATGGCTGCGTTGTAATGGCATGCGATGTGAAGGATGTTGCGTTGTAATGACTGCGTTGTAAAGGTAGTGCGATGTAATGACTTCGTTGTAAAGGTTGTTTCCCAATTATAAGTGACATGGGAGAGATCCCTGCACAAGCGCTGGGATAGTTTATAAACAGACTCCATTTGGCTAGGCAGTTCTTTAGCAGAGAATAGGTGCAGCAGCACCTAAACTAGACAGAGGGTACATAAACGGGGAAAAACATATATAAATTGTAATTGAACATTGCTGGTCTTTGAATTGCATCCAGGGGAGATGTATGTGATCCTCTGGTTATTTGGTGATTTAGTTCAACTGTTCGATCAAAAAGTTCAGGGTGCAGTCCATGAGGGCTTTGTTATGGAAGTTTTCAGTCGTACATCAGAAAGGTAGACCCAAGCATCTTTTCCCCTCCTTCAGGACTGTTGGTGTTGCGAAAATCACCCAGTAGGGTCTTTCAAACGTCCCTTCTTTTAGACATGACTTGGTTGCCCCGGTGTCATTCAGGAAGCAGTAGGGCGTGTTATTTACTATCATTGTTGCTGTGGTTTCCTCCTCAGACTAACGAGTCACTGACAACACTGGACACCTGACTTTAACAGCACCACAATATCACACATATATCTTACATCAATAATCTCACCCTGTGTCACACCCGGGAGCCAAGCCTAATATCTGTATCACGCCCAGTGGTCCAAGCTACCAACACCTACAGAATTGTTCACCCTGTATAACACCCAGCGGCTGTATCACGCCCAGTGGCCCAAGCGACAAACTGCTAAAAAAAAAACTGTCAGAAAAAAGTATGACTTTGTCAAATCTTTAGCCTGCTCCTCCTACCGCATGCTATCCTGTGACCAGGGGAAGTTCTGCGCAGTACACAGGATTAAGTGAGCCTGATAGTCTGTCAATATCGGCTCTGGGGCAAAGATAATAAGAATTGTTTTCAGAAAAAAGGAATCACTCGAGAACCACAGGCCCCAATTGGCCAAACACAAGTTACACCTAATCTCCCAGGTTCAAATCTTTTTCCCTAAATGTCCAAATCGGACCCTGTATCTCACCCAGGGGCCATGTGTACCATCTGTGTCATGCCCAGTGGTCCAAGCATACCAGCTGTGTCACGCCCAGCAGAAAAAGCATACCATCTGTTTTATGCCCAGTAGTTCAAGCGACCAACACCTCTCACTTCTTTTGGATACCAACGGTGTTGGATAACCGGTGGCCCTGAGAAACTCTTTTAGACTAAAAAATAAGATTGAGGTGTCAACTCTGACTATAAATACAGTAAATATTCACCTTTTGTATCGTGCTGACTATGTGAGATTGCCTCCAAGACCTCCTTGCAACTACTCAGCTAGGACACATAAAATAGGTAATATGCCAGATTTCTGCCAGTTGTAGCATACAAGTGTCTCAAAAGGGTATTATTTAAAGGTCAAATACATGTAGCACAATAAATTGCTGAGAATTAAATCCAAAGGGGAGAAAACCAGGGAGACATTCTCTTGCGAAATACATTCTATTTCAGTAAATAGACATGTTTGACATATTAAACTTCATATGTACAAGCACATGGTCATGCCCTGGTCTCCTTGGGGTATATGGGCTTCATCCTGTAGTTTGATACAGATTTCTGCCAGTGGCAGGGGCCTCAGTCTTTTTTGCTTCTCCCTAGTTTGCCATACGCCACATGCTTTACTAAGCTGATGTATTCTCTTACCCTCTGTGACTACTGCTTCAGGACGGACTTCCCCCCCGTGGATTCAGCAGAACTTTTAATCAATTGGGGCACTGCTCACCTTCCTTGATGCACAAATGGGAATATGTCCGTGCGGGGTCCCCGTCCTTTGACTGCAGTTGGGTTCGATGTACCAACCGGCTCCGATGGTAGTTTGCCAAAATGTTGCTTGAACATGGAATACCTTGAAAAAACAAGATACAGGATACAAAACTGGAACAATTTGTTTAATTAAACAATGAGGCTGGGAGCACAGTCACAGGCATAGGGTTTGAGGACTGTCTCAACTTACAATCGATCTGAACTGGGTTTTATACATTTCATTGAATGCCATAAGATGGTCCCACCAATCCTTTTTTGGTAAGGAATGCGACCTGATGTCTTTGGAGCCATTAATTAATGTATTTGATGAGGAATGCAGGTGTGCCTTGACCTTGCGTGGACAGAATGCAGCCAGTAGATAATGTGTCTATGTCTGGCGTGGGGAGCGTGTGATTACTGTGTGTACTGTGTGTGCTGTGTCCCGATTGGCTATGTGCTGGCCTTTGAATTTATGGTCTTTTGGGAACATGCGTACCCCTCCGGCCATTTGTGTGATTTTTTGGGACCAATCTCCCCGGACCATTGTGGTGTCACTGCGTCTATCTGTCGGATTGATCTGGGATTTCCTGTGCGCATGTTTGTCTGCTGGCTGCGTGCCACCCCACCTGTGATCTAGCAATAAGTGACCTTGGGCCTGGGTCTCAGGGCCTGCCTAACTACATAATTCTGAGTCAGAGTTGATGTGGAGTTCATAACAGGAATAATTTGTCAAAAAAGATGCAATTTCGTTTTTGTACATGAATGTATCGGTATTCACATTGACATCGACTTTCTCAATATTAACAGTTTTGTGGATGAACATTCATAGGATTTTGTGGTGACTGGCCCTGGCCCATCGATCTCTGCTCATGGTATTCCCTTACCCGGCATCTATCTACCAGGTGGCCCATCCTGTGGCAGTAGTAGCACTCCCTAGGTTCTGGTTGCTGCCAACCTCCCTGACCTCTACGCCATAGCTGGGTTGAAACAATCTGAGGTTTTGCAGTGGAGCTACTGAAACTGGGGACATTTGCACGCTCGCGGCCCCCTCGAGGGCGGTTTTTTAAATTGTTATTGAACCAAATTAGCATTGTCTCTCTGGGCTTGCTTCTCTCCTTTTCTTGCTTGTTTTTGTGGTAATGTAATATGTGGGCTTGTCTCTCCCACCGGGGTTTTGTGTCTAACCCAACCATGCTGTCCAGTTTGCTCTGTATCTCAGTGGGTAACCCCCTTTTAAGAATATTGTAAAAGAATGCAACTTATGGATCCGTATCAGTCCACGGCTGCCCGTCTTTTGTGCCTATCATTCTCTCATTCGGTTAAAGAAATCGGTTCTACTCTCCCCTGGGTTCATAGTCTCTGCCATCAACCCTCTTACATCAGAGCGGTCAGGAAATATCACTTTCAGGGCGGTCCGGATTCGGTGTCTGTAGGAATTAAATGCGGCCCATCATACTCGGTGTCTGTTAGCATAATTGCTGGGATGCGAGCTTGGGCGAACACCGGGTTAGTCTGTTCTTCTATGAGGCTACTTAGAAGACTTTTAATATCACCCATTGCTATGTTTATTCTTGCAGTGTTCTTTTCAAAGAATGAAATCTTTTTTCCTGCTCGATCCAGCAACGACAGTAACTTTATCCCTAACTCCTCTTTATCCATCTGAGCCCATGGCACATATATGACCCCTGCCATGCCCCTCAGTAGTAGTTGGTGCATTTTTATTTCAGGTGACTCTATGGGTTTTTCCCCAACATGGCGTTCCCAACTTTTTAGGCATTCCTTCATGTAGGGGAAGTTCCACTTGGGGTCTCACCCTCCATGTCAGATGCAGTCCTACGCTATAGCCATATCCTCTGGCTCAAATGATCCTTTCTTTGGTCGAGGTCGATACTATTTGTCTCTTTCCTCAGTCCAGTAAGAAAATTGGTGACAGAACAGGTGTGCAAAGATCTTCCCTTCCTCTCTTGCTATTATCTCCCTTGGGGTTAACTTGTCTTTGTAGTGTGCTTGGGTGGACCAGTGTACATCCTCATCGATGCTCCTCTTGGGTGCACGCAAGGGCGCCATCTTATTTTTTCTGCATCTTGGTTGGGTTAATACAAGTCTGCCATAGTCTTTTATTTTCTGGTCGACCCCTCTCCTTTTTTGATTGATGGGTGAGGCTCTGATCTCTGCTAAAAACCTTTCCTCTATTTCTGCCTCCGATTCTTCTCAAAACAATGCCCTGTTTGTGCCCTTACTTCACTCATGTTTAGAACGCGCTGCTCTGTTTTCTTGCTGCACCTCCTGGGTGCCTTCTCTTTCTCTCTCTAACCTTAGCTCATGCCTTTCTTCCTAGCCCCATCTAGTTTGTCTCCTTCTCTCTGATCTACACGCTGTTATTTTTGGCTGGACTTTGCCTGCAAACTCACTCTCCATGGTCTCCTCGGCTATCTGGGCAAAATTCTGTTACCCCACCCTTGTCAACAATTCCAGGGGGAGTTGAATTCCCTTCCTCACCCCACTCGCTGAGTCACTAACTACAACCGCCACAAACCTCCCTGTCACCCGTGTATGCGCGCCCGGTCCTATGTGTTGGCCATAGTAGACCGGGGGTTGATCTTTTGAGGACTTTCTCAAGGGACTTGGGCTTCGCTGAAAGCATCTGGGTTCGCTGGCTTTTTGGTACCACATGCTAGGGCCTAACTGTCTGTCTATTGGTGGGGGGCCCATCAGCTCCTACTATTGGTGGATCGGAATATCCTAATGCGGGGGAGCTGAAGTGAGCAGTGCACCTCCATATGGTGGGAGAGATACTGACACCTTACTTGCTGTCGATATTGTAGGGCTATTGCTCTGGCTAGCTTCGAAGATGGCCCATATTTCAAGTAATGCCTCCCTCTTATCACCTTTTTCTTTAATTTGTATGGGTGTTTTTGTGTGTTCTATTATGTTAGTGTCAAATGTTCCCTCCTGAGGCCAGGGAAATGTGTGTGCCTTAGTGTGTTTGTGCTATTCTTGGCCAAAACTTATTACGTTTCTTTAACTGTGTGTGGAACCTGGTTTCTATTTGTTTTAATGGGGAATTCATGATAACTCTAGTGGTTTTGTGAATAAAATACGACTTTACTCTTTTGAGAAATTTTGTTTGTTCTAATAGTGGGGGGAAAGGTGCATGATACACTCTTCCAATTTTACATACTATGAGCTCAGTGCTGGTCACAGATGCATTTAAACAATTCAACTTGAAAAATTCAATAAACACAGATAGCAATGCATATGAATGGTAGCAACATAGGTAAATAAGTGCAGTTGTAAAAAAAAAAGAACAGTATCTGAACAATATCAGCTTTTTGCATCATATACAGATTGAAAGAAATAACACCCTCATATGAAGTATTAAGACATAGATGAGAAAATGCAAAATTGAGGAGAGTCTCTGATCAACTCTTGTATAAAATACAGTTTGTAATAAGTAACAGCACCATAACATCAAATGTACATTTTACCAACTTAACACAGGTCTACAGAAAAAATGATTGTGTGGTGAAACATTTCGTAGCCCGCTCCTAGCACATGCTAGCCTGTAGACAGGGGAAGCCCAGTGTGGTATATGGTACTAAGTGAACTTGATAGTCTGCCAAAATCTACTTCGAGACAAAGGTATAATAGATGCGGAAAATGGAATAACTCGGGAACCACAGGCCCCTCTTGGCCACACACCTAGTTTCCCTGGTCCAAATCGTATTCCCTAACATCAGAATCATACCCTGCATCACACCCAGGGGCCAAGCTTACCATCTGTGTCACGCCCAGCGGTCCAAGCGTACCGCCTGTGTCACACCCAGCAGAAAAAGCATTCCGTCTTTGTTGCGCCCAGCAGTACAAGCGACTAACACCCCACATGTTACAAAACCAGTGGTACCAAGAAAGTCTTTTAGCCTAGCAAATTAGATTGAGGTGTCAACTCCACCCAATCAGGCACAAAAATAGCGCCCTGGGAGTTATCAAGGGCCATACAATAAATATTCACCTTTCCTAGTGTGCTGACTATAAAAAACAAGCATTGGCATAGCCAATAGGTCTCGCCTTTGGGACATTAGAAGTGTTTAGCCATGCAGCACACTCCAGAAGGAACATTATTCACAAGTTACTTGACATTTTTATCGTTGCCTGAAAACTCCCGGACACACGAGTAATTCGGCAGCAGGAGGTTTTAAACCCATGCTAGTTCTAAATACACAGCGCCGTACCCTCCACCCCCAAAGTGCCAAAAGAATCTCTGTGACAAAAGCAGTAACTCACTGCTTATCCTTACATGGTACGTGTTCTTTACAGTAGGATATTAACCCTCTGCGCTAGTACATGGTGGGTCAAAATTGCCTGCCAGCAGACACATACTAATCTGACCTTTTTCCGGCAGGAAGATTATAATCACTGTTATGTTTTAAACTTACTTACCAAGTCTCAGTCACAACTCTGTGCTGCAGCTGGGAAAATAAAGCCTGCTGCCTCGGACTGCTACTGAAGTGTCTGCCTGGGCGTCGCACTGACTGCAGACAGGTGCTGTTGATGTGACTGAAGTCTTTTATGGGAAGAGAAGCTCTTGGAGTGGTGGCTCTGATGTCTTGAGAGCTGTGCTGTGTGACTCTGCTCTCACCATGACTGGACACACTTACATCCTGCCCCTCCTCCTACACAGAACAGGGCAGCAAAACGAGCGAGGTCAGGGTGGACACTGTCGTATAATTTACAGAAGCAGTACATGGGGGCCTGGAGTGTCAGGAAAGTTATAAACATCCCGCTGCCACAACCTGTGCTCAGTGCAGACTGGCATCATGACAGTGGCAGTCTGTCCAGTGTCCATCGGGACTGCCCTGAGAGACGTCAGGCTGGTGTCAGGCGCCGAAGATAAACTAGTGATCTGCAAGGATGCCCACGGCAACCAGGTCACTGTCAGTGACACTACAAGGGCGGGGCGGCGCAAGTGGAAATAGCTCTTTGTGAGCGGGCTGGATTTATTGAGCGGAACACTTCTAAAAGTGTTTGTAAGCAGAGGTTTAAAAAACACAAAGAGCAGGAAAGGAGAATGCAGATGGGGAGGAAGGAGGTAGTGGGAGAGACGGCAAGCCAGGAAGGGTAATGAGACGCAGGAAAGAAAAACAAGCGAGGCCTGCGTGATGTCACCGGTAACCATAGCGCCGGCCGTGCAGGCCCCGCGCGCGCCCTCTCCGCTGTAGAATACATCCTTCACGCATGACACAAAAATGATTTTAATCTCATGAGCAGAGTGAAAAAATATACAGGGCCCATAGAGCTGGTTAATACACACTCAGCCAGGCGAGGTTATTATTTGTTTGGGGTTCTGGGAAGAAGCGAGACTTCGACGTGATGTATTCACCGGTGGGTTCCTTAGTGGTAATCATTTCAATCCCAGAGCCTTTCAAATGCTGCCGATCAACGGCGAGCAGGGATCCCCTGCCCGGCACCGGGACATGCAGAGGCCGGCCGTGCTTACCTGTTTGAGGGATAGAGGGGGCAATTAACAGGGCATGAATTCATAGAAAATCCGCTTCTTACCCATATCAGTCGGCAGTGAACATACCTAGCAACCGCCCAGCCTGCCGAGTGTAGCGATGAGATGGAATCTAAGGTGAGATGGAAAAGTAAACAAGAAGACCCCGAGTGGTGTGCGCTCACTGCAAAGAATATAAAGAATGCAGCTGCCACCCTGTGTGCCGCTGCTCGCTCTCGCAAGCAAAACGTTGGGGGAGTGAACATTTGCAAAATAGATGGGACATGCACCCGCCTTTAGCTAATTGCAGCCTCCCATTTCAAATTGACACAGCCAACAGCCAACCAAATGCGTGGGAAGAGTCAAACCCTCGAAGAAAAGTTTAGAGTGATTACATGAAGCCTCCCATAGTGCAGCGCATGTGCGCTGCGCTAGGCTCGACCTAAAAAGGTGACTCCTGCGGGATTGCCTCCGAGGCCGCCTTACAACTACTGAGCTAGGACATATAAAATAGGTAATATGCCAGATTCTGTCAGTGGCAGAGAGCTCAGGTTACATTTTTACGTTTCTCCCTAGTTTTCCATACTCCAAATGCTTGAAACTAGATTTTGATGTAGTCTCTTACTCTCTGTGACGGCTGCTTCAAGACGGACCTCCGCCCAGCGGATTCAGCAGAACTTCCAATCAATTGCGGTGTCTGCTTACTTTCCTTGTTGCGCAAATGTGAATCCGTCTGGGCGGGTCACCTTCATTTGGCTACAGTCGGGTTGGAGGGACCAATCAGCTTTGATGGTGGCTCACCAAAATGTTGCTTGAACATGGAATATCTTGAAAAAACAAGAGACAAGAGGCGTTTGGCAAAACTGGAACAGTTAGTTTAATTGAACATAGTGGCCAGGAGAACAGTTACAGGCACATGGTCTGAGGACTGACTCAGTTTACAATTGATCTGTGGCTTTTTTATATACAGTTCATAGGCACTAAATGTTTCTGGCAATCCTTGTATGGTGAGAAATTTAAGTTGCTGCCTTTGGAGTCCTACATTAATTGGCTAATGGATTATACATGTAGGCCTTGACCTTGACAATGTGGCAAGTGGCTAACGTGTCCAGATGTCAGGCTTTGGGAGAGAGTGATCACTGCGTGTGCTGTGTTCTGGTTGGCTATATGTTCCTAACTCTTGTCGCATCTGACTTTATGGTGTTTTGGGAGCGTGCATACCCCCTCCGGCCACTTGCACTTTATTGGGGCTCGTCTCCCTGGACCATTGTAGTGTGCCTATCTGTGGGATTGATCTAAGGTTTCCTCTCCGTCTGTTGTCTGCCAGCTACTTTCCACCCCACCTGAGACCTATTAATCAATAACCTCAGGCCTAGGTTTCAGTGCTTGCCTGCAAATGTATTTGTGAGTCGAGGTTGATGTGGAGTTCACAACGGGTGAATTTGTTAATAAAGACGATATTTCACTGACATATTTAAATATAGTTTTTTATATCTGCATCGATTTTTTCCATATTAGCAATAATGGAGAATGTGTAGACTGTCGCAGTCACCTCAGAAAGTATCCTGGCACTAGAAGGTGCAGGTGTTGTATTTGTGTGCCAAATTGTTACACTGCATCTGATAAAATACGATGCCTGCCAGATTTCCACACCATAGAGTGGCGCAAGAAATGCTGCAGCTTTTAAGGTACTCCTTTAGTACCTATGCCGTAGGTGCCACTTACCAGGGACTTACAGAGGTGCTAAAGGCCTGGTTACTTGGGGATCAACTGACCAGTTGTCTTGTTTTGGAGAAAGAATACTGGAAGTGAGTGCCTGGTTAGTAGTAACCCAGTGCACGTCAATCAAAGTTACATCAAATACCAGGCAAAAAGTGGAGGATTACCACAACAAAATCCCTGTTTCCTTCAACGGACACCACCACCTCCATGTGGTACTGCACCAAAGAGGGTGGGGTGGGGTGGGATTGTAGACCCCCTGTCAAGAGGCCCTGCATCACTGAACCTGGCTGGAACGTCAGGGCATATCCCTGGTGGTTCAACACCTATCGGGTTTTGTGAGCGCCAGGGCGGACGAAGTCAGACAAAGGTGCCCAATGGATCACAAATGTCATCTCCATCCAGAGGTGGTGCAAGGTCTCTTTCAGCAGTGTGGAAGAGCATTGGTTAGATCTGTTTGCCACTGCAGAGACCGTGCAATATCAGCAGTTCTGCCCCCTGGAGGTTCTAATGCAGCTCTCACTCAGATACGCTTGTTCTCTCAAGTGGAGCTCAGGCCTCCTGTGCTCCTTTCTGCCCATACCACTCCTCCCCAGAGTTCTCGAGAAGATGAGGCACAACCTGGCCCAAGTTATCCTTGTGGCTACGCATTGGGCTCAGAGAGTTCGGTATCCGAAGCTGTTGAGCATAGCCATCGGTCCTCTGATCAGGCTGCCCCTTAGGGATCTTCTGTCGTAGGAGCAGGGGAGGGTTCCCCAACTGAACCGGTCAACACTTCCCCTTCATGTGTGGAGCCTGAGCGGCGACAGTTGAAAGCTTTTGACCTTCTACCCGAAGTCTGCAACGGTATCTTGGCAGCCATGCGTCTCTCTACCAAGACATTATGCGCCTGCCATTTGGGCAAGTTTGTGGCATGGTGTGCATAGAAGCAGGTTGACCCTCTTTCTGCTCCCCTCTCTTCCAAGTTCTTCTCATGCCCCGCAGCACTATGCTTTGGGCACCTTAAAGGGCTATCCCTGTTCAAATCCCCTGTTATAAATAGGTTTTTGAAAGTGCAGCAACACATGTTTCTACCTGCACTCTTCATCATGCCTAGTGGGACCTTAATTTAGTGCTCACTTTTCTGATGTGCACTCCTTATGAGTCACTGCACAACTGTCCACTCAGGCTCTTTACAGCTTTCTTTGTGGCAGTAACATCTGCCCGGATGGTCAATAAGTTTCAGGCTTCGTCATCTAAGTCTCCCCAACTCAAAATCTTCAAAGACAAGATGGTTCTTTGCACTAGAGCTTCCTTCCCACCAAAAGTTGTTACTCCCTTTCATGTAGGCCAATCCAGCATCACCCTGCCTTCCTTTAACGCTCCACCGCATCCATCTAGGGAAGAGGTGCGACTCAAAAAGAGCATTGTTGTTCTGCTTTGACTGCACAAAAGAGTTTCACTTGGATGACCAACACTTTGTGGGGTATGTCAGAGGGAAGGCCATGTGAAAACTGACCATCTCCTGATGTATCGTGCTCTGCATTAAGATTTGCTACGCATTAGCCAAGAAGCAACCCCGTGAGGGCTTGTGTGCTATTCCACCAAAGCTAAGGCTGTGATCACTGCGTAACCACATGGACTTCCAGTCATGGACATCTGCCAGGCAACAACGTGGGCTTCTCTACAGACGTTCAAGAATGCATTATTATAGGTAGCTTGACTTCTGTTTGCAGATGTCCCCCCACTTTGTGAAAGCTCGCAGGCCGTTCTGATAACACAACATTGCCCACTCCCTGTGAGCAAGGCCAAAGTACAATACATGCACTGAATGTAAGTCACCCCTCCAGCAGGCCTCCAGAGCCCTAAGACAGGGTGCATTAAAATACATGTGAGGACTTATCGACAGACATGCCTCTGTGATGCCTAGTTCCATTATTGCACGTTATGGCCTCCTGAAAGACTTAGGGCCCGATTCCAATCCCGGTCAAAAACTGTTCCGACCGACACGGACCGGGAATGTATTCCGACAAACTCGTATGCGCGCCGTACGACCGGCGGAGTATGATGCAACGCGTGTCAAATACAACCGACTCGCACAGAGCACAAGATGGACAACCGACACGCACGGGAATCAATCCGTCTGAGTGAATGGGCTGGAAAAGAGCCGGACGCGACTCTTGTACGTGAACACTGCAACATAGCGTAACGTGAATGGGACAGACGCGGACTACTCTGCAAATGCTTAAAAAAAGCATCTGTTGCGGTCAACTGAACGTCTCCGTGATGCTCAAATAAACACAACGGAAACAGACAGGAAAAATCCAAACAAACATTGTCAACGGCAAAAAAATAATAAAAAAATTGTAAGACACACCCACAACTTCACCTATTTAAAGGGCCAAAATTCTTAAATTCAACAGACCTGCCAGCAGATACCACCACTACACTGCACTGAGACATACACTCACAACCCACCCACCACACAACATGTACACCACTAGCACCTGTTAAATACCACACTCACAAACACACACCTTTACTCATACTCACTCACCCTCACTTTCACACTCACCCACACATCCATCTCCACCATCACCATGACCCCAAAGAAGAATCTAAAGTTCACAGACAGTGAGTTGGAAGTCATGGTAGATGACATTCTCAGAGTAGAGCCACAGTTATTTGGCACATTGGTCCAACAGACCATCCCTGTCACAGAAAACCAAGATGTGGGAGAGGAATGTCAACTAGGTGAATGCACAAGCACCTTGCCTGCGCACAATGGACGATATCAGTAACAGGTACCATGATGTGTGAAGGAGGGTCAAGAAGCTGATTGGCAGAGACCATGCCCTGACCCAGCGGACTGGCGGTGGCCCTCCTGCAAAACCTACATACTTCACTTCCTGGGAGGAGAAGGTGCAGGCCATCCTTCCACCGGAGGGCATCAATGGATTATTAGGAGTACCAGAGCCTGGTGAGTACATAACCAACTAGCTAATATTGTGAGCTAATACACACCCACAGACATCACTGTCAAAGGGACAGTGATACCAATCACTGTTAGCAAAGCCATTTCAACATTAAGCAAATTATTCTGTGATGTGTATGTCAATCACAGAAACAATGTACAAGCAATCTCAGAGTAATATGTAAATATTTCATAACCTGTACAAACTTACTAACAAACACAGCAAGGTTTTGGCCTCCAAACACCATCCACCACTGGCAGCCATCTTGCCAGCACTATTCCACTCACTCCCAGGGAAGCTGAGTCACAAGAAGGAAGGTTGGGATGGCTGGGAAGGTGGGTGTAGCTGAAAGCATGATGGGAGTTGTAGTCACAGCCAACAGTCCTCCTCCCACATGACCCAAAAATCCCACCTTGGGAGGAGGAGCCTAGCGCGCAACCAAGATGGCCGCGTAGGCTTGTGGCTCCCGGAGGCCTCCGCAACCTCCCACGTCTATCCTGTCATAATCCTGGTTTTCTAGACGGGCTTTTGTCTATGATCTTGCGCTAGGGTGCCACTCGTTTTCCAAATCGAAATCGGACTCCAGGAACCGGACTGGTGGCGATCTGAAGTTTGCGGCCTTCTCCGGCCTTGGTCCCGTACTCGAGTTGGTGAGGTGCCCGGGCGCGAAGTGAACAACAGCGGCATGCCAGTCTGGGCCTGCCCCGGACCCCGTGCTTTCACTTTCGGTTTCGAGTTGATCTGCGGAAACTGACGTCGGGCCTTAGGGTAAGCAGTGCCGGGGCCTGATTCTCGAACTGTCAACGGGCCTATTTCAGTTGGCGGCCCGGATCTCCTGCAGTGGTCGCCTGGCCTTCCTCCGGGTGCTGAAGGTGCTGACCTTGGTGGTCGCTGATGATGGCGGCGAGAGTGGACGGCGACAAGCTGAAACCCAAGTCTACCCGGAGGGGAGCTTATACCCAGGCCAACAACATGGACCGCTATGCGCAGCCAAAGGGATCCCCTAGTGGCTCACATAAATCGCCTGAGCTGCCCAAGGAGGCCTCGGGCGCATCGTCTGAATTGACTCTGCTGGATGTCATGGGGGCCATTGAGGAGATGAAGGCGACTGTGAACCAGCAATTTGATACCCTGGCTAATAAATTGGACTCAGTGTTGATTGATGTGAATTTGGTCAGAGCGGACCTGTCCAAAACAAATGACCGGGTTGACTCATTGACTCAAGCGGCGACGAGCCTAACCGTGGATGTGGCCGCTTTGCAGACGGAGGTGCGAAGGTTGCGGCTCGCCAGTGACCTGACTGATCGTCGCCTTGAGGATTCCGAAAGCAGGGCCAGGCGGAATAATGTCCGTATTATTGGGGTGCCCGAACGATCGGAGGAGTCTGCTGCGGATCTTTTTGTGGAGGATCTAGTGGTGACTCATCTAGCACCCAAGGGACTGAGCAAGTTCTTCGCTGTGGAACGGGCCCACAGGATTCCGGGTCGTGCGCCCAAGGTGGGTGCTCCCCCGCGGCCTATCATTGCCCGACTTTTTAATTTTCGGGATAGAGATGCTATCCTTCAGGCATCGAGGGTAGCTGGGCCATTAAAGTTTGAGAACTCTAATGTTAGCTTTTACCCAGACTTCACGCAAGCGGTTCAAAAGCAACGGTCGGGTTTTTTGGCCATCAAACGGCGCTTGAGGGACATGGAGCTGAAATATGCAATGCTATTCCCGGCTAGGCTGCGGGTTGAGTTAGAGGGTCGCTCGCATTTCTTCGACCGGCCGGAGGCGGTTGGAGAATGGCTGGATGCTCTACCTAGGGGTCGAGGTCGGGAAGGTCGGATGGCGGAAAACGGAGAGTGCTCGACGGAGTAGGAATAGAACTGGGATCCTGGCTATGGACCGGACTGGTAACGTTTTGCACCTGTGGCTGCACTGGACTCCAGTTTGTAACACTTTGCCCTTTGGTATTTGGAGGTTGCGGGGGGCTTGCTGGGGCCCTTTCCTCCCTCTGGGGTTTTTTTTTTTTTTCTCGGTCTTCTTTGTAGTGAGTTTCATATTGGGGCGACAGGCACACTGCACGTTGGGGGGGCTGTTTGGGCTCATGCAGGGGTGCAGGGAGGGGGGAGTTTTGTTGGGGTTGATGGGGTGGGGTTGGGGTTTGTTTGTTTGCATCACAAGGCGGGGTAATGTTTTCTGTTGTGTTATTATGACTGTGCTCTCCGGGAGGGGGATATTTTGTGCTGGGAGGGATGGGGGGTAAGGGGTTGAGACTTCTATCATGGAATGTGAATGGGCTGGGGGACAGGATAAAGCGGGGGATGGTCCTACAGTTCTTGAAACGTATTTCACCTGACATTGTGTTTCTGCAGGAGACGCACCTTATAGGGAACTCTTTCCATGCCATGAACAGGCGGGGATATCGCCTTCTGGCCCATTCTGGTTTCACCTCTGGCTCGAGGGGAGTGGGCATCTTAGTTAGGACCTCTCTCCCGTTGGAGGTGGATGAGGTGCTCCACGATGACAGAGGGCGCTACACTGCGCTGGTGGGGAGATGGGAGGGTAAGTTGATTTCGCTGGTTGCTGTCTACGTGCCGCCGGGCCTGCAGACGGCCACCTTTGCTGATTTGGGGCGCCTGCTACTTGGGCTTCCGGGGGGGGTTTTGGTCTGGGGGGGGGGGATTTTAACGCAGTGGTTTCCGGAGTTGAAGATCGACACCCCCCTAGAGACCTCCCTCGGGCCCAAAACTGGCTGGGGGGCTTTCTGGATACCCTGGGACTGATAGATTGTTGGCGGTTGAAACACCCTGGACAAGCACAATATACTTTCCACTCCGAAGCCCACGGTAGTCCTTCGAGGCTTGACTATATGCTAGTGCCTGCGGCCCAAGCTGGGATGATTGGGGAGGTGCGACACTTGGCCCGCGGTATTTCTGATCACTCCCCTCTTTTGCTACACTTAGAGAAATAACTTTACCATGTAATTGTACCAAGGCTCAAAGCAGTGCTCTCACTCTGAAAGATTTTCAACCATCGTTCACAACAAAGAGGTTGCCGATTCAGATGTACAACAAAACCACAATTCATTATTTAAACAAACTGGGTTGCACCAAGTCCAGGACTCTATTTCTAGAGGCTCACACAACTTGAAATTCGCTCCTAGCGGGGAATCTATCCATTCAGGCTATTCATTTCCCAGCTGTTAAGATGGACTTTTTAATCAGATTTTTCATCAGAAACCATGAATCCGAAATAAAGGATGATGCACTTGAAGACTTTTCCCACAAATTGGAGATGTCTTTCAAGAGTTCTGTTCGGGAGAAGGCATAATGTAAAATTCCAAAGCTTTGCATCTTTAGTGGAGTGTTTATTGCTGTGCAGACTGTATCTGATGTTAGAAATGCTGGGAAGATCCAACATCCCAACATACAAAGACCCAGAGACCATCCCAGGTACAGAATCATGGAAATCAACTGACCCTACTTGCCTGACTACAAGATGGCAGCCAATCTACGCACCCTTTCCTATCCTGCCACCCTTGCCATCTCCACTCGCCCGTCTCTGAACTCTTATCCGGCGGAGTCCGAACCGCATGACTGATTCCCGGTGGAGCTGCTCCGCCAGCTATAGGGGAGACTGGGTCTAGCACACCGCTATGGCTGTCACCTACCCAGCCGGACTTCAGACATATGTCTCGTCTCTTTCTCCGCTGCTGTCTCCTTCATGTGGATTCCCTGCTCTCCCTTGCCTTTTTGGATCTTGATTTTTGTGTTTGGTAATAACTCCGCTATTGAATATGTAATATTCTGTAATTAATTGTGAATATTTTTGTAGCTTGTCACACACTGCTTCCTTATGTGAAGCACTCTGATACCTCAGGGTCTAGCCAGCGCTATATAAAACTCAATTAAATAAAATAAATATCGCCATGGGGGCGGTGGGGAGGATGACGCCGATCAACCCCTGGTACCTACGAAACCCCACGATCCGTGCAGACCTGGTTGGGTCCCTGGAACACTATTTTAACGACAACGTGGTGTCGGTGTCTTCCGCCGTCTCCCTTTGGGAGGCCTTTAAGACGGTGCTCCGGGGCCAGGCCCTGTCTCTCATCTCCCACACCAAAAAATGCGAGGCGAACGAGGTGGTCCGACTAGAAAATGAGATCACCGAGTTGGAGATCGATTTGGAGCAAGGTGTTACGGATGACAGACTGCATGTGCTGGGGCTTAAACAGGCCGACTACAAGGCGCTGGTTACTGAATCTGCCAAGAGTATGAGCAGGGAGCAACAGGGGCGTTTGTACGATATGGGTGATAAGGCGGGGAAGTTGATTGCCTGGTTGGATAAGAAGGAGAGAGCTAGTCGAGTGGTGCCAGTTGTTGAGAGGGTGGATGGTGTGTGTGTGACGGACCCCGGTGATATTGTTGATTGCTTTGCGGAGTATTTTCATGGGGTTTACTCTCCGGTCTCTGAACGATCGGAGGAAGACTCTCGCCTGCTGCTTAAAGACATCGCTTTGCCATCTCTATCTGATGAGGATAAATTACTGATGGACGCTGCCCCGTCGCCGGATGAGATTGCTTT
This sequence comes from Triturus cristatus, assembly GCF_964204655.1. Taxonomy (NCBI): domain Eukaryota; kingdom Metazoa; phylum Chordata; class Amphibia; order Caudata; family Salamandridae; genus Triturus; species Triturus cristatus. The sequence goes on along the minus strand of NC_140581.1, from coordinate 473,542,777 downwards.
GGCCATTCGCTCTATTGCTTCTGGCAAGGCCATGGGTCCTAATGGCCTTCCCATCGAATTATATAAGTTGCGCCCAGATAGGATTGCGCCGTATCTCCGGGACATGTTCCTCGAGGCACAGGCGGCGGGCTCCCTCCCCCCTGACCAACGTCTTGCTACTATTGTTGTTATCCATAAGGAAGGGAAGCCGCGGGATCGGTGTACTTCTTACAGGCCTATCTCTTTGTTGAACGCGGAGCCCAAAATCCTTGCCAAGGTACTGGCCAATCGCCTGATTGGGGTCGTGGGCGACCTGATCCATCAGGATCAAATCGGTTTTATACCCCACCGCAATACCGCTTTGAACCTGCGGCGACTGTATGGCGTCCTCGCTAGAGCGCCATTCATGCGTGAGCCGGCCATTTTGGCGTCCCTGGACGCTACCATGGCGTTTGACACCTTGGAATGGCCGTATATTTGGGCAGCATTGGCGAAGTTTGGGTTTGGCCAGGGGTTCATCGGTTGGGTGAAATTGCTTTATGATAACCCACTGGCACAGGTGGTGGTCAACGGACGGGTGTCGGCTCCTTTTGCTTTGGGTAGGGGCACGCGACAGGGATGTCCGTTGTCGCCTCTTCTTTTTGCGCTTTGTTTGGAGCCCCTTGCGGAGTGGCTGCGGTGGCACCCTTCGATGCGTGGCCTTAGATGGACGCCGGAGTACGAGGATCGTGTCTCCCTATATGCGGACGATATCCTCTTGTATCTTGCATCTCCACGCAAATCGCTCATTGTATTGGTGGATGTGTTGAGCTCCTTTGGTCGCAACTCCGGATTGGTCATTAACTGGGCTAAGTCCTGTGTGTACGTTCTCTCCGGGGAGGCCCCCCCCTTCCGCGGGGGTGCCCTATCCAGGTTGCGCAATCGGGGTTTAAGTATTTGGGAATCTTTATAACCCTAGACCCGGTGGCCCGGTATGAGCGGAATCTTCTCCCCCCCCTTCAGCGCCTAAGGGCGGATGTGGCGGGTTGGCGGCGGCTGCCGCTCTCGCCGCTCGGCCGGGCGGCGTTGTTCAAAATGATGTCGCTGCCACGCTTTTTGTACGCCCTACAGAACACTGTGGACGTAGTGCCGGCCCGCTATTTTCGGGAGGTGGAGTGTCTTCAGCGTCGATTGTTTTGGGATGGGCGGCCGCGGATCGCTCTCGCCAAACTAACCCTACCGTGGTACGATGGGGGGTCGCTCTCCCTGATATTAAACGATATTATTGGGCCTCCCAGTTGGCTGCTGTCAATCACGGGATGTATGGGCCTGCTTTGAACCCGGCTTTTGAGATGGACAAATTGCTATTGCCAAGCGGGGATTATAATCGAGCACTATACTCGGGGTCCCTTGATGCGCGATTGACAGGCCCGACGCGGGTCGCGGTGCAGGTGTGGCATGCAGCCAATGCGGCGATGGGGTGGGGGGATCGCTTGACTCAGGCTACGCCATTGTACGCTTCCCGGAGTTTGGGCTATCTGTGTAATACGAAAGGCTTTGAGAAATGGGATATGATTGGTATCAGCAAGGTAGGGGATCTCTGGACGAAAGGGAAATTTAAGACGTTCGACATGCTGAAAACCGAATATCAGTTGAACGATAGGGAATACTTTCGGTACGCTCCGGTTCATCACGCTTTGTCTTCCGTATTCCCGGACGTGGCGGCTATTCCGGAGTCCTCCCCGTTGGAAGATAGAGTATTGGACGGCTATGTGCCGGATAGCACCATTTCGCTGATTTATAAGAAGCTTATCAATGATCGAATGGGTTTGCTGACCTCATTGCGAGAGACATGGACTGCCGACGGCTTGGAACTTGACGACGAGGATTGGGTGTCAGCGGTGGCCTCCCCGAAGGAGGTGGCTATCCCCGGCCCGTTTGCGTTTCGTCCAGCTTAAGATACTTCATAGAGTGTACGTCACGGGGCCTGGTTTGATGCGTATGGGGTATTCGGTGGATGGTCTGTGTAAGCGAGGCTGTGGACTACTGGGGACTTTCCTCCATATCCTGTGGGAATGTCCGGAAGTGACTCGGTTTTGGTGTAGAGTGCATGCGGTGTTAGAAGAAGTTACGCATGTTGCCTTGTTGCCGGAGGCATAGAGATGTTTGCTGAATGTCTGGGAGCCGACTGATTACAATGTGATGCAGACGCAGTGGGTGACTCTGGGCTATATGGTAGCGAAGCGTGACATTGCACAACTGTGGGGCTCCCAGAGGCCACCAACGGTCTCAGCGTGGAAGGAACACATGGACTGGTGTATGTTCAGAGAGAAAACGGTGTATGTGGCGAGAGGCAAGCCTGGGAAGTGGATTAAGGTGTGGGGTCCCTGGAACTCCTATCGTGGAGGTATTTGCGCCCCGCCCCAGACGTGAGAGATGGATGCTGCTCTGTCTCCCTAGCCCGCGCATTCCCCTATGCTCCTGCGACATGTGCATTTGGTTTCTTCTGCCTGCCCCCCCCCCCTCTTTCTCCCTGGGTTTGTTTACCCCTTCGATACGGGGAGCACATGTTACTACTATTGACCTCCTCTGCCTTGTGTGTGTGATGTTTTTCGTTTTCTTTAAAAATATGAAACCTCTCTTTGTTTGTCTATGGACTGCGGCTGCGGCTGGCTGAGTTGATTAGCACTCCAGTAGCTCTCTTATTGCTTCACCGATGTGGCTGTTAAGATGTGTCTATGCTTATAGTGTGCATTAGCGGCCGGCCTGTTGGTTGTAGGCCCATACTTGTATGTCTCTGAAATTGTAATAAAGGTTTTTCAAAAAAAAAAATCCCACCTTGAACCATGCTCATCTCACAGGGAGTGGAAAAGTACTGCCAAGATGGCTGGCACTGGCCACTGGTGTGGGGAGCACAAGGCCCTGTTGGGAGTTGTGCACAAACATATACCAGGCCCCACAGTCTGACACCTTGAATGTAATGTTTGACTCACTGTCATGGAAGCATGGTTCATGGTGACCTATATGGGCTGTGGGGAAGGAGGAGTGCTAGCTCTGACTACATCTACCAGCAGGTCACCTAACACACCTCTCCCACCAACACCAAACAACACCCCTGTGACTATGCTCTCCGTGAGAGTCAAGGAAAATCTACTCCCATGATGCCTGACACTGGGCTCTGGTGTGGGGAGCACAAGTCTATGATGAGATATGTGATCCAAAGAAGATTCTTAAGAACCACATACCCGCAATGTAACTGGGAAGCTCACCATTCACAAAAATATACTAACTTGGCACTAACCCACAGCAAGGCAATGTGATCCAAACACCAGTCACATACAGTAGCCATCTTGTTTGCACACATTCACCCCCCAGGAAAGCAGAGTCACAGGAAAGGAGGTTGCGATTGCTGGGAAGGTGGGTGTAGCTGAAAGCACGATGGGAGTCGTAGTTACAGATAACAATCCTCCTCCCAAATGGCCTATTAAGCCCACCTTGAACTATGCTCATCTCACAGGGAGTGAAAAAGTACTGCCAAAATGGCTGGCATTGGGCTATGGTGTGGGGAGCACAAGGCCCTGTTGGGAGTTTTGCTCACACAAACACTAGGCCACCATTGTCAGACATCCTGAACGTAAAGTTTGACTCACTGTCATGGAAGAATGGTTCATGGGGGACTATATGGTCTGGGGGGGGAGGAGGAGGTTCCTCAATGACTTCAAATTCTATCAAGGCATGCCCTACACATACCTTCTCAGCCAGAACAAATAGCACTCTTGTGACTAGTCAGTCCATGACAGTGAAAGCAAATGTACCGGCAAGATGGCTGACACATGGGCCTTATTTTTTTTTTTCTAAACAAATTTTTATTAATTTGTAATAAAACAAATAAAAGCATCACATATGCCACATTGTAATTGCATTGTAAATTCATTGTAAATCATAATGTAGGTACACATAGTAATCTCAGGATGTCCCTCCTCAAACAGTCAATAGTCTTGCTCTCGAGCAAGGAAATAATGGTTCATCTTAGTTCTCTGACACATTGGCCTTAGGTATGAATTGACCACAAGTCACACCTAGGCTCTGGCCCTCTCACACCAGTAAACACTCTCAGCCATCTTCACTGTACATTTCCACCCACAGTGTGGAGATGCATTGTCCCATGGGTGCCCCCTCAGCTGGCTGTGAAGGCTGTGTTTGGAGTACAGGACATGTGGTGTGATGCAGACATAGCACACATCAATACACACACACAAAGCAACATATCTATCATTGACAAAGGATACCTGACAGTGAATAGAATGGCCATAGCAAGATAGCTGACACTGTTGCATGGTGTCATTTACACAAAGCACTGTTGTGAGCTGCATTTAACTCCTACATCATGCAGCGTTGTCAACATCCTTGGCACTACACTCCCCTCACTGTCATTGACACTTTCAACATGAGGAGTAATCTGAACAAGGTGTGAGGAGGGGTACAACTTACAGCAGCATAACCCAAGCACACATACCTCTGGACCTCACAGTTATGAGCATAGAAAAGCAAGAAAGCAGCCTTGGTTAACTCATCTGTACATGGAGGACAAGCACAATATACATGACGTTATCACGCACAAAGCTAAGCAGCAACACCCTTTGGTACAGAAACACAATCACATGTGTACAATGAGATGAGAACTAGGAACACATACAACAAAATAGTAGATCACAAATGCTCACATACATACTGGACTGTGAGTATGTTGGTAGACACACCAATGTGACTCAAAAATACATGCACAAATTCCAGCACAGATGCACAAATCTTGCAACACATCGTAAGAGGAAGAGTACCTATGTCATCATAAAAGCACAAATGTGGGAAAGAACAACACACCTGTGTCAGGCATAGGGTGGCACTTTGTTTTCAATGTCTATGTACAGTCAAAGAATCAAGACATGACCTATTTATGCACAAAGATCAACATGCTCAGAAAAACACATCTTGTTAAAATTACAATGTTCTTTAGCAAGGCCTCTGTCTGCGACAATTGAGGACAATGCAATATAGGTACACTCATCATGATGTACAATAGCAAATGTAATGTGTGAGATACGTTGACCAGTGCCAAACCACAACTTACATTGTTTCTCTCTTCTACCCACAGGGCCTGCCGGGGACACTGCCTCCGGTGTGGATCAGCATGCAGCACCAGCAGCTGTAACTTCAGCACCCCCTGCAACCACTCCTGCCTCATCTGGCAACCCCCAGATGACCTCTAACAACATGGACACACCAAGGCAAGAAAACACTGACTGCAGAGCAACACAGGGCACTCTGGAGTTGGTGGACAACAGCACCAGTGTCGACAATGAAGGAGGCTCAGTGTTGTCTGTCTCTGCAACAACAGGTCCTGCTTGTGTGGGTAGGGGTGGTGGGATGGGCCACGGGGTGAGGTCACGTCATGAAGATGGTGCTGCTGGTCAAGCTGACAAACAGCTCTCCAGTGTGGATGTCTCTCAGTCCTCTTCGGAAAACGATGAACGACCTGACCCTCCGGTGTGGATCAGCATGCAGCACCAGCAGCTGTAACTTCAGCACCCCCTGCAACCACTCCTGCCTCATCTGGCAACCCCCAGATGACCTCTAACAACATGGACACACCAAGGCAAGAAAACACCGACTGCAGAGCAACACAGGGCACTCTGGAGTTGGCGGACAACAGCACCAGTGTCGACAATGAAGGAGGCTCAGTGTTGTCTGTGTCTGCAACAACAGGTCCTGCTTGTGTGGGTAGGGGTGGTGGGATGGGCCATGGGGTGAGGTCACGTCATGAAGATGGTGCTGCTGGTCAAGCTGACAAACAGTTGGGGCGCATTCTAAATGGATACCGAGAGTGCACCGGAGACTTTGGCAGGCAGTTGGGATCTTCAAGGACATGCAACAGGCTGCCTATTATGCCACATGTCCAGGATGGACTCCCACATGTCCAGGATGGAGTCCCTCATGTCCAGGATGGAGTCCAAAATGTATATAATTGATGACGTCACTGCAGTGCACAGGGACATAATCACCTGCCTCCGCCAGATTGCTGACAACATGACCCCACCTCCCTGTGTGGCCACTACATCTTTTGCCACCACATCTGCAACTGCTGCATGGAGGGATGATGATGACCCGGGCGGAGAGTCCCCTCAGACTGCACCTGCAAAAGAAGAGGAGGGGTTGTCCGAAGAAGGACAAATGAGAGACAGATGGCCATGCCTACCCCCCACCCCCCCGTAAGTGAAAACCTGCTTCTGATATCCTCCATTGTGTGCAAAGCTTCCACCTTGTTGACTGTCACTGAACTCTCCCACATGGGATGGAGGGTCTAAGTTGGATCAATGACACAAATGACTGTGGACTTGGCTCTGAAAATTTCATCTACTACCACTAACAACTCCTCTGTGAACTTTGGATTTCAAAATTTTGTACTGCACTATCGCTTACTTGTACTATTTCACACAGGCATCGTAATAAAATCATAATCACACAATACTCTCTGTTGTGAATTAAACACGGTTTGTAACATGGTGATGATGCCCTGAAAAACAAGTATCTTGCAGGAAAACAAGTACAGCAATTAAAACACAGTATTGTAAGTAATTGTGATGTGACACATATAAGGGATACAGACAACAAGGTCAACACAACACAAATGGCACATGGCACACATCCTCATTGCCTCCACTTTTGTAAACTGAAAAGACATTTCAATGCACAAACACTAAACAGTGTCAGGTTAAGTGGAAATTAGGGCACATAAACAGTATGCAAATGAATGTTGGATGTGTGTATACAGACGAGGCACACCTCTATGTGGAGCACAGGTTTATTACACAGTCAAAACATGTTGCATCCACAACAGATGCAATCTAATCACACTGTGACAATTAGCACAAATTAACCAAGATGTTACAAAATCTTCGGAATGGAGTGTGTGACACAGCTTCCTGATCTCAAGAAAAGTTGCACTCTGTGACAGCATTGTGTGTTTTGGAGGTCACATGTCACCATACAACAGCCAAAGGAGCCTGTGAAGGAGAGACATAGAACATTCTTTACATACCTAAATTTCTGCATACATCTCCAATAGACATTTCATACACAAGTCTTATGAATTGTGTACACTAGCTAGGAGTCATGTCAACACTGTACTGGTGAACATACTAACTCAATGGACACATAACAACTTCAAAAATCATGTAAAGTAGCATGTACCCACACATATGCATAGATATTGTACTACAAACACATATTATGCAAAGAAAAAGCTTAGTCAACTCCTCATTGTATACTCACAATCATGAGAAAAATTTGTTGATGAGCTGTCTCCGAACATCCTCCTCCCCCTCAGCATCACTGGCAACATGACCCAGGGCTGGATCCTCCCCTGCTGGAGGCTGATGGTCACCGTCATCTTGGATGAGAGGTAGCTCATGCCTCGCTGCCAGGTTGTGTAGCATGCAACACACAATGATTATCTTAGACACCTTTTCTGGTGCATATTGGAGGGCCCCTCCTGGTCCAGGCAGCAAAATCTGTTTTTCAATAGCCCAAATGTCCGCTTTATCACTCGTCTGGTCCGCCCATGGCCTCTTTAAAACAAAACCCAGCAGGGGTGACAGGGTTCCTGAGTGGTGTCAGCAACCACAGCATGTTGGGGTATCCGGAGTCACCTAAATTTAAACAAAAAACAAAATCTCATGTGTCTAAAAACAGGTTACAACCTGACATACAAACAACACACAACGTAAACAGACATTACACACCAACAAGCCAGGCATGCTGATTTGACAGCTGAGACATAATCTGTCTGATCCTACTATTCCTCATGATGTACGTGTCTTGTGCTGATCCTGGGAAATGTGCACAGATATATGAGATTGTCATGTCAGGCAGACATACCACCAGGGCATTGATGCAGTGAAAATGCTTACGATTCCTGTATGTTTGTTCAGTTGTCTGTGGTGGGACTATTGCCACATGTGTAACATCAATGAAGCCAATGACGTGGCATTCTTCCTAAAGCATAAAAGTCACTCTTGATGTCAGCAAATTGTCGTAGTGTAGGGAATTTGATGCACCGGTTCAGAAAATGTAACATTGCCTCCAAAAAATCACGAAGCACCCAGCTGAATATTGTCTGTGACATCCCACCAGCAGTAGCCACAGTATACTGGAAGGTTCCCGTGGCAAAGGAATATAGGGCTGCCTTCACCTTCACCGTGAGGGTCAGTGCAGATTGATAAGGGCATCCAGGAAGCAAATGTGGGCCCAACTGCTCTGCCAACTCCTCAGTGAGTGGTCTGGTGAAGCGGTAACGTGTGATGCTGTCATGTTCTACCATAGTCTCGAGGCCGGGGAAGGGTCTGTGGACAGCTAGTCTCCTGTGGTACATAGGTGACAAAGAAACATTATCAATTTCCTTTCAAATGTGGCAAGTAACATGCTAAATATCATATGCAACATCAAAGCAAGACTCAATGAAGTCAGGTGTGTAATATTGAGCATTGACACAAATGCCAGCTATGTGACCCTCACGGAACATTTCAGGTCATGATGGTTTTACAAGTGCAATGCTGTACTGTGACCAATCAATAGTGTCTGTCACAGTCCATTTTAACCCCTTCGATGCGGCGCCGATTCCCGCTGAGCGCTGACCGTTTCTTGCGCGGGCGTGGTCATGACGGAACGGTTCCGTCATGAGCACAGCTCAACCGACGCTCATGACGGGACCGTTCCGTCATGAGCGCCGAAGGGGTTAACAAACATCACATACTAAACACACACCTCAGTAACTATCAAAGATAGATGTGTGGAACAACTGACACGTGGTGGAACAGTACACACACAGGGCTCATGTAATGCCACATGGACACTGTCATGATGTAATGTCTGACATACATGTACCATCACACACATAAAACACCCATGATGTGTATCACATTTTGTTTGCATAACAAACAGGTATGTCTGTGACACAAAGAAACAACAGCAACTCACATGCCAAATACAGATTGATGTTTAAAGTGAATTTCATCAACAACCTAAACAATGGAGTGTGTGCATTGTACAATACTCAGATACTGTGAATTCACTCAAAAATACTGCATCCAAAGCACTTTGTGATGTACAGTCCATTACAGCTATTATTCTGGGTGTATGTAACTTGTGATAACACAATGGGCCCCTGGAACTGTGTCCAGGCCTAGGAGGGTGATCTGTAAAGTTGTCACTCACAGTTGTGATGTGCATCACAAACAATGGATTTGGTGCACATGAATGTTGGCTCATCATGGGAGTGTGAGCTATGAAGAGCTCTGTCCAATATGACATGTAAATCTATGTACCCACACATGTCATAAACCAGGAAATGAATTTCCCTATACTGTCTGACAGGCTTATTGATTGGTGTAGGCCCCTGAGCCACAGCCGAAGCAGTGTGGTTTGAATCCTTTGGCTGATGACTGTAATGGGGACAGACGCGGGTGAGTATTCAAAAGACGCAACATACTCTTCAAAACCAAGCCAGATGCACACATTGGCTATTGTTCATCATTGGGGACAGACGCAGGTGAGTATTCAAAAGATGTGGCGTACACTTCAAAACCAAGCCTGACAAAACCATTGGCTATTGGTCGTCATGGGGACAGATGCTGGTGAGTATTCAAAAGACGCGTCGTACACTTCAAACAGACGCGGTTTTGCTTTGTATACTAATCGCGTGCAAACAAATTCTGTTGGCTAACAAGAACAATGTATCAAACACAATAGTGTAATGATGCTGAATATTTGAACGACGCGGTAGGCGTGTCCGATGCGTGCAATGTTCTGGATTGGCCAAATTCGGATAATGCAAACGTTTCGGACCTATCTCTTTGGACCCATGGAACAGAATCCACCTCTGCAGCACAGATATAAGGCTGTCTGTTCCCAAGAGACTTCACTTGCCTTGTCTCTGCATCCTCTGGGATCTGCAATGGCACGTACTGTGGAGAGGGCACCAGCTTTCACAGAGGAGGAGAACCAGGCCCTGCTGGACAGCCTCCTTCCACAGTACAGCAAGCTGTATGGGAAAACAGGGGAGCAGGTGAGTGTGCACTGGCTTTTCAATTGACCATGTTTTATAACAGACACTACTAGCATTGTGATCCTCAAGGGCAAGCATGCACACATAGTTATTTTAAGTCTCACAGTGTGTAGATTCATATTCTGTACAGGTACAGTGATGTAAAAGTGTATTTTGTGGAATTGATTTTCTTCATGCACTGTTGTCATGTTGTTAAGGCAGCTTTGCACACATGACAACTGCCCCTGCTGATACTTGTACAACCTTTATACATTGTATGCCCTTCTAATATGACCTATATGTCCAAGTGTGTAATGACCAAACATGTAGCATGTATAGTAATGCTGTGTCACTATGTCATCCTTACAGGTCGATGCCCATCAGAAGCAGGAAATTTGGCTGACCATCGTCTGGGCTGTGAGATCTGTGGGGGGTCGTCAATCGCCGCATCTACCACTGCCAGCAGAGGTGGCAGGACCTCCGTGGCTGGACCCAGAGGATTGCAAGAGTCCAACTGAAGCGGTCACCTCCTTGCAAAAGGGGTGGACGATGGACCCTGACCCCCCACATGCTCCGGATACTGACGGTGGTCTTCTCTCACCTGGATGGGCAGTTGAAGGCCACACAGCAGCAAGGAGGGGGTGAGTTTGTGCCATTTTGCTGAACTATGTCTGACATGCATGTTGCACTCCCTCAGCCTGGTAACACTCTCACAGGCCATCTGTCTGCTGAGACAACATTTATGTGGCAAAATGTAATGATGCCCCATTCTCATCTGATGCCCAGGTGTGTCCCTTTCTGTCTGTGACATGTCACTTGGGTCCTGTGTATTTGCTGTAGTCCAAGGTTAATGTGAACAACACCATAGATAACAGGTGCATTGAGTTGACCATTATAAGTGAGGTGATTGTCTGACGTGTCAGCACATTGACAGAAATATGACCTGTACTCTGTGTGGTACATACATAAATGTTCGAATTGCCGATCTGGGTCAACACAGGTTTGTGAGAATAATACTACACATCCGTGCAGCAGGTAAGACCAATGTTGATGCCTCAGACAAATGAAATGGATAAGCTTTCAAAATGTGTAGTCACCTGCCTAGTGCTCCGGCTAATCCCATGTTTCACATGGACCAAGGACAGGTATGCCAACTCAGGCCATCTGAGACACTGTCACATCCTATTTTTGTGTGTCTGGCAACACTTTAACCATTGCAAAATTTAAATTCATGTGTCTGACTCTGTGTCAGTGTGTACAGGCAGAACTTTTAAAATTACACATGAGGCAAATATATTGAAAATGGACAAACATCTAATGTATGGAAAGTGGCTCAGATACACAGGACTAAACTTGTGTGTTATCCCTTGACTGTGCATAATGGTGGCTTCAATATATATGTGTATGCTGCATCACCTTGTTCTTGAGAGCTTGAAAAATGTTCATGTATACAGATTTGTTACTTCATATACTCTGATGTCTCAGTAGAACAACATGAGCTTGTAAAAGTGTTTATATTGTGTGTAGCACTTAGGGGACATGTATACTTGACCACTACAGATGTTGTTTTAACAGTGAATACATGAGTGTGACACGGTGCTGACTGTAAAGTCGGGATTCACTGCCCCTGTAACACGAGTAAGTACTGTCTGTTTAGCCAGACAGGCCTGTGGCATAGTGTGCCACATGAAAAATCTTGAGGATGCAATATTTGTACTTGTCTGTTGTCCTGCATGCAGACTATTTTAGCATTGATGTTCAAGACATAACTCCAACATGGTGACTGGGGATGGAAGTATGTTCATCATGCCAACTTATGAATTTGTCCATCCCATTTGCTGTGCCACTTCCAGACTCCCTTGCATGACATGTGAGACATGTTTGTAATGAGCCCTGACACTCAGGCGCATTAAAGATCAGACAACAGGCAAAACAGTGTGTTGTTGGCCATGTATTTAGTTTAATTTGAGATACATCTGACAGATGGTTCCATTGCCATCATGTGTTTGGTAGCCATGATTCACTGGCAGACTGACAAGTGACATTTTGTCACATATGTGTAATGAATATGAAAAGTAGCATGAACATCATGAAAGGGCTTGCTCTGTGATGTGTTGTGAAAAAACTCATGTGTCAAGTATATGCAGATGACTGATGTGAATCTGTTTCTCCTCCTTGTTGACAGCATTGTCTACGGCAACTGGAGGAGACAGTTCCACGGACTAAGAGGAAGCGGCTAGCCAGACGGGGTCCACTGTGGAGGAGGGACCCAGTGGCACAGGTGTGAGGGGAGCCACACCAAGGGCCACACAGAAACATCAACATCAGCTGAGGACCAATCAAGCTCCAGTGATGACTCCCTTGTGGTGGTGGGTGTTTCCAGAGCAGGGGCCACAACAACAGAGTCTGTCCCCGCCACCACCACCATCTCTACCCTCCCAGCTGCTCCCATTCCAAAGGTCCGTGGACACTCCCGTGTTAGGGAGCGTGTCTCCTTTGGTCCATGCACCGTACCCCCTGCATGTCACCCCTGCTGTCCTGAGTGTGCAGTCTGTGGACTTACTCAAACAGTTACATGTGGGGCAGACATCCATGCTGAGTGTCCACCATGCACACACCAGTCTATGGACACAATTGGTGTCATACATGAAGGGCATGTCATCAGACATGTCTGCCATGCCACGGACAAATTAGTCCATTATCTCCTCACTGACGGCAACAGTGTCCCTCCTACAACAGTCCCACACCCCTCCTACCTCTTCCCCATCCACAGTCCAAACTAACCTACCTGATCAAAGTACACTCACACAGGCACATGCACACACCCCCACAGACAGAAGCAGCACACGGCAACCTAAAACAAAGTCCAAACAGAACACACACGCACACTCAGGGAATTGACATCACACACACAGGGGATAGGGCAACAAAACACACACACACATCCACAATCACTCTGCATTCCTCAGCTACCTCTCCCTCCAAAAGCCCAACCCTTGACTCTCCTGCAACGCCCCCTTCCCAGAGGCTCTTCCTCCGTGACCTTGGCCTCTTTCCCACCAATACATCAGACCAGACTCACAAGGGGAAGAGGAAATCACCACAGAGAGATCAACCACCTGCATGCACACCCTCCCCTAAGAGTAGGAACATAAAGACCCACACCCGTACATCCCCCAGGACATAGAAAAGCAAAACCCTACCACCATCCCATGCTTCCAACACGAAATCTACACCCTCCAAAGTCAAGGCCACCCCTCACAAAGTTCACACATCCCAAGTCATCCCAGGTTCACCCACACACCATTACACCATCCCCAAGATGATCAGGCCCTCCACCCTACCACAAGCACTTCCACTTACACAACACCACATCCTCAGTCAGTTCCAGCCACTGCAGTGGAGACCCTGGCCCACCAATCTGACCTGTCCACTGCAGTGGAGCCCCCACCCCCTCAATCTGACATGGGCACTGCAGTGGAGCTCCCGCACCCTCAGTACCACATGTCCACTGTAGTGGAGCCACAACCCCCTCAAGCCAACATGTCCACTGCAGTGGAGACACAACCCCCTTAATCTGACATGTCCACTGCAGTGGAGACACAACCCCCTCAATCCAACATGTCCACTGCAGTTGATACGGACACTCCAGTATCCCCATCTCTCCCATACTAGTACACCCTAATTCTGTCCCTGCAGGGCCCTGCCTGCCCCAAAAGATGCCTCTCCTCGGGGAGATGTCCCTTACTTATGTCAGTGCAGGCAAGCAATGGATGACGACTCATCATGTTTACCCCCTGAAGGACTCATTAACATGGACTGGCCATTGGCCTTATTTTTCTTCATGATTTTTGTTTTTATATGCAAATGCTGAACAAAGCTAATTTTTGTTATTTTGTTGCTTAGGATTTCATGTACATCACACACACACACACGCTCTCTCTCTCTCTCTCTCTCTTCCTCTCTCTCTTCCTCTCTCTCTCTCTCTCTCTCTCTCTCTCTCTCTCTCTCTCTCTCTCTCTCTCTCTCTCTCTCTCTCTCTCTCTCTCTCTCTCTCTCTCTCTCTCTCTCTCTCTCTCTAGTCTGCAGTGTGCGGGCAGGCTGGTTGTGTTAGTGTATCTTCACCCATGTATTTCTACTGGCTTTGAGGGGGATTGAGTGGATGTTTGGTTGAGTTTTTATATCTACTATCCCTTGGACTTCTACATCTTCAGTCTGCACATTCATCATGTTTTGAATTTGCCATTGCGGAACAGGATCTCGTCAAAACTGTGGTTTCAGAAGGATTTCCTTTGTATGTGTGTCTGTTTGTGAACAAATGTGTGTTTCTTCATTTTGATGGTCACTTCTTACATTGTCCAATTGAACATTGATGGCAGTGTTAGCCCACACTGGCAATGATTGGCTCCACATGGCAGGACATATTTTTAAAGTCACCATAATGTTTGCCTCAACAGATCTGTGATTTTTTGGCACACAACCACTAATTTGTCACTACATTGCTTGTGGTTTTAGGCCTCAAAAATCATACCTGATTGTTTGCACATGCTGGGAGTTTGAACCCCACACTCACCTTTTGGTTACTACACTGATGGGGGATTATACGGCATGTCCCCTATGTGCTTGATAATGCTGGGGGTTAGAACCCCACACATACCTTTTGGTCACTAATCAATGGGGGGGGGGGTTATACCCCATGTCCCCAATGTGCTTGAGAATGCTGGGGGTTTGAACCCCACAATCACCTTTTGGTCACTACGCTGATGGGGGGGGGGTTATGCCCCATGTCCGCTATGTGCCTGACGATGCTGGGTGTTTGAACCCTGCAATCAGCTTTTGGTCACCACAGTGATGGGGGTTTCTGTATCTGTTTTCTTTATGTGTCACTATTTCAGGCAGTTTGCACACAATACTCAATCTTGGCATGACAGTAGTGGGAGAGAGCTCACCCGCCACCCCCTATGGGGTGGACATTGCTGGTGGGATGGACATCCACCCCCTATGGGGTGGGCATTACTGGTGGGAGGGACATCCACCCCCTATGGGGTGGACATTGCTGGTGGGGATAGACATCCACCCCCTATGGGGTGGACATTGCTGGGGGATAGACACCCCCCATGGGGTGGACAGTGCAGGTACGGATAGACATCCCCACATGGGGTGGCCAGTGCTGGTGGGGATAGACATCCACCCTCTATGGGGTGGCCAGTGCTGGTGGGGATAGACATCCACCCCCTTTGGGGTGGACATTGCTAGGGGGATAGACATCCATGCCCTATGGGGTGGACATTGCTGGTGGGATTAAACATCCACCCTCTATGGGGTGGCCAGTGCTGGTGGGGATAGACTTCCACCCCCTATGGGGAGGACATTGCTGGGGGATAGACTTCCACCCCCTATGGGGTGGACATTGCTGGGGGGTATTGACATCCACCCCCTATGGGGTGCCCATTGCTGGTGGAGATAGACATCCACCCCCTATGGGGTGGACATTGCTGGGGGGATGGACATCCACCCCCTGTGGGGTGGACAATGCTGGTAAGGATAGAAATCCGCCCACTATGGGTGTGTTGCCTTTCGCGGGATCTTGACTTTTTTTGGTTCTGGTTGTTGATTTGACCATAGGCGTACAGTATAGGGATGACATTCGCGATCAGATACATGGCTGCCTCGTCTCGTACGGGTTGATCGTGTTGTGGCGTGAATCGGAGATGAAATACAGCTCTTCCGATGCCGTGACGTGCTGGAGGTGGCGACCTGTTCGGTGCGGAGGAAGTACGCATCGTACTTGGCCGACTAGAAACTGCTTTAGGAATGGTTCCGGCGAGCCCATTCAGCATTTACAGAGCCGGCTCGTACAGAAAATGTCGCTGGATTCAGAGCGAGCATGTCGCTCGGGAAATGGACACATTTTCACACCGTACTTCCTCGCTTGGACGGACCGGCTCCCAGAACGAGTTGGTTGAAAGGTAAGGCTACGGATGGCTCTGGGAGGGCCATCCGAGCGAGATCGGAATCGACCCCTTTGTGTCTCTATGCTGTTATGGTAACCTATTTAAACAATGAAGATGCTGCTTGATTATTTGGTTAAACAATGGAAGACACTTATGCACTTCTATCGCTTGTTGCACAATGAAATTACTGTTTACCGCTCGTTTGCACTTTAATATGTTATAATCCAGTCTATGTTTTAATGGATTTATAAGGCTAACTGGATTTTAATTTATAACTATTAATTATAACTGCAAATTGTGAAGGATACTTGTGTGGCAGTTTTAAATGTAAACTCACAAAGGGGTTTTTAGTTATGGTTTGGCTTGTAATTACAGATTTGTATTTTTATACAGTTGACTACTATTTGCAGGAATTTGATAATGTTTTATATATTGCCTTGTTTCTAAGATGTTTTAATTGCAATGATTTTTGTTAATCATGCAATAAAGAATTGATTCATTCATAGCTCCATTATTAGGACATTGCAGGTAGCCATGTTAAAGGTATGTACTAGGCGCTGGTCATTTCGAATATACTGCTACATAATGGTTGCACTGAAAATAATGATGTTTGATATCAAACTCCTTGTCTCAATAAATCTATTCTTATGCCAGTATCAGATTTATTTAGACATGCTTCCAGAGGGCACCTTAGAGGTGTCCCCTGAAAATCTACTAGTCCTCTAGTGTGCTGGCTGATTCGTACCGTCCAGCCTGCCTCCACCGACAAGTTTCTGACCCCCTCCAGCAGGGAAGCTAGTGATTTAGCATATCAAGGCCAGAGGCTTCAGAGCCTCTGCCACCTTTGATATGCAACCCTGGCTTTCCCCAGTCCTGGGGAATGCCACCCCCTCCTAAAAGGCCCATTTGGTACCAGAGCAGGCAGGAAATTATATAGTCAGTAGGGATGTCACACATACAGGCTAGACACACCCCTAATGTAGGCCACTGGAAGTGGGCAGTCGAAGAAGGATTTCACCATCTCGGTTTTGGATTATGCCCACTCTCCACAGGAAGTGGTCATATAGAGGGTGAAGTTACCCCAGGGGTAAGTAGCCCATTAGTTACTACCCCACACTTCTTTAAACACCCCTAAAGTCAGTAAGTGGGGGTCCCTGTGACTCCAGGAACTCAGATTCATCTACCTGGAAACAGAAGAAGGATAGGAGAGAGCAGTAACAGTGAGGGCTGAGGACTTACCCTGAACTTGGCACCAAACCATGTCTTGCTGCTGGTACCTCGACATTGCACCGAACAAGCTTGACCAAAAGTTGTGCATCCTCCCAAGCCCTTTTAGGACTGTCCAGCGCTTCAACAATGAAGTATGATCTCCCTTGCAGCGGAAGAGCCATCCCCCTGCACCTGCAGGCACCGACTTCATCTGCCCGGTCCACGGTGTTGCTGGCCATCGGGCTCACCGATTGAGCAGCATTTCAGGAGGAGATCTTTGTGGCTGTAGGAGGTCAGTTCTGTCTCGCTGCTGAGTTTGGAGATGTCATGCTCTCCATGAGCCTCCCAGCACCAATACCTTGGGCACCAGGGCATCTATCGCAACCAGGGCTTGTTGAGTGTCCAGACCGGGCATCGCCCACGCCAAAGCTGTCCTGGCAACAAGGGACCTCAGTATTAAATGAGGCCTACATCGAGAGTGACACTGCTGTCATGTGTTCTTCCCCTCTCCAGGTCACCCAGGTAAAGTGAGAGCCTCCAATGCAAACGACCCGCTGAACAAATCACCTCTTCAGCTGAGCCATATAGCCTGAGTTCACGCAAGCTGATGGTGCCTCCTTGCCCTCAAGATCCAAGTCCCCCGTTGGGTTCTGCCAGACTTGTCCCGAAGTCCCCACTTCCAGCCTTTCTTTTGCAGTTACCCTTCCATTGACTTTAACACGTTGCGCTTGAGGCTACCAAGGTGACTAGCACCTCTGCACCCAGACTCACTAGGGCAGGTAAAATCGAACTGCTGGTGGTTTGTCAGACCTTGGTCACTAAGTCCCAAAAGTCACTCACCAGAAACACTTGCAAGTATTTGTATATAGTGTATGTTTCTCCCATAGGACAACATTACTGCGTTTGAGGCTCATACCTCAAAACTGTTATTTTGCTTCATTTTTTCTTACTGTAAAAATCTTATCTCCGACAATACTTACCTGATTCCCAACGATCTTGCTGTCTAAATTAAATAAAAATCTGTGCTATTTTTCTAAATTGGTCTCAAAATTCCTTCTTGAGTGTGTGTCTCATTTTTTGACTGTGTGCACAACAAATGCTTAACAGTACCCTCTAATAAGCCTAAACTGCTTGACCACATCACCACAAATAGAGCACTTGGGATTATTAATTGAAACCCTGTAAACCAATAAGGGTCGTATGTAATTTTTGCATGGTGTGCCCTTACATTGGCACTATCACATAAAAAGCCAGCTTCCTACAATTATTGCCTCGATAGTCAGTCCATTGGGACAAACACTTTGGTCGTTCGGTCCTGCAAAACTTTTTTGTGTGAAAGTTTTGCTTGGGCATCTATTTTAAGGTAAGGAATCTGTGGCTAGAAGTCTCTATCACATGAACAAGTTACTTACCTTCGGTAACGCCTTACCTGTTAGAGACTCTATCTAACTGCAGATTCCTTACTGACCCACTCATTCTGCCCACTCTGCGAATGGGTTACTAGGGACAGGGTTTTCCCCTTTCGGGACCCTAGTTTTCCACACCATTTGTCAGTGTTCTTTGTAGGTCAGCACTCCTCGCCAGAAAGTCGCGAAAAGAAACTGACGTCAACTCGCTCAGGTGGTGCCTATATAGGCACCGTGCACGTCACTTCCGGCTTGGACAATGCCGCACAGAGCCAAACTATTCCGCCTACCGGTGCGCAGAGGCACTGCTCACGAAAAATTTCCAGATCCAGTCTGATGCCTGGGGATAATTCTAAGATACGGAATCTTCACCTAGATAGAGTGCCTGATTTAGGTCTTGGCAGGTGGTATACTCCTTTACAAGCATAACAGCTATCCTGTCCGCAATATTACAAACGCCATAGGATATAATGCACTTGTAATATGAATTGGATACACGTCACGTTTGTGACGAAATTTTCCATCCACCAAGATCAAATCAGGCCCAGAGTCTCTACCATATTAGGTGTTACTAATACTTTTAGGTGTTACTGAAGGTAAGTACCTTGTTCTTCAGGCACTTAACAGTCTAGACCAGGTCAAGCAAAGCTAAGGTTGATCCTACCCCACAGAAAACCACACCACCTTATCAGGTAAGTAATAGCCAACAAACTTTGCTGACATCTGGGTTCCTCAGTGGTCAAGACAGCTATAATCTCAAGTAGTCCAAATTAAGGTCCTGGTTAGAAGTCCTCCTCTTAATCCAGAAAATTCTTAAGTTACTGGCTCGAGGGGGAGGGGGGAAGTGTTACTACAGAATGGAAAGCATGAGCACACTACAGTTTTTCTTCAAATGAAGGAGCTCTACCAGAAGTCTACTGTTGCTAGATTACAGAGAGTAAGATAGAACATGCTGCCAGGCAGTGGATTTCACACTAGAAGTAAATAAAAGAAAGGGAATAGGTAGCCTTACCACACTCAACAGAGGAGACTGGTTTCATGTATGGAACCTGAGCATGGAACATGCAGGTTATCATGTCCAGAATATACAAGGGAATGCCAGTAGGGAGAGTGTTATTTTGAAACAAATGTTGCGTCATGCACGACCCTCTGTTGCCCAGCTACTGTTGTAAGTCTGTCTTACCAAGGAGTGAAGTGAGGTAATTCCAAATAATTGATGCCTACTAGGGTTAAAAGTTCACGACAAAGTGTTTCATCATGATTATTTTCTCATTTTGACTGGACGGTATGTTTTTCTGTGCAGTAAACATGCCATAAGTCCCCTGACAAGGTCCACTAAGTGTGTTTGTACCAACAGAATGCTAAACATTTTTGAGGGGATAATGGTAAACCCAAAGTTGTTCGTCTTTTGCCATGAGTGACTACCATTCCTATGATCAGATCATGAATGACATGAGTAATGGTTTACTAGCAACTGGTTTATAGTTGTGAAGTACAGTGCTTTTTTCCTGATCCCTTTACGGGAGATTGTCTACTGGCTCTCCCTGTGAAAATCTGTGATCTGTATTGACCTGTCCTTAATATTCTACCAACTGTAAGAGGTGTGTGTGAGTAGCATTTGGGTACATGAGAGGTAGATACCCATAATGAGGATCCCTTTGTATGTGTAGCCCCAAGGGTAATATAGAACCAAAGAGTTATAGTTAAGAGCTGCTGCACCCACGATGCTTTCCTCTCTCCCTCTATGTTTTTATTCCCAAAGGCAGGTAATGGGGATCTTACCCTATTTGAGATGGACTTATGCCCATGAGGATGGGGTGGAAGACCGCGCTATGCTGGGGGAGAAGAACTGGTAGAATATACACTCCAGTTAACTGGTACATAAATAAAAAGTAAAGAATAACTCCAGCATAAGCCAGAAGTCCAAGTACTTAGATGGTCCAACGCTGTAAAGTACTTGTGACCTACCCTCGCCTGCTGGCCTGGACGTAGTGTGGCTGCTGGGGCAAGGGTTTATAAAGCATTTCTGATAGGTATCAGATGCGGGACAGGTGAGTGATTTGGGAAATGGAAGGCCGCTAGACTGTCCGTTGGTAGCAGCCGCCATGTTGAGATGAGATATCAGATGGCAGACTAGTACTGCCCCGGTAACATATAGTTTTTGGCAGCAGCCATGCTGGGCAGGCTCGGAATGAACAATATACAATATATAATAATACTTTATTGCTTAGTTAAAATAACCTTTGCAATCCACTTCATTATACAATAACATAAGCCCAAATAGATTGGCAACGTTTTTTGTGTAAAAATAAAAATAAAAAAATAAATAAATAAATAAAAATTAATTACTTTAAGAGGTTGCGATATTACCATAAGACTGTACTGATTCTTAAAATGACATTCTGTGCAATCAATAAAGTGCATTAAGTGACTCTGGGCCATATGTAGGTAGGGACCCATTTACCACTTCATAAATACCGAATTTTACCGATTCGGTATTTATGAAGTGGTAAATGATATGTAGGTAATGAGTCGGTAATATTTACCGATTCGGTAAAAGTCGGTAATTACCGAATCGGTATTTACCGATTCGGTAATGAGGCATACCTTCCCATTGATGGGAAGGTATGCCTCATTACCGAATCGGTAAATACCGATTCGGTAATTAGGGGAACACATGCAAGGGTGGCAGGGTGTCACATTGACACCCTGTTGCACCCCTGATTCGGCCACGTGTGCACATGTGGCACACATACATGCCCTAAGGGCATGTATGTCTGCCACATTGCACACTACTAAGCGCTTAAAAATGCGTAAACACATCCATTAATTATTTACCACCAACTATTAGTTGGTGGTAAATACCGACTCCTAAAAACACCAACACACTCCCCCTACATCTCATTTTTGTATTCGGAATTTACCGAATCGGTAAAATTACCGATTCGGTAATTTTACCGATTCGGTAAATTACCGAATACAAAAATGAGCCCCCTACATACCAAAAGCCAAAATACCGGTCGGTAACGGTATAATTACCGAAAATCGGCCGTTACCGACCGGTATTTGGCTACCTACATATGGCCCTAAAAGTGCAGCCTTTCAGGTTCGGAGTCCATTCTCCTTTCGCTCTTGCTAAAACATTTTCAAAATTCTATAAAACATTTTTTTGCAAAGTTTTGGTGTGGGGTGCTTTCAAGTTCATTTAACCTCGCCCCTCAAGAACAGCCACCCAGCTAAGTCCATGATGATGATTTCAATTTTTTGACCCTTTCGTTATTCTTTTGTCGGCCTGCTCCATGAACCTGACTAAGGCGTAATTTAGCTCCGGGTTATGTGAGTTGAAACTTGCTAAAACTGCGGCTCTGCAGGATCTGATTTCCATTTTGTTCCAAATTTTCCTTAGGAGGGACCTTCTATCCTGCATCAGGCATGTGCATAAACAGAGAATATGGATTATATCTTCTCTGTGTTTCCCACAAAGGCGGCATAACTGCTGTGTTTGGTCTCTTTTCCACTTCGGCAGATGACAAAGCAGGTTGAGTACTCCCAGTCTTAGTTTTAAGAAACAAAGTTTAGTATGTGCCGAGAATGGTAAAGTTAGGTACCCCTGAGAAGACAATTTAGAGTACGTGTTGAGGGTTAGCCATCCATGTGACCTTTTTGCGAGGCATGATTTGTCCTCTACTACAGAAAGTTTTTTCATGCTTATTTTTGCCAATCTTTTGAATTCGCCTTGGCTGATTTGCAAATCCCATGCTTCTGTTAGGTTCAAAGTTGCCAGGCCTTTGGCCCAGTATGCATGCCCCGACTGCCATTGGTTTGTATATATATTGGACCAAAGATATTGTGCCAGACTCCCGGCTTTTGATGACCTTAGTTTATGGCAGTTTATTAAAAAACTCATTAGTCTCGCCAGAGTTTGATTGCTGATGCCAAATTCTAGCCTGATCTGTGCTGGATGAGGTGTTTTTTGGAAGCTTAAACACTGTTCTAAAAATTTTTGCAATAATTGTGTTCAAGTTGCCACTGTCCCGCCCCTTTAAAACCTCGCTTCCATATGATAGGGTGGGGATGACTTTTGCCTGAGCTGTCTGTAAAATTGGGGTGAATGTTGGTCCAAACAATTTCTTAAAGATGGAGCTGAGAGCAAAAGAAAGTGCTACTCCCTTTTTTTTCTGCTCTTCTAGCTGAGTTTTGTAGCCACCGTTGTTGTTAAAAAATACACCTAAATATTTTTGACAAGGTGCTTCTTCAATTCTCACCATATTTAAGAACCAATCCGTCTTCCGGGGCTTGCCAGGACGCACCGCCAAGATTTTTGTTTTTTTGTTATCTATCTGGAGCTCATTCCGTATTGAATACTCAGCAGCTGCATCCATTAATCTTTGCAGACCTACTTTTGTGTTGCTTAAAAGGACCAAATCGTCTGCATATAAGAGGCTTGACAAGCGAAAGCTGGCAAGTTTAGGAGCATGGGAGTTTATTTTATTTAGTGCCTCAGGAAGGTCTGATAGAAAAAGATTAAAAAGGGTGGGGGCCAAGACACATCCTTGTTTTAGGCCTCTAGATGTTGTTATTTGACGAGACAGTCTTGATCCGTCCCCAATTTTGATCCTGACCCAGGTGTCATGGTGCAGCATCTGTATGGCTCTTAATAGATCATTTGGTATGCCCAGACTGTTGAGTTTCTGCCAGAGCTTTGCCCTGTTGACATTGTCGAATGCGGCTTTATAATCAATAAATCCCATATAAAGAGATCCTTTGCTAGATTCTGCCTGATCTATCAAACAGGACAGTGACAAGAGGTTGACTGCTGTCCCTGTATCTTTCATAAAGCCTGTTTGGTTTGGCGGAATTACTTGATTTTCCTCCGCCCAAACCCGTAGTGAATTCAACAGTATCCCAGCGAAATACTTTGCTTCATTGTCAATGAGTGCGACCAGTCTGTAGTTCGCAGGGGCTTGCTTGTTTCCTCCTTTAAAGATTGGCACCAGAATCGAGCCATGCCAAAGGGGTGGAATAATGTTCTTTTGTAAAATACAAGAGAACAAAGGAGCTAGCTTTGATGCCCAAAAAGCTGGATCCTCTTTATACAAAGCCGGGGGAATGCCTCCTGGGCCGGGGGCACCGTCTTGCCTGCCCTTTTTGATCAGTTTTACTATGTCCTCCTCCTGAATTGTTAGTATTTCAGTGCTGATTAAATGGGAGAGTCTTGGTGTTGTCCTGTTTGTTGGATGAGCGGGATCTGGATCGGTAAGAGGAGGGACTGTGATGTTGTTATTGGCCAGCCCAATGGACGAGTGAACTTCATTTCTTATTGCGTCCACCATATTTTCTCGTCCCTGTTCATTGGGTACTACTGAATGGGCACAAAAATGGCAATGCAGAAAAGAGCTCCACTCCGACTCCAAGATGTTTGAAGCTGCCACTTTTGTGGTTTTCCCGCCAATGCCATTAATGGTACGCCAGAACCTGGCCGAGTTGTTCGCTTTGATATCTTGGTATAATTTGGCCCAGAACGAATTCCAGTTTTCCCTTTGAAGTTCTCTTTTGATTTTCTTGAGATGGTTGCGTGCTGTTCTCAGCTTTATTAATGTTTCTGAGTCCGATGGCCTTTTTTTAAGTTTCCTCCATAGTTGATTCACAGTTTTCTTTGCTGGTCGGAGTACTGTGCTTGAAAATGTTAAATTTTCCTTATCATGTGGTTTTCTTTGCCTGGTTTGTTTAGCAAACTTGGCTGTCAGTGCTGTTACAAACGTCGTCCAGTATGCTATTATATCCTTTGGGTCCCTACATCCTTGTTCGTAGGCTTGTTTGGCTGCGGTGGAGACCTCCTGTAAGTTTAGAGCCGTGCACTTTATACGTTTTAAATTCACTGTGTGGCTCTCGTGAATTTGTGCCCTTACTTCTTCATGCTGTTGTGAGCTGATGTTAATCAGAATTTCTTGGGGTCTATGATCGCTCCCCACGATGTTACTAAATCCAAAAATTGAAATGTGTTGTAAAAGACCGAGGTTAACAAAGGTATAATCAATCAAAGATGCCCCGGTTTTTGATAAGTATGAAGGGCTTGGAGGTTTGTCGGGAGAGAATCGCCCATTTAGAGCCCTTAGCCCAAGATTTTCCAAGTTAATTTGTAAGGAACGACCCTTTAGATCTTCTTTTTGCCATGTGGGAGGGACTTGTGCTGGGATGGACCACCCATTTTCTTGAGCAAGGGTTACCTCACTGGCATGTGAATCTGACATAAGCCACATGTTAAAGTCGCCTGATAGGATGAAATCCGTGTTCTCCAGGCTTGACTTCATTCTCACTAAGGGTTCAATTAGTTCATCTGAAAAGGCTTGTCTAGCCGCCGAGTTTGGTCTAACATAGACATTTATTAAAGTTAATGCCCTAGGCTGCCCTTTGTTTGTTCTAAATGTAATTCCAACCATCTGCAGAGAAAGAGAATCATTTGCCAGGTCCCATGATATAATAGCATTCTTGATTGATATGAATATTGCTAAGCCACCGCTGCCTCTTCCAGTAGATTTCGTTTTCTGGGCTGGGATATGGTGGCTTTTGTAACCTTAGATTTCCTGTGGATCCGGTAGCCATGTTTCCTGTAGGAGTATGATATCAAACGTTTGTAAGTAAGCAATTATAGCTGAGTCCTCCATTTTCCTTGCTAGCCCGTTTATATTCCACGAGCAGATCCTTAACGGGCTGGTGTCATATCCCCGCTGGCGATGGTCTTGTCAGCGTAGTAGCCTGGTGGAGTTCAGTGCACCTGCAAGCGAGGACCATGAATCTGCATTGCTTACATCCCCTTTGAGTTTGATCTCTTCTACTTGGTTTTTTGCGTTGTTTGCATCAGGCGGAGGAGTTTGGTTGCGGGCGCCCCTCAAGACGGAATATACCGCACTTTTTCCTATATTTGGGATTCCCAGGCCGTGTTGCTCCCACAAAGGATATGGGTAGCCTGGATCTCTACCAGGTTGAATGAGAATACCCCATGAATTAAAGGCATCCGCTTGTTGCAGGATTTTGTCCGCTAACTCTTGCGTTCTCCAAATGACCTTTGTACTTTCGTTCGATTGTCCCGTGCTAGGAGCGATAAATTCTATAGAGATTATGTCCTGCGAAGTAATTGGATTTGATGGATCCAAGCCTTTCAGCAGTCGAATTATATTCCCTCGATTTAGTATGTCCCAGCTACCTTTTGATTTGTACTCCGGATAAAGGAGCGTGGCTGTGTTGTCACTGTAAGCCGAACCTGCTTGACTTTCTACTAGTCTCCCCTGACCAGCAGCCGCGTAATGCAGGGCATCTCCTATTGTTTTTTGTAGTGGGCAGCCCAATTTTGCGTTCTGGGCCGGCAGAGGAAATAGACTGGTTTGTACGCTGGGGCTACTTGAGTTTTTTCCCCTGGTTTTTGTCAGCTCTTCATTCTTGCATGGCCCCTCCGACTGGTAAGGGCCTGTACGGCCTTTACTTGAAGTGAATTGAGGAGCCTGGCTATCCGAAGACTTTGAACAGGGTAAGTCCTGAGGGACACTAGGACTTGAGGCTATTGTCCTTTTTTTTTCCTTTGAGTTTAGAGAAAGCGTGCCTTTCAAGATGGTTAAGTCCTTTTGCTTGTTTCCCTCTATTGGGCCTGTGTTGACCTCATCGATCGTGGCTAGCTCCTTATTTTCAGCTCCATCCCATAAATCCGATTTGTTTTTTTGATCTCTTCCTGAGGTAGATAATTGAACCTCTATTTTGTCACCGGGATCGTCGATACCCAGTTGATTATCGAGGACTGTGCTTGCTGGCCTTCTACAATTATTGAACAAGGGATAAAGACTCAGGCCCTTTCTCGCCCTGCTGATCTTGTTTCGACCCTTCCTTTTCCTTTGTCTTTTCCCATTGCCAGAGTGATCTGCCATGGCCTGTTGTTGATGGGAAGGAGATGTGTTAGAAACTATAGAAACTTTGTCC
This sequence comes from Triturus cristatus, assembly GCF_964204655.1. Classification (NCBI taxonomy): domain Eukaryota; kingdom Metazoa; phylum Chordata; class Amphibia; order Caudata; family Salamandridae; genus Triturus; species Triturus cristatus. Next base: position 473,516,183 of record NC_140581.1, on the reverse strand, counting down.
TCCACTAGACGTTGTTGTTGTTTATTCTCTGGGCTCGCAATCGTGGCCTGTTGTTGATAGGAGGGAGAAGTATTGGAAGCTATAGAAACTTTGTCCTCCCCTAGACGTTGTTGTTGTTGTTTATTCTTTGGGCTCGCAATCGCTAAAGTAACCTTGGGTGGGAGAGAACGGTTTAGCGCGTCCCTGCTCCCTCCTTGGCTATTTGTTTCCATATCATTATTTACTTGTGTCAGGTCTTGTCTTTTGCAGCTCGGGGATGATACCTTAAGGTATGCAAATCCTTTTAAGTCTGCCAGTAAGTTCCCCATCGTTTCAGGAAGGGATCCTAATTTCTCTATTATTGGTGAGCAGCCACAGCCTTTTTGTTGATACTCCCCATCTTCCTGTGCCCGTTTAATCAAGTTGTTCAAGTTCAGGATTCTCTCATCAATTTTGATTATATATGTAGCAAGTGTATCCAGAAGGCTGATCTGAATATCCATTTTATCAGCTTGGAAATTCATTGCATCCGCTGATCTTTGCAAGATTTCCAAAGCTGTTGTCCATGCTTTCTCTAGCCCAGGAGTTTCTTTTGGATCCTCTTTTGGGGGTAGCGGTGGTTGAGAATAAATAGGGAATTCCCTTGTATGTGGAAACATTAGGTTGTCCCATTCATTGGTGTTGAAAAGAGAGAGATTGCGCTCCACCGCGCTAGCACTCTCCAAAGCTTGCCTGCTATGCAAGAAGGTTTGCCCACTCACATTTTGAGGAGAGCTGTTTTCTGAAACTGTTTTTCCTTCCATCTCCAAAGCAGATAATGCTTGTAATGCTGGTAATATTGGAGTAAATATGTTTGTATGTTTGCTCCCCTCCAAGCTAACACCTGATGTAGGGCTTAGGACAGATTCTGATGTTAGTTCAGGATAGTTGCAACCCAGAGAAGACTTGGAGTGAATAGGAGTTTTAATTAGTAAATTGGTTCTTGAGGAGGAGCATTTTGTGCTTCCGACGAGTTCATCGGTATACTTCTTCGTAGGCTCTGACTGAGCTGATTGTGCTGATTCTACTGCTAATAAACCTGTGGGTTTAAAAAGGACTTTTCCCTGGGTAGGTCCAACAGGTGTCTCCAAATTTATCGACTCGGGATGGATAAGGCCTCCCTCTTCTGACGGGGGCAGTGCTAGGGTGTTGGTGCATGATCCTTGGGTTAGAGTTTCGCCACCGTTATTACATCCTCCAGTAGATCTCTTTATGATAGACACTATCGGGCTTAACGGAGCTGGGAGCCCCTTTAGTTTCATATTGCTTGAAAAAACAGCTGAGCCAGCGTCTTTCAAAAAGGCAAATTTAGACGTTATTTTCGGTTGTGAGTTTTTTGAAAAAGCTGCATCTAATCCTTCATCGCCCAAGGCCGCCATGCCTGAGTTACCGCCAGGAGTACTTGGCAGTGAAATTAGAGACCTTATTGGTTCTTGGCTCGCAAACTCTAGGTTTTCTCTCCGTTTCCTTTTCTTTTGCGGGGCTAAAGATCTCTGTTTGCCTGATCTCATCCTTTGCCACTGACCAGTGGACCAACGGCCAGTTGCCTCGTTCTTCGTTCTGTTATTGTGAACTGGAGCCTACAGTCCAGACCTCAGTCAGAGTAAAGAATATAACTCTGAAAAATCCGTAGCTGAGTATCAAAAGCTATTTGAACTCCAACTCCAACCTCCGACCTCTCCGTTTCCTTGGCTCCCTGCCGTTGCACGGAGGTCTTTTGCTTCTGGTGAAGGTGAGGGTAAGGGTAGGATTAAGTCTATGATGGTAAGAGCGATGCCGGTGGTGGAGATAGCAGCAGTGGCAGCGTAGGGGTATTTATCGCTCTCTGCCGTTACCCAGAGGTCTTTACACAGAGATCTTCTGCTTCTGCTTCTAGTGCAGGTGAAGGTGAGGGTAAAGACGATGATGATAAAGGCGATGGCTGTGGTGAAAATTACATCAATGGCAGCGTAGGTGTATTTGTCTGGGGGGAGTTACAGAGCAGTTTAACCCCCACTCCGGCTCAGGCAATGGCTCCTGCTCCACTGCTCTGCTCCTCAGTTCATGCGCGCGCTCGTCCTGCCAGTCATAAGATATGCTTCGTGCTGTTGTCAAAAATGGGTATTAACTATGTTGGCTATTATCCAAATTGATGGTACTAGTAGTGCTAATTTTTTATGTTTTATATATATTTTTTTTTTTATTTTGCTAATTTTACCAGCCTTGAAAGTAATTGTTGTGACTCCAGCGAGAATTAAGCGTGACTCGGAGGTTGTGCAGATCCCAGCAACAGGCGCACCTCCAACCTAGTTGCCCTGTGAGCGCAGAGCAAGAAATATCGCCACAGCTCCGGCTCCAACCCCAACTCAGCCCGCACTCACAGTTTTTATTTCATCGGTAGAATCGGCAGAATCTCGTTGTTGGCAGGTATTTTGGTGGGAGCAGAGCCGCATCGATCGAAGCACCCGCAGAAATCTGCAGCAATCCGGGAAAACCAGCCAGGAAACCAGCCGCCAGCCGCTCCCGCTCCTCTCTCGCTCCTCTCGCTGCTTGCTACTCCGCTCCGCTCAATCGGCATGCACTCTGATCCCGAACCGGAATCCGGAGGCTCGGAATGAGGTTGGCAGCAGTGCGTGTGAACGCCTGGTGAGCCAACGCATGTACGTTCGAAGGGGCCATCTTTGCAGGGTTTGTTGTGCTTGGAAGGAAATGTCCCCGATAGAATGTCCATAGACAGACAGGAGAGCGGGCTCCATTTTCAAGTGTAGTAATGTGATTTGAGTGTACCTCAAGGCGTAGCTTATTAAAGACACCTCTATGCTTCAGCAATTTTTTTGAATGTTGTCGGAATGTCGTCATTTAGGCCAGTGTATAGGTTCATGGAAGACCCAGTACTGCTTCCTCCGGAACAGTGTACGTTTGTCCCAGAAATTGCGTGCTTCTAGGATGGTCCACTGTAAGTCGTCAGAGGTATGGTTGTTGGCCAAAAGTGGGTACGCATTTTGGTAGTACTTATTTTGCACTGAATATGGGAAAGAGACTATTAGTCATAGATTCCTTACCTTAGAATTATCCCCGGGTGCCTGACTGGATCCAGAGAATTTTTTCTCAGCAATACCCCTGCGCATTGGTAGGTGGCGTCGGTCAACTAAGAGTACGTCATCAGCATCATGAACGCCGGGAGAACGTGGCAGTATTTACTTAAATGCCAGCCCCAGGCGCTGACGTCAGTCTTTCTTTTTCTGTGCCAGCAAGCGCATATCCGAAGAGAGCGGTACCCTTAGCTTTTTCAACTTTTGTCCACATCCTTTTTGAAGTCTTACGACTGCTGGTGCACGAGGGATGTAAAGTCGTCGACCCGGTTTCAAGTCTTGTGACTCCTGTCACAAGCTGATGTCGGTCACCGATCTGCACCTGGTGTGCATTTGGTGCCTGGAGCAAGACCACGACACGAAGTCATGCTCCAACTGCCGGGCCCTGAATCCTAAGTCTTAGCGGTAGTGGTCCGGAAAGCTTTTGGAGGCCCAGCAGTCGGCTCCGAAGTCACCGAAGTCTTCGTCATCGGGTAGGTCGAAGTGCAATAAGAATGCAAAGAAGCATAGTTGCTCTTCACCTTCTCCCCGTCTGTCGGCTGATGCAACGCAGGACACAGAGTGTCGTCTTTCTCCGGCTCCGATCTCAGAGCCTACTGGGACGGCTCCGGAGCGTCTTCTGCCCAGCTTTGTGCATTTTACGAAGACCTCCACTCCATCTTTGGGCAGCACGACTCCGCCGGCATGCCTTCGGGCCCCGCAGACTCGGCTGGGGGCTCTAACGCCTGATGCTGACTTGGACAAGGAGCCGGTACCCGCGCCGGAGGTAACTTTTGTAACGCTGTTCTTTCCTGGCGTTTCTTATCGCCCTGAGGCAGCCAGAGGAGGGTGAGGAGGACTGGGAGAAGTCTGTTGACCCTCTGCCTGACCAGCTTGAAGAGCCGGACTGGAGAGATGAGTTGGGTGATGCCGGTGGTCTGAATATCTCCCAGACCTTGGTATGCTTTCTCCCCCTACTGTGGCTATGGAGGAGGGCGCTTCATAAGCTGTGGTGTTGCGTAGGACGGCTGAGGCCTTGAGCTTCCTATGGTGGCAGTCAGGACTAACCTCCTGACTGAGCTGCTTCAGCCAGCACGAGGCTCTTCGGAGCCCTTGCTGCCTTTCAATGAGGTCCACACTGACATCCTTCTGGGCTCCTGGTCCAAGCCTAGCACAGGGGCTCCTGTGGATAGGATGATTGCCCGCCGCCACCGCCCAGCCCCGGGCAACCCACTTTTCCTCTCCCAACACCCTACCCCCAGAGCTTTGTGGTCCAAGCCTCATCCTCAAAAGGTAGCCCTTTACCCTACAGCTACTCAAGATAGGGAATCCAAGAAGCTGGACATTCTTGGGAAGAAGATGTTTTCTTCCGCCAGCTATGGATTGCGGTCGGTGAACACCGCATGTCTCTTGGGCCGTTACACATATTTGGTGTGGGACTCGGTTTCCGCAAGTGCTGCCACAGTGCCTGGAGAACAGAGCCGCGCTCGCGCTGTTGCTGAGGGTCGAGACGCAGCAAAGTTCACCATCCGGTGTGGGCTGGATACCGCCAACTCGCTGGGTAGGACGATTTCCATATCCGTAGCCCTCAGGGGCGCTACTCCTAGCTGAGAACCTGTGGCCCCTCTGGGGATGTCCAACATACCCTTTGGACATGCCCTTTGATGGCCGTCACCTGTTTGGTGACAAGGCGGATAACACACTCGAGCGCTTCAAGGACTCTAGGGCTATGGCCAGGTCCTTGGTCCTTGCAGCAACTTCTCATTCCATGCAGTCTGCCTTTCGCCCCTTTTGAGGCCATGGAAGTGGTGCCCCGCCACGTTCCACCCAGAGTCACAGGGCCACTCAAGCCACCCAACCCCTGCGTGGCCGGGGACGTGGGACTCAGCGTCGTGGGCTCCTGGTCCAAGCCCAGCACAGGGGCTCCTGTGGATAGGATGATTGCCCGCCGCCACCGCCCAGCCCCGGGCAACCCACTTTTCCTCTCCCAACACCCTACCCCCAGAGCTTTGTGGTCCAAGCCTCATCCTCAAAAGGTAGCCCTTTACCCTACAGCTACTCAAGATAGGGAATCCAAGAAGCTGGACATTCTTGGGAAGAAGATGTTTTCTTCCGCCAGCTATGGATTGCGGTCGGTGAACACCGCATGTCTCTTGGGCCGTTACACATATTTGGTGTGGGACTCGGTTTCCGCAAGTGCTGCCACAGTGCCTGGAGAACAGAGCCGCGCTCGCGCTGTTGCTGAGGGTCGAGACGCAGCAAAGTTCACCATCCGGTGTGGGCTGGATACCGCCAACTCGCTGGGTAGGACGATTTCCATATCCGTAGCCCTCAGGGGCGCTACTCCTAGCTGAGAACCTGTGGCCCCTCTGGGGATGTCCAACATACCCTTTGGACATGCCCTTTGATGGCCGTCACCTGTTTGGTGACAAGGCGGATAACACACTCGAGCGCTTCAAGGACTCTAGGGCTATGGCCAGGTCCTTGGTCCTTGCAGCAACTTCTCATTCCATGCAGTCTGCCTTTCGCCCCTTTTGAGGCCATGGAAGTGGTGCCCCGCCACGTTCCACCCAGAGTCACAGGGCCACTCAAGCCACCCAACCCCTGCGTGGCCGGGGACGTGGGACTCAGCGTCGTGGGCTCCTGGTCCAAGCCCAGCACAGGGGCTCCTGTGGATAGGATGATTGCCCGCCGCCACCGCCCAGCCCCGGGCAACCCACTTTTCCTCTCCCAACACCCTACCCCCAGAGCTTTGTGGTCCAAGCCTCATCCTCAAAAGGTAGCCCTTTACCCTACAGCTACTCAAGATAGGGAATCCAAGAAGCTGGACATTCTTGGGAAGAAGATGTTTTCTTCCGCCAGCTATGGATTGCGGTCGGTGAACACCGCATGTCTCTTGGGCCGTTACACATATTTGGTGTGGGACTCGGTTTCCGCAAGTGCTGCCACAGTGCCTGGAGAACAGAGCCGCGCTCGCGCTGTTGCTGAGGGTCGAGACGCAGCAAAGTTCACCATCCGGTGTGGGCTGGATACCGCCAACTCGCTGGGTAGGACGATTTCCATATCCGTAGCCCTCAGGGGCGCTACTCCTAGCTGAGAACCTGTGGCCCCTCTGGGGATGTCCAACATACCCTTTGGACATGCCCTTTGATAGCCGTCACCTGTTTGGTGACAAGGCGGATAACACACTCGAGCGCTTCAAGGACTCTAGGGCTATGGCCAGGTCCTTGGTCCTTGCAGCAACTTCTCATTCCATGCAGTCTGCCTTTCGCCCCTTTTGAGGCCATGGAAGTGGTGCCCCGCCACGTTCCACCCAGAGTCACAGGGCCACTCAAGCCACCCAACCCCTGCGTGGCCGGGGACGTGGGACTCAGCGTCGTGGGCTCCTGGTCCAAGCCCAGCACAGGGGCTCCTGTGGATAGGATGATTGCCCGCCGCCACCGCCCAGCCCCGGGCAACCCACTTTTCCTCTCCCAACACCCTACCCCCAGAGCTTTGTGGTCCAAGCCTCATCCTCAAAAGGTAGCCCTTTACCCTACAGCTACTCAAGATAGGGAATCCAAGAAGCTGGACATTCTTGGGAAGAAGATGTTTTCTTCCGCCAGCTATGGATTGCGGTCGGTGAACACCGCATGTCTCTTGGGCCGTTACACATATTTGGTGTGGGACTCGGTTTCCGCAAGTGCTGCCACAGTGCCTGGAGAACAGAGCCGCGCTCGCGCTGTTGCTGAGGGTCGAGACGCAGCAAAGTTCACCATCCGGTGTGGGCTGGATACCGCCAACTCGCTGGGTAGGACGATTTCCATATCCGTAGCCCTCAGGGGCGCTACTCCTAGCTGAGAACCTGTGGCCCCTCTGGGGATGTCCAACATACCCTTTGGACATGCCCTTTGATGGCCGTCACCTGTTTGGTGACAAGGCGGATAACACACTCGAGCGCTTCAAGGACTCTAGGGCTATGGCCAGGTCCTTGGTCCTTGCAGCAACTTCTCATTCCATGCAGTCTGCCTTTCGCCCCTTTTGAGGCCATGGAAGTGGTGCCCCGCCACGTTCCACCCAGAGTCACAGGGCCACTCAAGCCACCCAACCCCTGCGTGGCCGGGGACGTGGGACTCAGCGTCGTGGGTCAGGGGGCAAGAGGGTGGGTCAGTCCACCAATGTTCCCCCCGTTCAGCTGCCTCTAAACTTTCCTAGTCCGACTTTTCATGGCCACCAGTTGCCAGTGGGTGGCAGGATCCACCATCACCTCCCCCACTGGGACAACATCACGGCAGACAGGTGGGTTTTGCAGATAGTCCTAAGGGGCTACCCCCTCCCCTTCAAGACTACCCTTCCTTCCATGCCACCAACACTCCATGGCATGTTGGAGGATCACGTAGCCCTTCTCACTTGGCCCTTCTCACTTGGCCCTTCTCCGTCAGGAAGTTACGGCTCTCTTGGCCAAAGGAGCTATCGAGCGAGTCCCTTTGCCAGAAGTAAGTCATGGTTGTTATTTCTACTACTTCGTGGTACCCAAGAAGGACAAAGGCATGCGTCCTTCAATGGATCTCAGAGACGGCAACCGCTTCCTCTGGAAGGAGAAGTTCAAAATGTTGACATTAGCTCAGGTCTTGTCAGCCCTCGACCCTGGAAACTGGATGGTAGCGTTGGACTTGCAGGATGCTTATTTCCACATCCCCCTCCTGCCAGCGCACAGGTGTTAACCTACGGTTCACGGTAGGCCACAATCATTTTCAGTTTACCGTGCTCCCCTTCGGCCTTACCAGCGCCCCTCAGGTGTTCACAAAATTGATGGCAGTGGTCACAGCTCATCTGCGTAGATCAGGGGTTCTGTTCGCCCCCTATCTCGACGAATGGCTGTTGAAGGCGAGCTCACCCCAGGATGTCGTCTCCCACTCCCAGACTACAACGGACCTCCTGCACTCGCTGGGGTTCACTATCAACGTGCCAAAGTCACACCTGGATTCCCTCTCAGAAGCACCTTTTCGTCGGAGCAGTTCTGGATACAGCGCAGTTTTGGGCTTATCCTTCTGAGGAGCGAGTCTGGGATATTCGAGCTATGATACCGATGTTTCAGCCTCTATCCCGGATTTCAGTGATAATGACCCTGAGGCTGCTGGGCCTCACAGCCTCCTGCATCCTGGGAGTGGATCATGCCAGGTGGCATATGCAAGCCCTGCAATGAGACCTGAAGTTTCAGTGGGCGCAGCATCAGGGCAATCTTTCCGATTGCATCCAGATCTTGGAGGGCACTGCACACCAATTAAAGTGGTGGCAAACGGACCAGGATTTGGCCAACGCAGATCTCTCCCTTCCCCAACCAGATTTCACAGTGGTGACAGATGTGTCACTCATGGGATAGGGCGACCACATGAGAGAGGCGGAGATCAGAGGCCTCTGGTCTCTGGCAGAGTCCGGGCTCCACATCAACTTTCTGGAGCTCAGGGCGATTCGTCTTGCACTGAAGGCATTTTTTCCTTCTGTCAGAGAAAGTGTAGCACAGGTGTTCACGGACCACACCACAGCCATGTGGTACTGCAACAAACAGGACGGCTGGGGTCGTGGACGCTATGTCAAGAGGCTCTTCGTCTTTGGACATGGCTGTAACATCAGGGCACACCTGGCAGGTTCCCTGAATGCCAGGGCGGACAAACTCAGCATGATGGATCACGAATGGCGTCTTCACTCAGAGGTGGTGCAAAGTCTCTTTCAGCAGTGGGGACAGCCTTGGTTAGATCTGTTTGCCAGTGAAGAGAATGCACAATGTCAGCAGTACTGTGCGTTGGAATTTCCAAGGCGGCGCTTTTTGTCACTAGTGGAATTGCGGTCTTCTATAACCCTTTCCGCCTTTACCACTTCTACCCAGAGTGCTGAAGAAGATCAAGGACAACCGGGCCCATGTCATTCTTGTGGCTCTTGACTGGGCATGAAGAGCCTGGTATCCCAAGCTCTTGAACATGGCCATCGATCCTCCGATCAGACTGCCTCTTCGGGAGGACCTTCTGTTGCAGCAGCAGGGGCCGGTCCTCCACCCGAACCTGTCCAGCCTCCACCTCCTTGCGTGGAGTTTGAGCTGCAACAGTTGACAGCTTTCAACCTCCCTCCCGAAGTCTGTAATGTCATGTTGGCAGCCAGGCGTCCTTCTACTAAAACAGTATACGCCTGTAGATTGAACAAATTTGTGGCATGGTGCGCAGCAAAGGCTGTGGATCCCCTTTTTGCCCCTCTTTCTGAGGTTCTCCTCTTTATCCTTTTCACACTTTCTTTGGCCCAGGAGGGCTCTGCTCTGGGCACCCTTAAAGGCTATCTTTCAGGCATTTCGACTTTTCTTCACCTTCCTGATCAGCCTTCTCTTTTCAAGTCCCCTATTGTAACTGGTTTCTTAAAGGCATTACTCACCTCTTTCCTCCTATTCCTTTCGTAATGCCCCAGTGTGACTTGAATTTGGTCTTCACTTACGTTATGTGCGCACCTTTTGAGTCACCACATAATTGTCCTCTCAGACTCTTGACTTTTAAATTGCTTTTCTGGTTGCCATCACCTGTGCTCGCTGGGTGAGTGAGCTTCAGGCTCTATCTTCAAAACCTCCTTTCCTTGCTGTCCATCCGGACAAGGTTGTCCTTCGAACTAGGCCTTCTCTTCTACCCAAAGTGGTTACCTCTTTCCACATAGGACAGACCATCACTTTGCCCACCTTCTTTCCGCCCCACATCCCTCCAAGGAGGAGGAAAGACTCCACTGTCTGGATGCAAAACGTGCGTTATAATTTTATCTGGATCGCACAAAACAATTCTGGGTTTATGATCAACTCTTTGTTGGCTATGTGGGCGCCGAGAAAGGTCAGGCTGTGCAAAGACTGACCATCTCTCAATGGGTCGTCCTTTGAAAAAGGAGCCTCGGGTAGGACTGCGCTCCTATTCCACAAGGGCAACGGCAGCCACTACTGCTTTGGGATGTGGAGTCCCCCTCAGTGACATCTGACAGGCTGCCAATTGGGCATCACTGCACATGTTCACTAAACATTACTGCCTGAATAGTCAAGTCCGGAGAGAGGGCTTCTTTGGCTGTTCAGTTCTCCATGACTTTCTGGTGTGAACTTAGTACGCAGACCCACCTCCGGAGTTGATATTGCTGGGGTATCTATTCTAAGGTAAGGAATCTATAACTAATAGTCTCTTTCAGATGAACAATTTACTTACCTTCGGTAACAATATATCTGTAGGAGACATATATTGGTTATAGATTCCTTACTGCCCTACCCATCCTCCCCGTTCTGCGAACTGAGTTATAGAGTAAGGGACTCCCTTTCAGGGCCCTAGTTTTGTGCGCCAGTGGCCCGTGCCTTGCATGGCTCTGCACTTCTGGCATGGAATGTCGTGTAAAAGAACTGATGTCAGTGCACAGGGGCGGCGTCTAAGTAGATACTGCGACTCCACCTACCGACGCGTAGGGGTACTGCAGAGGAAACATTTTCTGGATCCAGTCAGACGCCTGTGGGGAATTCTACGGTAAGGAATCTATAACTTATATACGTCTCTTACAGATATATCGTTACCAAAGGTAAGTAACTTAGTCGTTACTCTGGTGTTCCGTGATCCTTATTTTTGCTGGTCTGGTCGTCATACTAACGTATCGTAAGACACAGGGGAAAGTGATCAAATATACGCAATTCTTAGTGTTACAGTTAGTATGGCCCCTCTGTATCCACATACGTGAGGGATCTAGTCTGACTACTTTGGTCGTTTACATGAGGTGGCACAACCCACATGAGCCCAATGGGTAGTGCCCAGTGACTGGGGAAAGATCCCAGAGGGGACGTTGTTCTATCCTCGGTGCCACCTGGTGTCTTGTGTGTATCAGCATATCCCTGAATTTCTGAGTATGCTTGAATGCAAATCTGGGGTAGGGGATATCTAGAGAACTTGATTGTAGAATAGGCCAGTGTTTCTATACAATTTTTTCATCTGTTGAAGTTTGCTGTGAAAGTGGTGATGCAGATGATGGTATCATCTCTTGTCCTGATTCTGGGTTCTACGAGTGCTGCCCTTTTATTGTTTCTCTTGCATGCCAGATTCATGGTCTGGGGGATAGTTCCAAACTTTTAGGTTAGTGGAAATGTACTCCCTATTGGTTGATTCTGATAATTAACACAGCCAAACGCCTCGTGTAAAACTGATTGTCATAATCACCATCGCTGAGAATGCCCTCAAAGCAAGTTTTAATATCACAGCATTTAAATCCAGACTAGCCAAGATCAACTCCAAGATTAGTGAGCACAAGGATTTTTGTACGCAATTTTTTTTTCAAAACTGCTGAAGGACATGAAGAAATATTGTCAAGAAAAGGTTTACCTTTACATCAGAGGACTTTCAGGTTGAGAGTAGGGACACTTCATCTGACAAGGAATCAGACCTCCTTCAGTAGCTCATTGAGCACAGACAGCTGGGGCAGCAACGGGGAACCATGGTGGCACTTCCCCACCACCGATGTATGGCTGACCCATAACTCTCTATCCGGGACACCAACCAATGATACCTCCTAACTTTCACATGATCCACCAAGTCCCTCACCCATGCATCCCTCAACACTTTTACCACCCCACTTTTTTAGACCGAGGTTAGGGCACGGGCCGAGGAAGAAGAAGAGGGAGTCACAAATTGGTTCAGTGGCAGCAGCTGGAGCCTCAAATGCAAACCAAGAGCCAAACCAGCAAAACAAATTAGTGGTCAATCTGTCCCGAGAATAGTCATGCCAGAAGAGAACGATGTTCTCCAAAAGGGTCTAGGTTTTCTCTCTACTCCAAGAGTGGACAAGTTTGCGAGTGAGCTCCATAACTTTTTCCCCAAAATCAGACTAAGAGCCTTCTTTTAGGATAAACCAGGAGGTGGAATAGTCTTCCCCAACACCTTTTTCATCATGTCAAACAAGGATTTGTGGGCTGTCAGAACATTGCCCAACGACCTTACAATCACCATGAAGCCAGCAGGCAAGGATGATGCTCTTGTGATCATGGCCACCTCTGACTATAACAGCAAGAGCCTAGGCCAACTAGGTATTACCGCCCTTTGAACCTCAACCCTAGCGAGAGACTCGCCACCAGAATTCACGCATTGGTCATGATAGCTGAAACCCAATGGTAGGTCATGAAGAATGAGACCCAATTCCTGGGCAACTCATCCCCTAAGGCACCATAGTTCTACATTCTTCGAAAGATACATAAAGGGGTCACCCCTCCAAATTCTGCAACCATTTCCTTCACCCCGTGTGACCAAAACTCCATCATTTCTCAAGGACAAAACAAATGACCTGAACCTCATAGAAGAAGCCAGTCATATCAGTGATATGGACCTCCTAGTAACACTTTATGTCAAGGCGTTATACACTAATATTCCTCAAGACGCAACGGTCAAGATTGTGGAGAATAGCCTATCCGAGGCCTGGTCCTCACCTACATCCTTGAGTTTACTCACTGAATGTGTGACCATCACACTTAAGGAGAATTTCTTCCTGTTCGTGGACCAGCTCTACTACCATATACAAAGTACTTCCATGGGAAGTACGTTTGCAGCGAGCTTGGCATGCTTGTACATGGCCAACCTTGAGAGGAAGCATGTTTTTGGTAATACTAACTCATACACCACCAACATCTTACTGTGGCTTTGATATATTGACAACATCCTCTTCCTGTGGCAGGGTGACATGGCCATTCTTCCCGTCAACAAATAGAATCAAATTTGTCCGATTATATTTCACTACACCCTCCTGCCGGGTTCTCGTTGGGTCTTCCCCTCCCGGGGACAGTTGGGGTACATGTGTTTCCTCTATACATGTTCCACCTGCTCCATATTTGTTCCCATTTCTTGGGGCACACCCTTCTCTCGTAAACTGATTTTTCTGCCACCATCGCCCAATCCATGTCTCTCTCCCATTCCGCCACAGTAGGCGGTGCTTCAACTCCCCATTTCCTTGCTATGTTACGTTTGCCTAATGCACAGCCCAGCATAACTAAGAGACACTCTTTTCCATTGAGGTCTGTCGGTTCCCATATGTTGAGCAGGCATAATTGTGGGGCTTGTTGCAGCTGCTTACCTACTATTGTTTGCAGTTGTGACATTATTGCGCTGCAATACTTCTAAATTAGGGGGCAACCCCAGATAATATGATAGAACGTACCCTCCTCCCCACATTGTCGTCTGCATGATGCTTCTTCCTTTCATTTCATTTTCACCATTGTATTGCAGGAATAATATGTCCTGTGTAGGACATTAAGTTGTATTAATTTCAGTCTAGAGCTTATGGCAACCTCCTTAGGTGATGCAAGCGCTTCTTGCCAGTCCTCGTCTTCTAAATCGCACACACTACTCTGCCATGTCTCCCGCAATTTTGGGAGGGGATCCGGCATAGCATTTAATAACTTTTGGTAAACTTTTGACATTGCCTTTCCATCAATTTGGTCAGATAATAATCTGTCTTCTAGTGAAGTTGATTCTGGAGGAGTTGAGTCCGGTGTAAGCACCGACATTTGCGTGTCTAATTTGTAAATATCAGTAAGTCTCTGATGTCGCCATCTTAAATTCCCTTCCTAATGTCTCAAAGGACTTGATTTTGCCTTTTGCCCACCAGTCTCCCACCGTTGAGATACCAATCAAATACCATTTGTCAGAGCCCGATTGTCTAATCAGTTCTCCTAATATTTGGGCATCCCACAGTGGCGTTATCTGCGTTATTTTATATTCCCATCCTAGCTGCTTTGTTAGCTTATATCAGAGATGGACCGTTTGTTGTGTTGGCCCTGTTAACACATGTCGCTTGGGATTGGTGTAGAGTGCCCGTCTATGGCCTTGTGGTCCCATCAGAAATTTGTCCATCTGATATGCTGGATCTGTTTGTGGGCCGTATCTCCATTGGTTGATTACTGCCAAAAGGGCCGCTTGGCCCTGGAGGGACAGTGGTAAGGTTTACCAATGACTTGCACCATCTTGTAAACGTTTAAGGGGTCCGTGGAGATTATGCACGTAAAAAATTGATGGATCTTTGGAAGCATAGATCCCCAAATAACGGAATCCTTCTTTTGTCACCGTCACCACGCAATTTGAGGGCAGCTTTGGTGTAGGGCCTTGGAGGATGAATAATATTGATTTGGACCAGTTAATGGTGTATCCTGAATTTTTACGGAAGTTAGTGAAAATGTGTATAATCTTGCCTATTGATTAATGAGGCGATGCCATGTATAGGAGGATGCCGTCCACGTAAAGTAAAATTCTCTCCTCCCATCCCTCTGCCCATTTCAGGCCTCTAAAAATAGGGTCGCCCCTGGTCCATGTCGTCAAGCATTAAAGCGAAAATCAATGGAGAGAGGGTGCATCCCTGTCGGGCTACACGTTTAAGGGATAAGAAACCCAACACATGTCCATTGACAATCACTTGGGCTAGGGGCCGTGCGTAGAGTAATTTTACCCAGTTTGTGAATTTTGAACCAAAACTCAACATCTTCAGCACTTCGAATAATTATGGCCATTCAATGGTGTCAAACACCATTTTGGCGTTTAAAGAGAATAGCCGCATCTTCTTTGATGGTGTAATTTCTACCCAGCACACCATGTAGCCATCTAAGATTTAGAGATGTTTTCCTCCCCTTCATGTTGCCTGATTGATCGGGGTGTACTAGCTTCATAAGTACAGGCATTAGTCTATTGGCCAATAAGTTTGCAAGAATTTTAGCTTCTGCGTTGAGTAGTGAAATAGGTCAGTATGAATCACAGCGTTCAGCTGGTTTGTCCTGCTTGTGTATCATTACAATGGAGGCTAGTCTCTGGTCTTCGGGCAGGCAGCCGTGTTGCATACTTTATTCGTACATTTCTTTCATATATTGGGAGAAAGTTTTGTGACGATTAATTTGTATAACTCGATAGGGATCCTATTGGGTCCCATTGCTTTCCCTGACTGTAAATTATTAAGAGCCCCAGTAATTTCTTCCGTAAATCGCCCTCTAGAAAGTTGTTATCTTCACCTGTCAGGGAGGGAAGTCGCATCTCTGCGAGTAATTCTCTGGAGTCCTCTGACATGGCAGAGGTGCTGGATGAATATATTCGCCTGAAGTGAGATGCAAACAATTCTACTATTTCCCGGTGATCTTTTGTCATTGCACCATCCTCCACTTTCAGGCATGCTACCCATCTGTTTGTTTGTTCGCGTTTATCTAACCACGCCAGTAATTTGCCTGCTTTGTCCCCTATTTCATATACTTTGTGGAGAATGGTAAATCTTTTACTTTTGGCCTCCTCCGTTACTGTTTTTGTCTTCTTGTTTTTTTATGTCTAGCGCGTGAAGCGATTCTGCGCTGTCTGTCTGTTTGGGCGGCCTGTTTTTCTCTTTCTAGGACACTTATTTCTAACTCTAGAAGGTTTTTTTGCCGGTCTTTGTTTATGTCCCGCCATTAGGGAGAGCGCCTCTCCTTTTAATACAGCCTTCAATGCTTCCCAGAGCGTCTGGGAGGAAATCACAGAGCCTGTATTTTCTTTAAAGTAGTTTTCTGTGGTTTGAATTAATTCCACTCCTATATGGAGGAGCTTTAAATATCCTGGACTGAGGGAGATAGTGTTTCGAGCTAATTTCGACCCCCGGGTATAGGTAAGGCAGACCAGAGAGTGATCGGACACGCCTCTTGCCAAGTTGACTGATATCTTTAATGTAGGGCAACTGATGAGCCTGAGTCAATATATAATCTATGTGTGATTGACTATTGTGTGCATCAGAGTGAAAAGTGAATTGCAGAGTCTGTGGGTTGTTTGCCCTCCAAACATCTACCAACCACATTGCATCCAAATAGTGTGAAAGGGTGGTGCTTTGACCATGTGTATTTCTTGGAGGTTTACAGTCTTTTTACCCGCAGAGCACCATGTTTAGGTCTCCCCCAAATATCAAGTCTCCCTCTGGTAGCTCAAGAAGTATTGCACTTAGGTCCGGTATTATTATTTTTTGCAATATCAATGGTATGTAGACAGTTAGAATATTCAAGGGCTTCCCCTCCCATCTCCCAGTCGTGGCGGCAAATCTACCCAGAGGGTCCGTCTCAACAGTATTCCAGTCCCTCTAGAGCCTGTCGTGAAGCCAGAATGTACAGTTAATTTGTATCCTCCTCAATATAATGCTGTACACGTGTTCTCAACCAGTTGGGTTTCCTGCAATAAATAGTATGAAATCCGAGTGTGTCGTCTGAAGAATTGTAAGACTATCCCTCTTTTCAATTTGTCTCCCATCCCATTAACATTCCAGGAGAGAGGTTTTAGGGTGGAATCTATCATATGTAGGGCAGTATCTGTCATAGTTGTGGGTGATTCTGAGTTTCCGTTCTCCTCTGCGTGCGGATGTGGCTTGGTGCTTACGACTTTGTAGTATGTATGTCTGTTCTTCTAGTGATCTAACTGTGTGTATAAACCTGTTTCGGGAATGCCTAGGGCGTGTTGTTTTGGTGGACTGATGTGTTGCTCTACAACTATCTAACTTATAATACTAAAAGATTGATTAAAATATGAAATTCTACAGTATCCCCCCTCCCTGCCTCCCTGCATGTCAGTTTTACAACTTCCCGCCTCCCCAAAATTGCAGAGTGCCTGTCATCCCTCCACATTGAACTTGGGGAGGGTCTAGGGTCCCCGTAATCCAGAGTATTCCTCCCAGTCTCCCCTTCCATCAATATTGTGTGACACCCATTGTTACAATTTGTCATGTTTTTCTCGGTCTCTTCTTATTTCCTGGATGAGTATCGATGGATGGACTGTTCATGTTCACAAGTTCATTTCAATGTCTAATAATGCCGGGTCTTGTGATGCCGCCCCATCAGGGACGAGTTTAGTTCACCTCCCCTGCCACAGGTAGTTCGTAAGACTTCACTTTGTTGGAAGTACTGTTCAGGCCAGCCGTCTATTCACTTTTATCCGATCCTTCATTTGATTTCTTGGTGATTTGTTGTGTTGCTTTTCGTTTTGGCACTTTGTTTATTTCTTTCCCTGACCTGTCGTCCTGGGGTTTAGGCTTGCCTACTGTGCGCCAACCTTCGAGCCAGTCCCAAGTTTTTTTCGGAGTGGAGAAAAAACAGTTTTTACCCTGTGTCTCCACTCTCAGCTTGGCAGGGAATAGCATTGCGTACTTTAGTTCTTTGTCCCTGTGCACCCTCTTAACTTCCAGGAAGCTACGCCTCTGCCTTTGCACATTGAGTGTAAAATCTGGGAAGAATGTGATAGTTGACCCTTCATATCTTACTTGCGGGGCTATCCGAACTGTGTACAGTATGACGTTGCGGTCGCGAAAGTTAAATATTCACACTAGGATCAGCCGTGGTGAGGCTACTGGTTTGAATCTGCATCCTAGGACTCTGTGTGAACGTTCAACTGAGAAGTAATTGGATAATCCTCGGGGTTGCAGGTATTTTTGTATTAATTCTTCTACAAAGATATCTATTGCTGACCCCTCCGCACGATCCGGAACTCCAATGATTCTTATGTTGTTCCTTCTGGAGCGGCTTCATGCTCGTCCAACTTGGCTTTTAGTGTTTTTTTTTGTTGAAAACTCTTTTTATTGTTTGCAAGAGAAACAAGGTCACAACAAATATCACCAAAACAGCAGAGTTGCCGCAACACAGGCAACATACAGCGACAGTGCAGGTCTAAATGTAGTCACAATAGTTCTGAAATTAGGCTAGATTCAGTCCATAATCTCCAGACCGGACAGGCGGGCCTGCGGAGGCTCACATATGCCACCTCTGTATTCGTTCCAACGCGACCACACCTCCCCCCACTTTCTGGGGCACCCCCGTGCCGTGTATATGGTCTTCTCCTGCAACATGCACCAATCCATGTCTTTTTGCCAGTCCACCAATTTCGGCAGCGTCGATGCACCCCATAGACGGGTTATGTTTCGTTTCGCCACCATTTGCCCAAGCGTGACCCAAAATCTCCCCCGTGTAGATAAGTCTGTGGGTTCCCAGATGTTCAGTATACATCTCTTAGCCTCTGTGCGAAGGTCAACCTCCCACACCTCCCGCATGTAGGACACAACTCGCCTCCAGTACCTCTGCACCCCTGGGCATTCCCACAAAATATGGAAAAAGGAGCCAGTCTCCCCACAACCCCGCCGGCAGAGCCCCTCCCCCCATCGCCTGAAGTCTTGTGCAAGAAACGTATACTCTGTGCAATATTTTAAGCTGCACGAGACGGAGTCTAGCCGATATCGCCACCTCCCTTGGGGACGCCAGAGCGGTAACCCACTCCTCGTCGTCAATCTCAAGTCCATCAGCCACCCACTTCTCCTTTAGGGATTCGAGTGGATCAGGGGGGGTTATTTATCAGTTTTTTGTACGTGAGCGAGATGGCATGCTCCGGCATGTGGCCATCAAGCAGCCGATCTTCGAGTGAGGAGGCCTGCGGGGGCCTAGTCCCCGGTGAAATGTTAGCTTGGAGGGAGTGTCTAATCTGCAGGTATCTGAAATACTCAGTGGGCGCTAGGTCGTACGTGTCCTGCAAGTAAGCAAAAGATCTGATCCCCTCGGGCCCCCACAGGTCCTTCACCTGGGAGATCCCGATAAGGTCCCAGCTACGGAACCCCTTTGTGTGACCCAGGCTGCCCAATCCCTCCGACGCCCACAGGGGGGTGGCCAGGGTCAAAGTGTTGGACCAGCCCAACTTACGATGTGCAGTGTGCCATATTTGCACCGAGTGCTTCGTCGGACCCGTGAGTTGAAACTTGCCGGGTTTAGAGTAAAGCGCGACATCATAATTCCCACCCGGGAGCAACCATCTGTCCATCCCGTAACCTGGGTCATTCCCGTCACTATACGTCCCCTGATTGATCGCCGAGAGGTGAGCGGCCCAATAGTACTTGCGGATATCCGGGAGGGCTATCCCCCCGTCGTACCATCCCAACGTGAGTTTTCGCAGTGCTATTCTAGGCGTACCCGACCAGAGGAGGGCTCGCTGTGCCACCTCTATAGCCACAAAGTAAGAATTGGGCACCAAGTCTGGATAGTTTTGGAGGGCATAGAGAAATCTAGGGAGTGCCATCATTTTAAAGAGGGCCGCACGGCCCAGCAGTGACAATGGCAGTCGCTGCCAAGAAGCTGAGTCACGCTGGAGCCGTCGCAGTGGCGGCAGTAAATTCTTTTCATACCGGAGAGTCTTATCCAGAGTGATTAACACTCCGAGGTACCTGAAGCCGTCCTCCACCACGGTAAGCGGGCAGTCGCTGGGAAGCCTGGGAGGGCTGCCATGGAGGACATATAGGAGGGACTTGCTCCAGTTGATGCGGAACCCCGAGTTCCGCCCAAAACTAGTAAATATATCCATCGCTGCCACTATAGATCTCTGTGGTTGGGATAAGTAAAGAAGGATATCATCGGCGTACAGCGAGATTTTGTCCTCCCATCCGTCCGTCCATCGTATCCCTGTGAGGTAGATGTCCTGCCGGATCCACGCCGCTAGTGGCTCAAGGGAGAGCGCAAATAGGAGAGGCGAGAGCGGGCATCCCTGTCTGGTGCCCCTCTCCATGGCGAAGACCTCAGAAACCCTGTTGTTGACTACCACCTGGGCCAGGGGCTCCGAGTATAGGAGGCGGACCCATGCCATAAAGCGTGGGCCGAAGCCCATTTTGCGGAGCACCGCCATCATGTAGGGCCATTCGAGGGTGTCAAATGCCATGGTGGCGTCAAGCGACACCACCACCGCATCTTACCGGATCGTATGGCACCTCCCCAATACACCATTCAGGCGTCGGATGTTTAGTGCCGTATTGCGATGTGGCATGAAGCCGGACTGGTCCGGATGGACCAGCGGGGGAGGACGGAGTGAAGCCTATTGGCGAGAGTTTTCGCAAGTATTTTCGGCTCTGCGTTGAGCAGGGAGATCGGTCTATACGATGAACAGGACTCTCTCGGTTTCCCTTCTTTTGGTCTGGTCACTATAGTGGCCAGGCGCTGATCGCGCGGCAATCTCCCTGTCGCCGTTCTTTCCTCGAACATTCGGAGGAGGTGCAGGCTAAGAACGTCGGGTTTCAGCTTATAGAGCTCAATCGGCAGACCATTAGGTCCAAGAGCTTTACCCGGGCGAAGGTCCGCGATCGCATGTTCCAGCTCGGCCGTGGCAAGGGGAGCCTCCAGGGCATCATGGTCGGCCTCCAACAGGCAGGGCATGCGAATATCCGCGAGCAGGGCATCAGAGTCCTCCTTCGGACGGTCCGACCCCTTACTGTATACCTGTCGGAAGTGCCTCGCAAATTCCGCCGCATTCCCCCGGGGCTCCGTTACCACATCTCCCGACGCCGTTATAATCTCTGGCACCACTGTAGTGGCCCTCTGTTTTTTCTCGAGCCAAGCGATAAGTTTGCCCGCTTTGTCGCCCTGGTCATATATCCTGCCCGCCTTGTGCTGAATGGCAGTCTGGGCAGTATGCGTGACCAGCTCCCTATACTCCGCAGTTTTAAGTCGCAACCGATTCTGCACCCCCGGCTCAGTATCCCCGCAAGCAGCCTCTTCAAGTGCCCTGAGGTCCGTTTCAACCGAGGCGATCTGTGCCACCCTTTCCTTACGGCTGCCGGAGATGGCCGAAAGGGCCTCTCCCCGCAGCACCGTTTTAAAAGCCTCCCACAGAGTGACCGAGGAGCCGATCGATCCGACGTTGTGCTCGAAGTAGTGCTCGATAGAGCAGGACAGCTTTTTCCGCAGGTCTTCACTTTTGAGACGCCAGGCGTTTATAGGCATCACACAGCCCTCCCGGCTACCCCCCAACGTGAGGTGCATATATACCGGTGAGTGATCAGAAATGCCGCGCGCCAGGAGGGAGGCCTCCCGTACGGTCATGTCAGGCTGTAAGGAAGTCAAAATGTAATCTAAGCGAGAAAAGGAACGATGTAGGCCAGAGTGGAAGGTAAAGTGCCTACTCGTGGGGTGCAGCAGCCGCCACATGTCCGTGAGCCCAAAGGCTTCGAGGAAGTCCGCCAACCACCTTTGCCCCTGAGGCGTGTCCCTGGGGGGATGTCTGTCTAGGGTTCCGGAGATCACTGCATTAAAGTCACCCCCGATGATCAGCTTCCCGTCAGGGAGGGAGAGCAGGAGCTTACCCAGGTCTACATACGCTTGAGTCTGAAGGCCGGGGGGGATATACGCAGAAATGAGATTTAACCGACGGCCCTCCCATCTCCTCGATAGGCCCGCAAAGCGGCCCAGTGGGTCTGTCTCGGTGTGGTCAATGTGAATGGGCAGGGAACGGCGAAGCAGGATCCCCACTCCCCTAGAGCCGGAGTGTACCGCTAGATTGTATCCCCATCTGTTGAGGGCCTGACATGCATTTCCCATCAGGTGCGTTTCCTGCAATAATACTACATCAGGAAGGTGGCGTTTGATAAACTGTAAAACAATGGTACGTTTGAGCCCATCCCCCAGCCCATTAACATTCCAGCTAAGGACCCTAAGGCTGTCTTCCCATCTACTAGCCATACTCTTTACTGTAGGAGCCCGCCTGTCTCCGAGCACCGGTGCCGCCTGCAACCCCGTTCATATTATCAATTTGTGACCATACCAACCGTCCAACTACCCCCCCTCCCACCCGCCCCCCCAACAGCTCAAAACAGTATAAATAACAATTAGGACTACACTTCGTGGATTCGCCACCGTCTGTCTTACCAGCCCGTCAGTAACCTCTGTAACATCCCTCCGAACAGACCCCCCCACCCTGCTCCGTAGGTTTTAAGCTACCCACTGCCCCAATTAGCAGAGCGCCTGTCGCCCGACCCACCCCGGAGAGCGTGACCTCCCCTCCCCCGGATAAACTCTGTTAGGGAGAACGTAGGCCGGCCCCAACTCCAGCCGCCATCATTGTGTTACCCCAAACTATAGGTCCCTTAAGTGTGTGAGGCAATCAGGGGTCTATCACTAAATCACTAAAGGAGGGATCGCGCACGCCCGCCTCACAACCCAGCCACATCAACCAGGACCCCCATTTCATGCCATATACATTACTGTTCGGTGTGGCCTGATACCATATTCGGAAGTCTCATCGTGCCGCTGTGTCCGGGAGCGAGTCCCAGCGGGGGCTGTTCGACCTGGACCGCCATGACCCCTGGCTCTGTTCGGCTATCACTGCTCCTCCTTCCCCAGAACCAGGGGATGCTGCTCCTCTCTTTGTCGCGTGGTCGAGATCGTGCCCTCTCCGTACCTCCGTCGTCGCCGTATCGAGCCACTCCTGGACCGCCGCCGGCGAAGTGAAGAAGTGGGATTTGCCCCCCGCGATGATTTTCAGTTTAGCGGGGAAGAACATCATATATTTTATACCTCGGTCCCTGAGTGCCGCCTTGACACCCAGGAACGAGCGGCGCTCCTGCTGAACCCGCAGCGTGAAATCAGGGAAGAATCTGATGGTAGCCCCTTCGTACTGGAGATCTCCCTGCTGCCTGGCCACCTGGAGGATGGCGTCCCGGTCATGATAGTTCAATATCTTAGCGATAATTGTCCTCGGCGGGGCCCCCGGCCTGGGCCTAGGGAGCAGGGCTCGGTGAGCACGCTCAATGGTGAAGAGCTTTGAGAGCCTTCTGGGCTTCAGATGATGGAGAATGAGATCTTCCAGAAAGAGCTCCACACTGCGCCCCTCCATTCCTTCCGGCACACCTACTACGCGGATGTTACTCCGTCGTGCCCTCCCTTCCTGGTCCTCGAGCCGGAGGGCCATTTGGCGGTGTTGGAGGACGAGCTTGTTTATGCGCCCCTCAAGCCGTTTCTCTGAGGCCTGTAGGGCCTTGATGTCAGTCTCATTAGCTTTCGACCTCTCCGTAGTCTTGCCAAGGTCCGTGCGCAGCAGATTAACCTCAATCGAGATCTTGTCCATCTTTGTCTCAAGGTTAGTGCCCAGCGTCTGTATCGCGGCCATGATGGAAGTCAGGGAGGGCTCCGCATGATACGCAGCAGCTTCCAGCGTCGCCCCAGACTGCGCCTGACCGGTGGGCACCGCGTATTTATCCAGTTTGTTGGTTTGTGTGGGTTTCCCCACCTTCGGGCGCATGGTGGATGTAGACTACTGCGCCGCCAAGGTCCGTGTCCCAGCCCGGGCGCTAACAAGCACCCCCCGAGCTTCGTCCTCACCTCCACTCCGCCCGGGCAGTGCCCTGTCACCGCACCGCTGGCCGGCCACGTCGCCGCGGTAGAATCACCGGCGTTCACACAACACCACCCGTCCACCGCACCATGGACCGCCTTCCACCTAGAGCAGCGCAGCCCACCGCGGGCGGCCGCCGCAATAGGGCTCTCTCAAATGCTGGGAGAAAGTCTGTGGGCTCGTCCGCGTCGCTCCCCCGGGGCAGGCCCCACCGGCTCACCTGCTCGACCGCCACCAGCTGAATGCGCCGCCGGCAGGCCCACCACCCGGGCCTTTTTCCACCCGTCAGTATTTGTCGCCCAGGGCCGCCTTTCTCTTCATCGCACCACCAACCTCAAGGATGCCTCCACTTATGACCGGGATCCCCTCCCAGGCCTGGCTCGTCCTCACGCTGAGCTCCTCCCTCAGAGCTCGGCGCGTCGTAGGCCAGCCGCCTCCACAGGCCCGTAACGGCCGGGTCGAGAGCTGCGTGGCTCTGCCCCCTGCTCTGGCGTTCTCCCCAGTGGCCGTGCAGTGACGAAGTGCGGCAGCAGCTTGGGTCCAGCCCGCAATGGTCCGCCCTGCGCCGACCCAATTCCGCCACGGCACAAACAGTTGCGGCTGCCGGTCTCCCCTGAGCCTCCGAATGTCGCTCCAAGCGCCGATCAGCAGCGCTATACGTTAGGGAGTTGGCGCTTTCACGGTGGTGCGCTCAACCCGGAGAAATGGACGGATGTTCGTGGGTAGTACAGTAGGCTCTGCGGAGCTCGGTCCCTAGGCGGCCATCTTCGTCGGCGCCTGGCCACGCCCCCGGCTTTTAGTGTTTTTGTTGTGGTTTGTAATTGCTGTACTTGGTGCTGGAGCGTTTTGGTTTCTGTTTTCAATGTACTTGTCACATCTTCGACTTCCTTTACTCGGTCTCCCAGGTTGCGTAGGTCTGCTTTTATGAGTGAAACCTCTGTGGACACCGAGTCTACACATGACTCCACTGAAGTCCGTACATTGTTTATTGCCTCCATGACATAATTTAATGTGAGCTCTTCTTTTTCCTTGAGGCGATTGGCTTGAGTGTGTAGCTCTTCGCGCTTTTTTTATAGAGCCTACTTATATAGTTTGGTTTGGTGTGTACCGCGTCCTCCTTTGCTGCCTGACATGGTTGAGGCGAGCTGGTGTAGTTTGTGGCGTTCGTTTACAGGTTCTCCCCACCTAGGTACTCTCCACCGCCTGCTTGGCGCACCTACGCCACGGCTTGTCGTTCTTCCCTCCGGGGGGGCCGGGGTTGAGTCTAGCTTTTTTATTCTATGCGCTGCAAGTGAGCTTGATCGGCCTGTAGTTGATCGTGTGGGCACTGTCTGGCTATCAAAGCCTGTAGAGCGATACTGGTTTAAGCCAGTGTGTCTATATGGTGTTCCTTTCTTGGCCCCACTCTACTGTGCAGGGTGAGGAGACCCGCCCCAACAAAGGTCAGTGTTTTTTACCCCCAGATGCCACTTTGCAGGGTATAGTTGTGCCTCCCTAATGGTTGGTCTTTGTACTCGCTGCAGCCCTCCTATTTACTCGCAGGGGAGTCTTTGCTTTCGTTTTCTTCTTTCAGTGGTCTAAACCTTCAAGGGCAGTCCCCCCACTGCTGCTGCCTCCAATGGGCCACCAGGTTTGTATTTATTTACTGTAATGTTTATTTGATGTTGATTGCTTATTGTCTTTGTTGCGATGGACCTCCCTCGCAGTCTCAATTTGGTTTTGTATCCATGATTAGCATTCTGCGCTTGCTGCTGCCCCCATACCTTCTTCTATGACCTTGGAGTGCTCAAGTTATTCTCCTTCCGCACTCGCTGTATTCGGAAGTGTAACTGCGTCCTGTGTCTTTGCGGGCGTTTTTCCTAGTCGGCCCCCTCATTTGGCCGCCTGGGCCTGGTTCTGACCATGGGTGCTGCCCTCGATTTCTCACAACGGGCTCCCCGGCCCTCCCTACCAACACTGCTCCACAGGAGGGGAGGGGGGGGGAGCACCGCAGGCCGGGGGTCCCCGGCAACACTCAGTGTTGTCCGGCGAAGGGAGAGAGCGCACTCCTGCTCACACCACCTGGGGCCTTCCAATAAATTTAGTCACCGGCTTTCCTTTCCTCACAGGCCTCTGTTTGCGTCGCCGCTCTGTTCTCGCCTGGAACCGCCGCTGGGCAGCGGACTTTTATTAAATCGAGTTGGTGCCTCTGAAACGGATCAGTGTTTTGGATTTTGGGGAAAAGGGGCTCGTCTTCTCTGGAGCACCCTAGTGTACGGCCATTTCCCTTCGGTGTTGGCCACGCCCCTTGCTGTGTCTCAAACACCACTTTTGAAAAGACTACAGACTGCCATAGTCTACTCCTATACAACAGTCAACGTTCAAAAGCCCTATGGGATAACCTCCATTATGAGCAATTCTTACGACTCCAACAGGATTGCTGCAACATCAATGACTATGACCTTCAGGCCACTGAACCCTCCACTAACCTGAGAGTTCAGAACTATCCCCCCAGACCGTGAATCTGGCATACAAGACAGCCAGAAATAATCACAGGGCAGCACTCTTAGAACTCAGAGCCAGGACAAGAGATGACACCATCATCTGTGTCACCACTTTCACTCCAAACTCCAACCAGATTAAAAAAATTGTATGGAAACACTGGCCGATTCTACAGTCAGGTTCTCTTGATATCCCATACTCAGAACCTCAGGGATATGCTGATACACACAAGACCCTGAGTGGCTCAGAGGATAGAAAAAGTTCTCTCTGGAACCTTTCCCCAGTCCCAGTCACTGGGACACTATCCTTGTGACTCATGTGGGGTGTGCCACCTCACAAAAACGTCCAAAGAAGTCAGGCTGAATCCCTCACATGCGTGAACACAGAAGGGCCATACTAACTAACACTAAGTAAAAATTGCATATATTTGATCACCTGCCTCTGCGCCTTACAATACTTTGGTATGACCACTAGACCAGCGAAAATCAGGATCACGGAACACCGCAGAAACATACAGTGCAAAAAAAGTACTATCAAATTCAGTACCCACTTTTTGGCCAACACATACCTCTGACAACTTACAGTGGACCATCCTGGAACTACACAATTTCTGGGACAAACATGTCCTGTTCTGGAGAGAACAGTACTGGATCTTTCGTCTAGCCACAGACACCACTAGCCTAAATGACAACATTCCGGGGAGCGAGTTATACACCTGACTCATCTCTTGTGGTACAGTGGTCCGCCTTCTCTGTTTTGACTGTCTTTTTGTCTGACTTTTCTGGTTTTACTGTAATTGTGCCTGTTGACTGTCTTTTGTCTTTTTTTTCTGTTATTGTGCCTGTTTTTCAGTTTTTTGTATTTTTTGCTATTTGTTGTGTTCTCCGTTTTACTGTGCCCGTTTTTGCTGCCCTTTTCCCACTCCTGCTGCCCACGTGGCCTCTAGCCACTGCTGGTTCCCGCTCCCGCCTCCCAGCTGCGTTTCCCTCCCCGTTCGATTTTTAATGGCGGTCGCTGCTCAAGCGGTTGAGTAAGACCTCTGACCTCCTGGTCAGGGAACTCTGCTCTCCGCCCCAGCAGCTTCATCATTGCGCTGCTGCCGCCGCCCAAGCCCCCTACACCTCTATGTCCAGGTAGGTTATCGCGGCCCTCCTCCACCCGCAGGCTCTTGCCTGCACCTCATCCCTGGTGGTCCAGTGGGAGTGCCTTGCTCTCCTACTAGTCCGCTTGGCCAGCCTTCTCTGTTTTGACTGTCCTATTGTCTGTTTTCTGGTTTTACTGTAATTGTGCCTGTTGACTGTCTTTTCTCTGACTTTACTGTTGTTACTGTTATTGTGCCTGTTTGGCCTCTTGCCAGACGTCGCCTTCTTCACGGAAACCTAGACCAATTCCACCTCCTGCCCCGACATCGCTACCGCCATCCCCAACGGATACAAGATCCAGAGGGAGGACAGCCCCAACCACCCAGGAGGAGGACTCGCCATCATACGCAGGAACTCCCACCGACTCACCACCTCCAGCACGAACGACTCCTCCTCCTCCATGGAACACCTCCATTTCCAGATCCAGACCAGCTACAGAATGACCCTACGCGGCACCCTCACCTACTGACCTCATCGCACCCCACGCCATCGCCTCTATGGACTACATTCTGCTCAGAGACCTCAAAGTCCACCTCGATAACCTCAGCAACCCCAACTCCTCCGCCCTCCTGGACAACCTCGCCAAATTCGGACTGAAACAGCTTGTCACCACCCCCACCCACAAGGCAGGACACACCCTTGATCCCATCTTTGCAGGAGGTAACAACATCCACTTCAGCCTTACCAATCAACCCCCCTGGACGGACCACCACTGTGTACATCTCTCTTTCGATAAAGCCACCGCTCGCAAACCTACACCACGCCCTTCGCGAAGGAACTGGAGCAAGGTCACCGAAGGAGCACCTCAACTCCATCCTCAACCATGATCCCCCTCCCTCCTCGACCGACGTCAACTCGGCAGCCACTGAACTCCACAGATATATCACCAACTGCGCGGACAAGCTTGCCCCTCTCCGCAACCCCAACAGATACCGCCCCATGAAAGCCACCTGGTTCACCACTAATCTCTGAGAATCTAGACGCATCGGTAGACGTCTAAAGAAGTTATAAAGAAACAGAAAAGCCTCAGAAGACCGGACTGGCTACAAGAATGCCATGATAGAAAACCACTAACTCATCAGATCCACCAAAATCCTCGCCAACTCCAGCAACTCAAAGAAGCTATTCAGCATCA
Organism: Triturus cristatus; assembly: GCF_964204655.1. Classification (NCBI taxonomy): domain Eukaryota; kingdom Metazoa; phylum Chordata; class Amphibia; order Caudata; family Salamandridae; genus Triturus; species Triturus cristatus. Next base: position 473,488,222 of record NC_140581.1, on the reverse strand, counting down.
TTCAGGAATTCACCAATCCTCCCAGCGAAGCCACAGACATCACACCCTCCAAGGACCTTTGCCACAAACTCAGCCCCTACTTCCTTCTGAAAATCAAGCCCCTCTATGACAACTTCAACGAACAGACACCTGACACCGAAACCCCTCCTTCTTCCAGCATCGACAGCCAGCCTACCATCTCTGCCGGCACCCTGGTCACCACCAAAGACACCGCCACAACCATGAAAGGCATTCACTCAGGAGCCCCCATGGGCCCCTGCCCGCCCCACATCTTCCACAGAGCCGCCACCATGGCACCCAAGCTAAACCGCACCATCAACGCCACCTTCAAATCCGGCACATTCCCCGACGATTGGAAACACGCATAAGTCAAGCCCCTCCTCTATAAGCCCTCTGCAGACCGATGGACCTAAAAAAACTACCGACCCATCTCTCTACTCCCCTTCGTGGCCAAAGTCACTGAGAAGATCATCAACGTCCAGCTAACGAACTTTATCGAAGACAACTCCATCCTCGACCCTTCCCAATCCAGATTCCACAGCACTGAGACCGCCATCCTCGCCACCACAGACGACATCCGCATTCCCCTAAACCAGGGCCACACCACGGCCCTCATCCTACTAGATCTCTCTGCAGCCTTTGACACGGTCTCCCACCGCAGTCCCACCGCTAGACTCCATGACACCAGCATACAGGGAACCACCCTCTACTGAATCCGCTCCTTCCTCACCGTCAGAACCCAAATATTCAGACTTCTGCCCTTCCTCTCCGAACCCACAGAGATCAACCGCAGAGTACCCCAAGGATCATCGCTCGGCCCCACTCTCTTCAATATCTACATGGCCCCCCTCACTGCCACCGTCAGACAACATGGACTCAACATGGTATCCTACCCCGACGACACCCAGCTCATCCTCTCCTTCACAAAGGATCCCCACACCACCAGACTCAGCTTCCAGGAAGAAATTAAAAACGTTGCTTCCTGATGAGCAGCAGCTGCCTGAAGCTCAACTCGGAGAAGACAGAAGTTCTCGTCCTCGGACCCACCCCTCAGCATGGGACAACATCTGGTTCCCCACTGCCCTCCACTCCCCCAGGCCATGCCTGGAACCTCGGTATCATACTCGACTCCTTCCTCACCATGACCCGACAGATCAGCGCCGTCACCTTAACCTGCTTTAACACCCTCTGCATCCTTTGTAAGACCTTCAAATGGATCCCCTCACCGAATCCAGAAAGACCGTCACCCACGCACTCATAAGAAGCAGACTGGACTACGGAATGCCCTTTACGCTGGAATCAATAAATCCCTGCTCTTCAAACTCCAGACCATCCAGAACATTACGACCAGACTCGTCTTCGGCATCCCACGACAGGAGCACATCACCTAACACCTGCAAGACCTCCACTGGCTCCCCGTCAAGAAGAGAGTAACTTTCAAGCTACTCACTCACACCTACAAATCCCTCCACAACACTGGATCCCAATACCTCAACAAAAGAGTCTCCTTCCACGTACCCAAGAGAAACATGTGATGGGTGGAAGAGCCTTCTCCTACATCGCGGCAAAGTCCTGGAACGAGCTACCGATCAACATCAGATGTTCCCCCACTCTGCACACCTTCAGGAAGAGCCTCATGTCATGGTTCTTCGGCTGATTCGGAGCTGCACCCCCCCACCGCTCCTTGAGACCCTCACGGGTGAGTAGCGCGCTTCACAATATCCTGATTCTGTTTACTCTCCTGGTCCTCTTAGGTCTCGTTGGAACATTATTGCTGACCCAGTTAGGATGATCAGCATGTGTGCTCACCATCACATTTCTGTCACATTTCTGTCTGCAGCATCCAGCAAAATACACTACCTCCTCATGCCTGTTGACATTGCCAATGATCGTCTCCTTATTATATGTGCCTATCAAGGTTACTGTGCCGTTCAGTTTTTGTTTCTAATCCTATATATTCTAATCCTATATATTACTCACACCTAGTGAGGTCTTTGACAGACTGCGTCTGGAGTAACTCTCTGACCACACTCTGAGACACACACAGCCTTCATTCCTATTTGTTACAGTTTTCTTTTTTTTGCTCAACCATAGTTAGGCCTTTAATAGGCTATATCTTGAGTTTCACAAATCACATTACTACACTCTAAGAAGGCACAGGTTTCCTTGCTTGTTTGTGGACGTTCTATTGAGCGTTTCCTTCCAGGCATAACACGCCCTGCAAAGACGACCCCCTCGAACACACATGCACCGACTCACAAGGTGCTCATGCATACTGCTGCCGACCAGGTTGGCAGCCTATCCAGCATGGTGGCCGCTACAAAATGATGGTACCGGGGCAGTACTAGTATCCCATTCTGCCATCTGAGCTCCCCTCTCACCATAGCGGGCTTTAATTTCCCACCTCACTCACCTGTCCCTCATCTGATACCTATCAGATAGGCTTTATGAACCCTCGTCCCTGCAGCCTCATTACCACCTGGCCAGCAGAGGAGGGTAGGTCACCGGCACTTTACCGCATAGGGCCACTTGAATACTCAGACAATTGGCTTATGTGGGAGTTAGTCTTTACCTTCAAATTATGTACCAGCTAACTGGGTTGTGTTTTCTTCCAGTTCTCCTTCCGCAGCATAGCACGCTCCTCTGCTCAATCCTAAGGGCCAAAAGTCCATCTCAAATAGGGTAAGATCCCAATTACTTTCAGTTGAGGATTCAATACAGTGATGTACCGCGTTCCTTGCGTGAATTTGATGTTGTGTCTTGTGTTTTCATGTGTGATCACTTGCTTGTTTATTTCTTTTTAAATGTGCACATATTACTGCGTTGCGAGAATTCGCCCACAGCATGTTTTGACATTAGCCTATACGCATAATATATGTAATGAGGTAAGTATAACCCCCCAGTTCCCTCAGTGGTGATACCCTTGTTAGATGTATTTTCTCATACAGGTTGTATTTTTGGTGTCCTGTACTGTATAAAATATATGTTACATATATATTATGTTGACATAACACATTTTCTGAATGGGTACCTTCATTTACACACATCTTTGATTTCCAATCAAGTTCAGGGGAGGTGTCACATTTCTGGTTCTGGCAAATTGCCTAATTTCTGGTTGTACCACATAAGGCAAAAAAACATGTTGACCCTGATTCACATTTCTTGAGCTGCCAAGGCTCAGTAGTTCCCAGGACAGCCACTGTCTGTTTTCACTCCTCTCAAGGAGACCACCATATTAAATCTTATTTGCCTTAAACATTTTCTGTTTCTCTCTTTACTACCCTTTACTCATTGCACCCTCACTTGTACTCATCAGCGCAGCATCTAACTCTAAAGACCTCTTGCAAACAGTGCTCTCAAGGGGCCCATTGGGCATGGTATTACAAGCCCAATGAGGAGCTGCCCGATGATGAAGCATGACTATGCTCAGAGGCGGTAAACTTCTCTCCGCTAGCGGAGTTTGCGGGATTCAGGCACTCCGCGCTCTGCGCAGTAGCGTGGAATTCCTGAATTCTGCCATTCAGGCACGAAGCAGAGTTTTTCTTCTGTTCGCGCACTCAAGTTTTCTTTTGGCTCTCAACCGCGAGCACCAAGAGTCTCTGGACGCTTGCAAGCGCGTGCAATACTTTTCACACTGCTAACGAGCTCTCACAAGACTTTGCACTCACTCACACGGCTTCCATCTGTGACGGTGCCAGTTTAGTATTCTTAGTGCTGATCTGGATTGCAAACTAAGCGGTTGATCAGCTTTTCTGTTTGCGAATGTAGCTGGGAGGAATTTGGAGTGTATTTTTGTCCTAAACTGGCCGTTGGAGTGTTTTTATGTGTGCAAGAAGCCATTTAAAAAAAAAACAATCAAACCAGAAGGACGTGCCTCAGAGACTCCAACTTCCTGTTCCTGTCCAGCAGGCTCCTCCCAGTGCTTTGTCCCTCTCCTGGTCACTTTTCATTGGTATTTGGAACTGGAAGGATCACTCTCCTTGTCTGCTGCATATATACCATTGGATTTAAGGACTTTTGTTTTTGAGATATCACAAGTAAATTGAAAAACTGGTGTATAAGGGTGTTGCTTGTTTGATTGGGGGCATGCACCTGGATTTATTTGTACTTTTATTCGATTTTTAAATTTTATTGTGGTGGGGGGCCTAGTTATTTGTTTGCATTTAATTTTTCTTCTTTTGTGAAGGGAAAATGTTGCACAGTTTACTACATTTTCTCCCTGTTTTTTAAATACAGTTGCAATGTTGATTTAATTCACTTTGTAGCCTAGTCTGCCAATGGGCCTTCCAACCAGTAGACCCTGTACTAGTCATGGGTGCATGAAACAACTGTTTCAGTGGTGTCGGTTGAATTGAAACTTCATTTAGGCCATTTTGTATAGTCCGTGTCAACCACAGGCGTTCATGTGTACTTTGTTTTCCAGGCCTTCTGCTTGTTGTTGAGACCATGTGGCTGGTGGCCATTTTGTGTAGCCAGCCAGTGTGCTTTTACCATGGACCTGTATATCGTCTGTGTTTTTGGCCATACCTCTTTGCTGGTTGTTGTTGTTCTGACCATGTGGCTGGCAGCCATTTTGTATAGCCAGCCAGTGTGCTTTGCTTTCCCTATAGGCCTGCATGTCTTTTCTGTTTATGGCCATGCCTCCTTGTTGGTTGTTGTGACCATGTGGCAGGCGGCCATTTTGTGTAGCCAGCCAGTGTTCTTTCCCCATAGGTCTGCATGTCCTCTTTGTCTGTGGCCAAGCCTTCTTGCTGGTTGTTGTGACCATGTGGCTGGCGGCCATTTTGTACAGCCAGCTGGTGTGTTTTCCCCATAGGCCTTCCTTGTGGCCATGCCTCCTTGTTTAGTATTAGTTGTTGTTTATGACCGTGTTGCACGAGCTGGCAGCCATTTTGTACGTCCAGTCCATGTGGCCCTTTGCCATAGGCTTTTCTATGGATGGTTGGCAATGATAGCAGTTTTATTTGAATTTTTAATTATCATTCTTTTATATTATATATATTTATATATATTTTTGAATAATGTATTTTAATTTTTGTAACTTACATTTTTTTCTTCATATTTTTGAATTTTCATTTTTTTAATTATATATTTTTTCCCCAAAATGTTTTTTTCGTTATTTTTTTAATTGGTTTAATTTTAATTTTTCAAAAACCTTTTTTTTTTAAATCTTCAGAAATTGTTGTTTAACATTTTTTCATTGAAATTTTTTTAATCTAGATTTTTATTTCATTTTCCTAACATCTGGCATCAACCCTATGACTGTAAAAGGTGCACTGCACAGCAGCATTCATTGTCTAAAGGATTATTCCATTGCCACCTGCACATCCCAACATCATACACATGAAGTAAAAAGTTGCGTCTGTATTTTGTTGTTGCTCTCTCTGATCCTTTCTGAGTGTACAGCACACTATGAAAGTTTTTTGGTGTGGTTTTGCGAATGAATAGTTAGTCTGTATTATTACTAAGTCACCACACTAAATGATATTTTTTATTTGTACTACTACTTGAACTGTAACAATGCCATGTTTCACTGATGTTCTTCTTGCTTGTTTCCTTTTAGGTGCACAAGAGAAGAGACATCACCCGCACTACTGCCAGACAAAATGCCTGTGCACAACGTGAATCGTGACTGACTACGCAACACGGTCATCTCTACAGGTTGATGTGAAACTAAGTGCCACTGCCAACTGACAGCTTCAAGATGGCTCCAAATAAAGGTGCTGCCAAGAAAGTGGTTAGTGGGGAGGAGTAGAAGCAGATTTACACCACTGGAGTGCCAACTGCAATCTTTTTCAGGAAAGTTGTGCCTGCCGCATCGACCTCCGGCGAGCAAGCTGAGAGCAGCACTCCTGCATTAACAGCACCACCCCCCAGCCTAAGTCCAGGACGATTTCTGTCAGTGAAGCAACCAGTGCAATCATGTCAACGCTGACAAGTAGTGATGTTGAGTTGGATTTGTCCCTTTCGCAAAGTAGTACACAATCTTTTCAGGAAACTTAGCAAAGTGGACAGCAACCACAGCCAGCAATAGTACATTTGTCTGATGTTGGAGCAGAACAGGAGGTTGAGTTTCCTTCAGAGCAAGAATTTTAACCCCCTCTTTTAGAATCATTGGGTCCCAGTTCTCCAGCAAGGAAAATGAAGGCTACTACAGCACCATCTTTTCCAAGCACTACTTATGATAATGATAGGGACATGGAGTGGACCCCGTCAGAGACCAGGAGACAACAGGAGAGGCAAGGGAAAAGAAAAGTTCCAGAAATACTTAGACTTATGGAAGGGGGTGAAGGGGAGGATGTAGTCATGGTGGAGGGTGACACAGAGAAATCCGAAATTGCTATTCAGCCAGCTCTGTATGGATGTGACACAGGTAGTACTGCCACCAGCTCCCATATTTGCAAAGCTCCAGCTGAGACCTGGCCCAACCCCTGCCTCAGGAGAAGCATAGAGGCAATTGACGATATGCCCACCTACCTCCAGTTCTTCTTCAGGCATTGGCACTGGCCCAGTAAAAATGTACTCCTCCCCAGTTTGGGACTTTTTTTACTGTTAGCAAAGAGGGGGAGCACATTGCAGTATGTACCATTTGCCACACGAATGTTCATCGAGGTAAGCCTGGTACACATGGTACTGGATACCAGATGACCCATATGAAGAAAAAAAACACACAATCAAGTAGGAAGAGCACCTTAAAAAAATTGCTGAACATGGTCGTAGTGGTGGGGAGAGCTGGGGAACATCAGCTACAAGTCCAATCATGGTGGAAGGTGATGATGAGGAAGAAGAGGGTGATATCTTCAGGCAAAGCAGCCCTGTCCCTAGCAGTGTGGCATCAGATTCACCCACCTTAGCGACTTCACATTGACACAAGAAAACTCAGAATGAGATGGCGACATCACGGCATACAGTGACTGCCCCACCACCACCACGCACAGTGAGTCTACCACTAGCATCTACTTCTCAAAAGACTCCTGTGTCAGTGCCCCAAGAAAAGAAGAAAATCCTGGCTACTCTTACAGGCATGTTGAGGCAGGAGGGACCCTACGAGCGAAACCACCCAACCGTACGCTTGTACAATGGGAAGCTGGCATAAATGTTAGCTGTGGACCCCCTCCCTTTTTGTTTTGTGGAAAGAGTGGGATTCTTAGAATTTGTGTCAGCCACCTGCCCAAAATGGAAGGTACCAAATAGGACCTATTTTGCCAGAGTGGCTGTTCATGCGCTGCATCTTGATTTCCTGCAGTTGGTTGGACAAGCTTTGCAGCACAGTGTTGTTCACATCATCTACCTGACAACAGACATGTGGACCAGTCGTCAGGCGACTGATTTCATGTGCATCACTGCACATTGGATCTCTTTTGCAGGGTTAATGCAAAAGATATCTTCAGGTCTTGGCCCTAAAGAAAGTTTTAATAGCGTTCGGCTGCATGCAACAGTGGCCATGTTTGTGATGGAGAAATCACATACAGCTGTAAACATCATGGAGGAATTTAACAGCTATCGCTGATGGAGGCTATTTCAAGGTCCTGTGTTTGGCCCATTGCATCAACTTGGTGGTGCAAGACTACGTCAAAAAGGAAGACATAGTCAGCAGCATACTGACCATGTGCAAAAGAATCTGCACTCATTTCAGCCATTCTTTTAAATCACAGAAGCAGCTGTGGGTTATTCAGAGAAATAATAAAGAAACAGTTAAAGCCCTGAGACAGGTGGAGCCAACACGTTGGAACTCCACCTTCTACATGTTGCAGCGTCTGTTTGAGCAGTACAAACAGATCAATAACTGTCATTTAAAGAGGAGGGAATGAATTTGAGAAAGCTATGCCCATGGATGCGGACAAATAGGGCCTAGTCAAATGCCTGACACAGGTGCTACTCCCTTTTGAGGTTTTCACACGAGAAGTTAGAATGGAGGTCAATACGATGGGCCAAGCTATCACGGTGTTGCATCATCTACAAGACGAGGTAAAGAAGGTGTCTGAAAGGTTCGCCCCCACAAGTGTGAATAAAAACACAGAAGCGCATGCCTTGATTGAGACCTTACTCCTTTTGCTTGGTTTCTAATATAAGGCTGTAACATGACATCAGCGAGTGCAAAGAGTACATCTGTGCCACACTACTTGATACACGGTGCAGAAATATTCTGCTCACTTTCATTCCTTTTTCTGAAGGGGATGTTTTAAATTACAAAAGATGGATTGTAGAGCAAGTTGGAGACTTGGAAGAGGAAAGGCTGGAACTTCGAGTCCCACCCCACAGTTCTGGGGTGCCGCTTTCAACTTCCAGAGAGGGCAGTCTTGTCTCCCAGCAGCCAACAACACCAGCAACCAGAACACCGGAAACAACAGCAACAGAAAGACTGGACCCTACCTCTGCATTGCATTGGTTTCAATTGGCAGGGCTCAAGTCCAGTGCAGAGGAGATGGCAAAACAGGTTGAGCAAGAGACAGCACCAGTGACCATCCACAGGATATTCCAAGAATATCTGGAAGATTCCAAAGACGTCTATGTAGATCAAAATCCATTGATTTATTGGCATGGTAAGATGCGCCAATGGCCAGAGTTCAGCAGGCTGGCAATAAAGTATGTGGCTTGTCCTGTCGCCAGTGTATCTGCTGAACATGTGTTCAGTGCAGGTAGTGAGGTTGTCACAATGAGAAAGACCAGTCTCTCACCTCAAAACGTGGAAGGATTGACTGTGATCGAAAATGAACCAACATTTTATACCACACAATTACACCGTTCCTGAAACAGCAGCACAGGAGGAGGAAGGAGGAGGGTGATTGGTCCAAAATTGAATCAAATGTGTTAGCTGACCAATTTCTGGGTAAATAACCTCAGTTTGAGGACTAACTCTACTTCCCGGACTAAGTATGCAAGTGCCCCCACAAAAAAAAAAAATGCTCATTGAACTTAGTTCTTTCTTTGCAAAGAAACCACACAAAAAACTAGAGAAACATTATTATTTCTGTGTGAGATTTATGCTGACCCATCCTTTTTATTAGTCACATAAATATTGCCGGAATGCAGTTGTACCAGTGTGCATTGAAGAAGCTTCCACAGTTCCTTCATGACATTGGGGACAATGCTTGCCCCCCTCGCATGCCCATTGCCTATCCTTTTTTGTATCCCTTAGCACTAGAAGGCCTGCCACATAAAATCAACGGAGAAAAAGGCTTTCTCTACCTATATGTTTCAAAATGTAACTCAGACGGGCCGCCAACGCTCTAAGTGAATCGAATCAGCTAGATGGACAAATGGATTTACAATAAATAAAAGTTGGAAAAGATGTTCTAACAGTACAGTCTCTAACTGGAATTAGAAACAAAAACCTGGCATAGGAACTATTTTACCTTGTTTGTAGGAGCGTAAGAATGGAACGAGTATTAAAGAATTGAAGAATGCTCGGGTTCCGTCGGTCTGAATTGAATGCAACACTCGTGATTCACAAAATTCTGTGAACAGAAAAGAATTGCCTACTATTCAACGCATTCACAGCAAAGCACAACAAGTACATCTATGCCATGTCTCGCAAAACAGTATAATCTAACTAAAACAGGAAAAAGCTGACCAGTTTGAAATCTTAAAGAAGCGAAGTCTGTGTTCAAATGGATTCCGGGGGCGATAGTTGTTCTGGTCCCGGGAAAAACTGAACACCGAAAAAAAAACATAAATAAAAATAAATAAAAAGCCTAAATTCAATTGCTCATCTATTGCGTGCGGTATAAACGTTTAATACAAAGAAAAGATACCTGAATGCGTAGATCTCTAAGTGTCGAAAGTCAGATGAAGAAAGGACACGGGCTTTGAGTCCGAGATTGCGTATATAGTGGCAGCGCTTGGATAGGCTGAAAATATATAAGCAGATAAGTTTGGTTGTTAGGTTCAAATAGGTGAAAAAGCAACAGCGCTCAATGCACAGAAAAAGAAACGAGAAGGGGCCGTGCGCATCTAATTCAAATACCTGATATGCACGAAAGATATATGGCCGCTAATCAAGAGATGCTCTGGCTTAGATGTCCTTCAGATGGATAAACAGCAAACGGTCCGATAAACATACGAAAGGTGTTTACGACCGTTGAAATAGACCAATGGATGATCACGTAGTCGAAGGGGGTGTGCCGTTACTTAAGGCATCAATGCATGGGAGAGTAGATCAGAGAATATTAAAGGGCCAAGGCCCCGGCAGAGATACATATAAAGCCAACTCGATGCCGAACCAACTGAAAGAGATAACAAGCTCATGGCGGTCGTGCCAAGGATGACACCGCTTGACCAATTCCACATTAAATCATCTATTATCTACAAGACCGCCTGCCAGTACCAAGTTCCAATGTGTTGCCTGCATCAAAGATGATTGAATACCTAATACTTAAACTACGAATGCTTGGATTGGAAGAGGTAACTTCAACTATTGCACCTGTGAGTGACCGATTGTGTGAGTGATAGTTTAGGTTGATTGATGATTCATGCGGTGGCAGACAGTGAGGGAGGGTGTTGAACTGTAATGTGGGAACTTGCATGAGATGACTGATTTGCAATGTTTGGGGTCTGAGGGCTAAGCGATCATTTTTCTCCTGGAGGTTGTTGGCCTTCTCAAACTTAGCAAAAATGAATTAACCTGTATGGTCCGCTCCTTTGATCCTTATGTTTTTTTTCATCATCTAGAATGGCTGCCCCAGACAATCATTTTATTTGCAAGACTGCCAAATTCCAATCTGTGGCTTGCCTTAAAGGGGAGAAAGTGTACCTACCGCTGTGCTTGGAGTGGAACAGGTAACCATTGCACTAATAAGTGATCAGATTATGGAGTGACTGTGAGTGATTATTTATTTATTTATTTATTTTTGTCCTCATGTGCCGCTTTCCACCCATTCTATCTGTGTAACGCCCAAGGGTGTAAGTTATCTTATATTCAAGGAGGTCTGCTAAACAGAGAGCTGGAGAAGCGACGATACAAGATCCTCACTCCAGCTTCCTACCGCAAAATTCTCCAAAAGATAAAAAGCAACTTAATCATAGGACTGGAAGTCTCCACCAACACAATATTTCAATATTAAAAGCAAACTTCCCCCAACCCATCACCCATAATGATCAAAAAATAACAGCCAAAATCTATGTTTCTTTTTCAGGGGAACTACCAAGTCCAATTTACCAATGTCTCTCATAGCTCTAATCCACATGAGATCTGTGGGGGAGTCAGGAGAAACCCAAAGTTTACAGATTTCCCTTCGGGCCAACAGTATGGCATAAAACACCAATTTTGCTCTATCGTCCAAGCCCTTACCTTGTAGATCCAGTCTACCTGTGATAATCTTCTCAGGGCTTACCTCAATCTTTTGCTTGAGCATAACTGCCAAACATTTACTTACAGCGTCCCAAAAGATCTTGATCGCCGGGCATGTTACAAACATGTGAATGTCATCTTCATTTGGGCTATTACACTTAGGGCATCTTACATTACCACCTTCTTTGAATTTTGCCAGCCGCTGTGAGTGATTATTGATGTGGAGGATGAAAGTGAGGGAGGGTGTTTTGAACTGTAATATGGGAAATTTCTTGAGATGAATATTGATTTGCATTGTTTGGGGCTTAAGTGATGGGTGCTTGTTTTTTTCCATGAAGGTGATCAGCCCTTTTACACTTAGCCAGATTTAATTGCAGGGTGTTCTCATTGTTTCTGGTTCTTCAGAAACCAAAACAGTCACTTTAATTAACAAACAAAAACCTATGCAAAATACTGCAATTCTGTTTCTCTTCTTGTTCTTTTTTTTGTCAACCCTCGTTTTATTGATATTTTGCAGTAAGTCACAGTTTTATGCTGCATGATGTTCAGCGCAGTGAGCTGCTACAGTAATACAATAATGAAAGAACTAGGCTATGGTAAAAGACAAGGTATGTGTCCACGCCAACTTCAGCTAAAAATGTCAGCTTTGTCTTCATCTTTGTGTGTCATGTCCCCATTGTCCTTTCGTATACCCCCTATATATTCCCTTTCACGTTTTTCCTTTAGTTGTCTGCTTATTAACCTTATTCCCCTGTGAATACGATATTTGGCGGAGTTTAAGGAGAGTGAATTCGGCCCTATTATTGTAGATGGCTTTGAGTTTGACCCGCAGCGCAGTAAGGTTTGGAAGAGTGGCTCTAGTGGGATTGGTTTTGTGAGAGGATTCAGCGGTGGCCAACTCTGCTTCTAGGGCCTATCTCTTCTTGGTCCGTTGTTTGTTCAGGGTAGAGTTGAAGGTGATGCATTTCCCTCGAAATACTGCTTTAAATGCATCCCAATTGGTGTATACCAACGTGTCTTCGGGTCTGTTCAGGTTGAAGAATTCTGTAATCGATTCTCTGAGGATGTACAGTATACCCTGTCTCGTGTGAGGGCAGCCGGAAAGTGCCACCTGGGAGTAGTAGAAGCAATACCACCCCATGTTAAGTGGATCGCTAGGAGACTGTGGTCTGAAATGGAAATGGGAAATACCTTGGCCGTCTGAAGGGCCCCCAGTAAGTTCTGACTGATAAAAATGTAATCCAGCCTGGAATATGGAAGCTATGTCGGCCAACTGTAATGCAGTGAATCTGTGAGGCCAGATCCGGAGAGCCAATCTCTCAGGGATGGTGCTGGTAACTCCGCCGCAGGGCTCTGTGGTGGAGGCCGACTGGACTGTCAACAGATAAGAGGGGGTCTTGCTGAAATTCAATCAAAGACTTTACATTCCGAAGATCATAGCTGGTCCTGTGTCTTCCCTCAGTGAGGGCCTTGGTAGATTCCCATTGGAGGTGTGGTGGTCAGGTTGATGAGCCAGCCAGAATCCTGATGTATTATACCGCGGAAGGCCGAGGAATCCTGCGGGAGGGAAAACAGCATCAATCGTAATCTCTGACCAGGTTCAGTGGATAGTCCTCCAGTGGGTGGTGTGCATACCAAGTAAGAGTCTCTCTGTGATTAACGTCTCACAGCTTTGGAGGTTGTGGGAAGTCAGTCACATGGGTCTTGCATTCAGGGACTAGTGAGTACAGTTCAGGGTGATTCAGCCCCAGGGCTGCTTCGGAGACAAGCTTGTCGCGGGCTGCTACCAGATTAAGGCTTGAGCGTTCATCAGGACTGGGAGTGAGGTCTCCCAGGGACATATTCGGTGCTTGGTCAGGTTCCTAGCACGGGACAACCTTATAGGACTCCACTTGGTTGGAGGAGTAGTACAGCAGGCCAGAGGCACCCTTCTAGTCAGCGGGAGGAGATCGAATCTTATGGTGTCTGTTCTACTCATTAACGACCTCTGGCATTGGCAGGGCCTAGTAGGATCAGTGCTTGTCTCCAATGCTCTCTGCAGAATCCCAGTGTTAGAGAGGCGAGCTATTAATGTGACGGGTCAGTTGCAGGTACACCCAGTCGTAGAGTGATCTCATAAGCAGCAATCGACCAGTGTGTGCCCAGTGTAGCGTCTCAGGCTGTCTGCGGGGAAGCCCCCCCAGCCCCAGGAAGATGCGTGTAGGCCAGTTTCCGAACCTCCATGGGACCCACCTCCTCCAGTCACCTGAAGTCAGACCGCCTCCAGGCAGTGGGTGCTGCAGTCGGTGTGATCGTAGGTCTCAGCCAGAGTCAGCCCATGAGGCCGTGTGCCATGGAGCCAAGGAACCGGCCTTTTGGTTGCTGCTTTGATTTCTTCAGTTGGGCAATGGAGCAGGAGTGGGGGCGAGACATTCTCTCCGTAACGCGCATGTGGGGTATCCGCCATCTGAGGGTTCGACAATGTCAGACAGTGCATAGGGCTCGAGTTTCGGTATGATCCTACAGTCTTTAGACATCAGGGTCGGGCTGCTTGAAGTGTGGGCCTGCCCGCCAGTTGGTAGAGCGGTACCCAGATTACTACTACTTCACTCCACGCCTGTGGGTTCCGGAGCGGCGCGGCAGGTCGGAGAAGGTGACAAGGCGGAGGGGGGTGGCAAATCGTAACTCCCCAGGTAGGCTTAATCATGCAGGGGGCGCCATGGTAGGGAGCAGTAAGGTACCCAATTTGAAAGGGGAGCGGTGCACTCGCTTCATTTTCCTGGTGTGGAACTCACAGGATCAAGCGCGGCAGCACTCACCGGGTGAGCCCCGTTTGGCGCAGTCGCCGGTTCCGTTGCGTTCCAAGGTTCCCCGGTGGAGCCCCGTGCGGCATTAATCTTCGTGGTGTGGTACTGTAAAAATCAGAACCGTGTAGGTGGCATGGTCTCACCATGCCAAGTTTGGTATCAGCGAACCGCAAATGAGCAACGCGGTATGTATGAGTGTTTTCATCATGTTCCACTGATGAATTCAACGTGTATACGATACTACATATTGTATCCATGGGTTCCATTTTACAGTAGTAGCCATTTTGTGGTTGCCCTCACATAGGCTGCGCACTAAGGCCATGCCTAGGCTTAAAGGACACGTACACCTTCTGTGACTTCTCTCTGACCTGTGCAAGCCGACTCCGCTGCCCGAGGTCAATCCTGTCCGGCCGGTTCCTTTCTCGCGGCCTAGTGGGATTAGCATCAGGGCTCGACACATCATAAAGCCCCTGTTCGCACACGATCCCTGACTAAGCTGTTTTCACACCTGACTCTGTTTCCTACTTTATGGCTTGTTTTACAAGCAGGACGTGCCCGTTTTATTGGGGTCTGCTGTTATCTGAGGAGGGTTCTGAGCCTTGCTGGGTACAATAACTGCATGCTTAATGAACTAAAATGTGGGATTGTCATTATGACTCTGCTGTTCCTTTGAAACTAAAATATGTGAATGACCACTTGTAAAACAGGGGCGGTGTTGCCCCCAAAGCGTAATTTTGTGGATATAAGTAAAGACTGTTTTTTGGTTCGGGAGCAGTCTCCTGAGAACATACATCGTGTTGTACTTCTCGGATATCTGTGATTGGTCTGCAGCCAATAAAGATGTTCTTTGAATTCACCTAGAAGACTCTGTGTTTCTGTGGGTCTGAAACAGGAAGAATCCGAAGTCTTAGGGTGTGTTCCCCTGCACCACTGGGTTCTAAAAACCCGGTACTTTAGTTGGCGCCCAACTCGGGGAGATTTCAGTGGTACCGGTCCAAGCCAGAGGTTCGTGAGGAGCTTCGTGTAGAAATTCTGGAGGAAGGCCGCCACTTCATCGACCCCTGCATGTCGACGTGGTCCGAAAGTCTTTTCTGCGAGGTTCTCCGCGTCCCGACGGCTACTAAGGACTGCTGCCCTGATTAATCGCCCTGTTTTGGACCCTTGACGATTTGGTAGAGCGAAACAATTGAGAGAGTCTTCTGGTGAAGTCATCGATACCTCAGTTAAGTATAAGTGGAGCGTCTCCCAGTTTGTTTGGTATCCTTCGGGATTTTGGTATCCTTCGGGATCGCTTTGATTTGGGTCTTGCAAGTGCCAAAGCCAGAGGACTCGTGTATTCACGAGACTATCGTATTCGATAATCCTTTGAAGTTTGAAACTAGACTAGTGAGCAAAGATGCCTGGTTCTAGTATATTTGGAAATTTGTTTTGTTTTGGTTGTAAAAGGGACTCCCGGTCGTAGGATTCGTGTCCGGTTCCTCCAATTGGAACTCCAACTTATGAGCTTTATGTGAAACATGGCGTGGGCCCCATTACGTATAATAAAGTATGGGTCCGATACACCAGAAAGGATGGTGTTTTAAAATGGCCCCAAAATGGTAGTTTCGTCACAGAGATCCTAGATAATTTAGAAGTTAAATTGTTCAAGAAGAAAGCCCGGCCGGCGATGTTTGATTCCTTCCGCCTATGGCGAAAGGAAGCCAAACAAAAAGAAATTAAATTAGCAAAGAAACATAAAAGAGAGAGAGGTATGTCGATCATGCAAGCAGCTTTGCAGTTTAAGGATAATGAAGAGGACCGAATGGATGAGCAGTTGCATAGGCAACGCAAACTAGTCATTGATAAATGTTACCCAGTTTTGCCACCCCTTCAACAAGATGAGTCAAAAGAGAAAGAGAAAGATTCCCTAATGTCCCATTTGCTAAGTTCGCCACCCCCTTATGCGCAAAATGCTACAGCGCCTCCACAGCCCGTCAATGTGCAGCCTCCAGCTAATGCGCAGCAAGCTTTCCCGCAGCCTCCAGCTCCTCCTCAGCCAGCTCCAGTCCTGGTAGCACAGCCTTCCCAAGGGCCGCCGATTTTGCTACCTACCACTTCTGCGCCCCTTACGACTTTTCCTAGCACATCAGCTGCTTCTCTTGGTGCCCTACCTACTGCTACCCCTGTATCTGTATCTGCACCCGTTTTCCTTCCCTCTGTTTTTTCCCCGGTTCTTGCCTCGACTTCTCCTTCTGCACGACAGCGAATAGCTAGTGCAGTTACTAGTCTTATATCACCCCTCTTTGGGTCGTCTACTACGACCCCTGGTCCACAGCGTAAGCAGTTACGTAGTCAAATACCTGGTTCTAGAGAGAAAGAAGAACTGGACCGCATGGCACGTAGATGGATTGTTTATCCTTCTAGATATGATGTAGAATCTGTTGTTAATGTTTTTCATCAGTGGGAAGCGCCACAACAGCGGTACGTTTTTGAGAAAATGTGTGAAATTCTATGTGAGGAATTGGAAGATAATGATGTAGACTCCAGTCCGCAAGAGCTGTGTCAAGTGCGATTTGAATTTGGAAAAGGTACGATTGTGGGTTCTGATGTTGAGAAGGCAGTTGCGACACTGCTGTCTTTCAGGAACGGGGATTGTCAGCAATCGTTGTTTGGACAGGAATTCCCTGAAGGGAAACAAGTAAAAGCGCGACAATATCCGATGCGTGAGGTTCCTCCAGTTTGGAGACCTGGTGATGCGAATGCTAATCCACCTGTTCTGGCACATTTTCAGCGTGTTTGGGTACATGTTCCCTGGAAACGATCTGAAGTTTTAGCCCTTAAGCAGACATTGCCTGACCCCCGTAAGAACCCTGCAGGATATTATAAGGAGTTATCACAGACTGCAGAACCGTGTGTCATGAACCTGGCTGACATAGATATGTTGTTCGGGAATGTTGTTCCACAGCCTTTGTGGGGATTGATTCGTAATGCAGATCATGCTGCAGAATTAGGTGACACATGGGCTAATATCATTAATGTGGACAATGGACAGGTCGGTGGTGCCAAGCATGATCCCATGGTAGCAGAACTCCCTGGTAGAATAATTAATTATATGAAAACTTTAAGGCCTGCAATACGTGTAAATTGGGATAAATTATCCGCGTGCAAACAGAAGAAAGATGAAACAGTGTACGGTTTCTTCACTAGGTTTGAAGAAACATTTATCGACCACAGTGGTCAGGACATGAGTACAGAAGGGGGCCAACGGTTATTTGTTGATAAATTTGTGCATAATTTGCTTCCAGAGTTGTGTAAGAAATTAAAAGATTCGGAGAGTTCTTGGGCAGTTTCCTCTTTAGTACAAATACTGGCTACTGCACAGTATTATGAAAATAGGGATAAAGATGAGAAGGATAGAACAGATAAGAAAACCAAAGAGTTGAAAACGAAGGTTCTTTTACAGCATTCTTATCCGCCACGTGCAGGTCAGAATAATTATAGGCAAACCCAGGGTATCTATCAGCAACCCCAACAGTTTCAGAATAATCAGGATATGTATCGGTATTATCAACCACGTGTCCCTATCGGTCCCAATCAATGTTCGTATTGCAAGGAGGAGGGTCACTTTAAAAATAATTGTCTCAGATTGTTGCAACGCACAAATAATGCTTATGGCGCAAGAGGTAGAGGTGGCCAGCAAGCCCCAAGAGGTAGAGGGCGTGGGAATGTTCCCCAGAACGCACGTCCTCTTCCGCCTCAAAATACGATGAATAGTTTTGATCAGCAAGCCAATGCGACTGGCAAGACAGCGCAGTACTATAATAATGACTACTATGCAGAAGATGATGATACGGAAGGGAATGATTACTAGGACAGCCGTAGACAGAGAGAGGGAGTTGTTTCAGTGCCAGTGGACCAGAGCGGACAGTATTTTAAGGTGACTACAGCGGGTATAACGGAGCCCTTTCTGCTGGACACTGGTGCTGCAAAGAGTTCTATTATGCGCTCCAAACTCCCTGGCGCGCCTTTGTCTGGCGAAATGAATGTTTCCGTGGGTTTTTCTGGCGCCCCGGTT
This sequence comes from Triturus cristatus, assembly GCF_964204655.1. Lineage (NCBI taxonomy): Eukaryota > Metazoa > Chordata > Amphibia > Caudata > Salamandridae > Triturus > Triturus cristatus. The sequence continues at coordinate 473,470,092 of NC_140581.1, read as the reverse complement.
AGGAACCCGATCTCAAGTCCTATGGCCCTTTCTGTTGGACCTTGTGAGCTGAAAGCACCCCTCATCCTAACGACAGGATGTAATGAAAACTTGTTAGGATTGGACCTGTTGAAGAGATTACATGCGACATTATATTGTTCTCCCTCAGGAGTACAACTTACGCTGGGTAAGGAAGTAATTTCTCCCATGTATTTGTCAAAGAATGAATTGCCAGCTGAATTGACGTCTCTTCCTGATGCCCTTTGGGCCACTGGCCCTAACGATGTGGGCCTTTTGGAAATACCGCCTTATGTTGTCACTTTAAAAGCCAATGTTAAATTGCCCGCATTCTCCAGTACAAGATCTCTAAGGAAGGTGAAAAAGCGTTGTTAGCAATTATCTATGATTTAATTGAGAAGGATGTCATTGAAGAGACAAGAGGCAACGTTTGCAATAGTCCGGTTCTGCCTGTTTTGAAACGAACTGACCCTTCGCAGCCACCTGTTTACAGATTTGTGATCGATCTTAGAGAGGTCAATAAGGTTGTTGTGCCACAGTTTCCAGTGGTCCCTGATATAACCGCCTTGTTGACTATGATCCCAGCTTCCGCTGCTTGGTTCTCGGTAATTGATTTGAAGAATGCTTTCTTTAGTATCCCGATTGCAGAGGAGAGCAGAGATATTTTTGGCTTTTGTTTAGGAGGTTGAAGCTTCCGTTTTAAATGTGCTCCACAGGGCTACTGTGAAAGCCCATCAATATACAGTCAGGCTTTAAAAGCACAGCTTGATGCCCTTGTTTTACCTAAAGGTGCTACCCTTATCCAGTATGTTGACGATTTACTAATCGCCGCAGATACTGAGGAGATTTGTAAACAAGCTACATCATCATTGTTGCGTCATTTGTCTACCTTCCATCACAAAGTGTCTCTCTCTAAGCTGCAATATTGTCGACAACAGGTGACCTATTTAGGTCATCTCTTCTTGAAGGAGGGAAGGAAGCTGACCCAAGAAAGAATCCTAGCCATTGCACAATTAAGCATGCCAAAGACAAAGAGAGAAGTGCGTGCTTTCCTGGGCATCACTTCATATTGTAGGCACTGGATCCCGAGTTTTTCTTTTTTGGCAAAACCATTGCTAGCATTAACATATAAAGATATACCAAATCCTGTCCCATGGTCTGAAGAGTGTCAGAAAAGTTTTGTGGAATTACGAGAGGCATTATGTTCAGCTCCTGTGTTGGGTACCCCCGACTATAGTAAGCCTTTTACCCTGTATGTTTATGAAAGAGACGGTTGTGCATTGTCAGTACTGACACAGCCTTTTGGAGACAGACCGCGCCCATGCGCGTATTTTTCATCGACTTTGGACCCTGTAGCGAGGGCATTGCCAAGTTGTTTAGGAGCTACAGCGGCAGCAGCTGCGTCTATTCGACAGTTTGCTGGACTAGTGATGAATAACACATTGATCGTAATGGTTCCTCATGCAGTGGACACATTGTTAAATAGGACCAAGACACAGCATTTAACTAATGCTCGATTGTCAAGTTACGAGTTGACACTGCTAGCGAGTCATGTACACATAAAGAGGTGCAATACGTTGAATCCAGCCACATTATTGCCAATTTCAGTGGACACGGATGAGGTTGAACAACATGATTGTCTGTTCAGAACAGAAGAAGAAACAAAAGGGAGAGTGGATCTTAAAGATACTCCCCTGGTTGAATGTGATGGTACCTTATGGGTGGATGGTTCATGCTTCAAGCTTCCGAATGGTGATACGACTGCTGCGTATGCTGTCACGACTCTGCACACGATTGTTGAAACTGCACGCATACCACATAATTCGGCTCAAGCAGCAGAATTAATTGCACTCACAAGAGCATGCGTGTTGTCGAAAGGAATGAAAGTGAACATATATACTGACAGTCAGTACGCTTTTTGTGTGGCCCATAGTTTTGGGCGTTTGTGGAAAGAACGTGGGTTCCTGACTTCGCATGGAGCTAAGATTCAGAATGGTGAGTTAGTGAATGATCTCCTTGAGTCACTGACCTTTCCATTACAAGTTGCGATTGTGAAATGCAGCGCACACAAGAAGGTTACCGATGATGTTGGGCGTGGTAATGCATTTGCTGACGAGACCGCGAAAGAAACAGCAAAAGATGTGACAACCCGAATGTATGTTGCAGGCCCCGCAAGATGGGTTGGTGATGTTGGAATGTCTGAAGACACGATAGAGAGTGTGAAGTCCCTTCAAGCTGAAGCCACAGAAAAAGAATTAAGTATGTGGAAAGAGAGTAAGGGTAAATCAGATGAAAACGGTTGTTGGATTGATTTGTCAGAACACCGGCGTTGGTTGTTACCTGATGCGTATGTGCTTCCAGTGGTTACGATGGCGCATGGAATGGCACATATCAGTGTGAAAGGGATTTGTAAGTTGTTGGCTCCAGTATGGCAGAATGCTGGAATCCCTAAATGTGCAGAGAATGTAGTCAAAAATTGCATGGTATGTCTGAAATACAATCCTGATAGGGGAACCCCAACTCCACCTGGTCATTTTGCGCCTCCATCATATCCTTTTGAAGTTCTGCAACTAGACTTCATCCACATGGAAAGATGCAACAATTTGAAATATGTACTGGTTGTTGTTTGTGCCTTTTCAAAATGGATAGAAGCATATCCCCTAAGAGACAATACTGCCTTATCCACAGCTAAAGCCCTAGTTAAAGAATTTTTTCCTAGGTTCGGAATGCCAAGGATGGTATGGAGTGATAACGGGAGTGAATTTGTAGGCCGAGTGATGAAGAATGTGTGTGAGGGACTAGGCATTAAGCAAAAGTTTCACGCTGCAAATCACCCCCAATCAGCTGGATTAGTAGAGTGCTACAATGGCACCTTGAAGCTTAAATTGGCCAAAATTCAGGCGAGCTCCGGCCTTAAATGGCCTGACGCTCTGCCCTTAGCACTCCTGTCAACAAGAATGACTGTACATTCGCGAGTGGGACTTAGTCCATATGAGATAGTGTTTGGCCGTCTGGCCAATGTATGGGGAGTGCCAAGGCCGACAAAGTTCAGTGAAATCGAATATCCAGTACTGCTTGATTACCTGTATGAATTGACGGCTAAATTGCGTGTCTTACACCAACAGGTTCACGATACTCTGCCCCAGGCCTCTGAAGCTCCAGGACGCCCTATTAATCCTGGAACGTGGGTGCTAGTTAAAAATGTTTAACGTGCAAAGAATGATGAGCCCCGTTGGATCGGCCCCTACCTAGTACTGCTATCAACAAGATCAGCAGTTCGAGTGAAAGGGAAAAAGAATTGGATACACGGCATACACTGTAAGAGGATCCCTTTGCCCCTACCGTATGATCGGTGGGTCCAGGAGGGGATCGCTGACTCCGAGGCTGAGACTGTGCCTCGTTTTGTGCCATTTAGCGATGCACGTGTAAAGGGGACAAATACAGAGCGAGAAAGTGACAACATTCTGCAGGAGGCTATATCGCTATCAATTCGATTGGATACCACAGAGCCTGATCTTTTGTTTCAAGACCAGACAGTGTCTGGCAGAAATAGGTATAATTTGAGGCTAAGAACTATGGACAAATAAACATTATTTTTCCTTTGATATTTTCAAAAGTGCAGCTCTCATATGAGAAACTTTTTGACTTTTTGTTTTTCGAACCACCATCCGGGTTCAGCTGCAGGGTCGCGGTGCCAAGACTTTGGGGTACAAGCCGAAGACGTTAGGTCAACGGTTCTGGTTGGTCTAGGGCGTTCCCTGAACTGACAGGTGTACTCCTTAGCAGAAGATACTCATCCGCCGCGAGCAGCACGATTAGAGGATGGAGTTTTTCAGGATGAAGAAGCCCACCGAGGAAATTAATTTCAAGAGCAGAATATGTAAAATAATGAATAACAAATGTTTTGTAGTATTATGTCTGTCTGTACTCTCTAGCATAATGATGTTTTCTGTAGGTTGCGTATTATTGTCTTTCCAAGTGTCACTTGCACCCACTGTACAGCCCACACCTCTTCCTACTGTTTCCCAACACTCTTTCCACCCTCTGCCAGAACACAAACAAGCTAGACGTGCTGAATTTGTAACAATTCGTTCATTCAACTCCTGCACCAGCACCAACTAGTTATGAATACAACGAACTGCTGGGTGTGTGGTTTGATGCTGCACACCATTAATAAGGGCATCCCATATCTAGTACTGCCATTCAGCTATAATGGTTACTCACGGCATTCCAGACCATGTTTCTTTTTGCGCTTGAAACCTACTCCCTGCGACCACCGCGTTCCATTAGACCTAACTCGAATAATAAAGCCTTGATGAAAGGAGTTGCAGATATGAGTAGAGATATCGATGCATATACATCTATTCCCAAGGATGAGTTGCGAGCTTATGTAGGTTGGAACGCGACTGGGTATAGCATCAGTTTGGGTGAAAAACAGCGCAAAAGTTCATCTCCGATTTGGGTCGTTCCCCACATAGGTCGGTTCTGCATACAAGGTAATGGTCAGAATCCAAGAGCTCAACTAGGGAAGAGTAACTGTACTGAGACATACACTTTTCCATCACAGTTTTCCCCAGCGTTTTTGGCTGCCAAGGGTACATACTTTGTCTGCAATGATCGAGCATATACATGGTTGTAAATGTAAATGTAAATGTGCAGATATTTATATAGCGCAAATCACCAACCGGTCTCTAAGCGTTTGCTTAGGGAACCCGTCCTGGTATTCCCCTGTGAGATATCACAAGGTGAAAGCCAGGCATCCCGCCGCGAGGGGCCATTGTGAAGATTAAGCAAGCTATTGCCCAGAGTCGCAGAGTGTGAACCCATGAATCGAGTATGCACTGGAGCGAGAATTATCGAGTCCATGAACAATTTATGGACTCAAGACCCAGCCGAGCCGGGAATTGAACCCTGGTCCCGGGCTGACCTCTGCTTCCAGGTCTGCCTACTCTAACCAGTGAGCCCCCTGATTTCTCGGGCACATGCTATGTTGCGAATTTGCTACCGCCAACATTTACTGCCGCCTCTGATTATCACAAGACAAGAGTTGTGAGAGGCGTTGTTAGTAAGGAAGATACTGCCGGTCAGGAAGCGGGAGACTTTTTCCTGGGTTTCCTACCGTTTTGGGGACCAATGGTCAATAGTCGGAACCTGAGATAACTGACTCGTGTAGTTGAAACCACTGTTAATGTGACGGCTGGTGCCCTTGGTAACTTGACAGCTGAGCTTCAAGCGGATCGCCTCATGACGTTACAGAACCGTATCGTTCTAGACGTCATACTTGCAGACCGTGGTGGGGTATGCAAGGTCATCCAATCAAGCTGTTGTATTTTCATACTGGATAACGCTCCGACAGTCTACCAGGTCATTTCCAAACTGCATAAGATTTCCGAATCCATTAACGTAGATAAAGGAGATTGGTCACTGATGGGGTGGTTCTGGGGACTGATATCAGCTTGGGGATGGAAGATTCTAATAGTCATTGGAATGATCTTAGCCATTCTCTTTCTGTTCTGTTTATGTATACAGTGTGCTCCTGTAATGTGTAGCCTCTGTGTTACATCATGTGTAAGGAAACCTATATCGAAGGACGAGCTAAGCAATAGGATGATGATACAGCAACATCTCCATGACTTCATGAATGTAGACTTGGACTCGGATTAGTATAGTTCTTGCCTATGTAAGGGCAAAAGGAGGGTCTGTGGTACTGTAAAAATCGGAACCGTGTAGGTGGCATGGTCCCACCATGCCAAGTTTGGTATCAGCGAACCGCAAATGAGCAACGCGGTATGTATGAGTGTTTTCATCATGTTCCACTGATGAATTCACCGTGTATACGATACTGCATATTGTATCCATGGGTTCCATTTTACAGTAGTAGCCATTTTGTGGTTGCCCTCACATAGGCTGCGCACTAAGGCCATGCCTAGGCTTAAAGGACACGTACACCTTCTGTGACTTCTCTCTGACCTGTGCAAGCCGACTCCGCTGCCCGAGGTCAATCCTGTCCGGCCGGTTCCTTTCTCGCGGCCTAATGTGATTAGCATCAGGGCTCGACCCATCATAAAGCCCCTGTTCGCACACGATCCCTGACTAAGCTGTTTTCCCACCTGACTCTGTTTCCTACTTTATGGCTTGTTTTACAAGCAGGACGTGCCCGTTTTATTGGGGTCTGCTGTTATCTGATGAGGGTTCTGAGCCTTGCTGGGTACAATAACTGCATGCTTAATGAACTGAAATGTGGGATTGTCATTATGACTCTGCTGTTCCTTTGAAACTAAAATATGTGAATGACCACTTGTAAAATAGGGGCGGTGTTGCCCCCAAAGCGTAATTTTGTGTATATAAGTAAAGACTGGTTTTTGGTTCGGGAGCAGTCTCCTGAGAACATACATCGTGTTGTACTTCTCGGATATCTGTGATTGGTCTGCAGCCAATAAAGACGTTCTTTGAATTCACCTAGAAGACTCTGTGTTTCTGTGGGTCTGAAACAGGAAGAATCCGAAGTCTTAGGGTGTGTTCTTGGTATTCCAAAACCTCACTCTCGCCAATTCGTGCTTTAGGTCGTGCCTAGGGGTATAACAGTTGGAGGCTGAAGTTCTCCCCCGGGGAGAGTCACAACCTCTTAGAGTCAGGCTCGGTCTCCGGCAGACTACATTTGCTCTAGTCAGCCGGCCAAAGGCCAGCGGCGCTGTCCTGATATCTTGCGAGGGGCTACTCACGTCGGAGCCTTCATCTGCAGTCCCATGCACCACTGGGGAGCTGTAGTTGCGACTCGGCCCGAATGGAGTAGGCCTCTATGTTGCCTCCGTCCCGCCCCCTCTGTCCCCGTGGGGCAGCCGCTGCGGTCGCGAAAGGGAGCCGCTGTCACGGGTTGTGGCGGGTGCCTTGCGCACACCTGGCCGGACTCGGAGCCACTTCTTTAGAGGATCGTTGTTGCCGCTCTGTTGAAGGTAGGCGCCGTCATTTTAAGTGTCTCGGGACCCGCTTGGCCCCGCAGCTTCCAGTCGTCCCCGGTAGATCTACAATGGTCTCAGGAGCTCACTGAATGCGCACTGCCGTCAGCATACTTTTGAGGCACTTTTCGACCTTATCTGTGAAGTTTGGCCGCAGAAATCAGCTCGGATTTGTAGCGCGGACCGGGAGCCGAGACGAGCTCCGTCCGTCCGGCCATCTTGCCCGGCCATGCCCCGTCTCTACTTGTTCTTTGACAGCAGTACACTCCATGTCTATCTTGCTCGGGTCATCGTGATTCATGATGATGATGACTGGTCTAAGACGGCATTACTCAACAGTCAGGAGGAGGAGGATCATGGAAGAACTCAGGGCGGGAGCTTCAGGACTACCTCATCAATAGCTAGAAGCAAGAGGTTATCGAGTATTTACTTCAGATCAAAGGTAAACCAAGAGTCTGAGGCCTAGTACTCAAATGTGTGGAATGGAGAAAGGTGCATTTGTAAAATTCTGCTGTGTGTGTGTGTCTGTTGGACTTGTGGCACAAATGATACTCTAGGTCCCCCCCTTTTTAGGTCTCGCCTGACCCAGCGCATGCGCTGGTCTGGCGAGACTTTTTGAGAGGGCTCCAGAAAGTGCTACCAGGCCAGCCTAGAGCTACAGTGCATGTGCGCGGCCGCGCGCTCCGTGTTTTACCGTGACTACTTTCACTTTCCCGGCCACACGGCCGCTTAGATCGCGATCGCGATCACTTTCACTTTCGCGTCCGCTTGTTCTACTCGCAATAGTGTTATGCAGATTAAGTACACCATAGTTTTCTGTGATGTATACCTTATACAGAACCTTTTTTCAAACTATGTCCCAGCACTTATCTAGCTTTTTCATTGCTTGACAGAATGTTATTTTCAACAAAACACTTTGAAGTGTGCGCAAGTTATGTTCTTAATAAATGCATAAAATCGAACACACAAACCTTGTAAGTTCTCGCATTTCACGCTGTCTTTGGGGCCATGTGTTTCGTTGTATTTAAGTTGCTTCCATGCAGAAGCTTGTCTGATTTCATCGTCATCTGTGGCGCCTCAGTCACCATGGGCAGAAAGCAATGTGCTGTGCCAAGTTCAGCATGCCAGCCAGACCGAAGGCCTAAGAAAAGAGACGAGGCGGCTCAGCCCGCCCAGGTCTGTCCTCAAGTCCTTCTTCACCCTTCTCATTAGCAAGTAGCAGTCTCTTCCTTCTTGTTGCTGCTTACAACCATTCGATTAAATCCGTATTTTGATGTTTAGAGTAAGTATTACTTTAGCTTATGTTAATGTAATTTTTTTCTATTTCTTTTATTATAAATTAATTCAATTACAAACAGCTTCAGTTCTTGTAATGCAGCATTAACATTAAGGATGAATGAATATGTTAAATTAAAATTACTGTACACCTTCAATTTTCAAAAGGAGATTAGTTGCTGGTTTGAATATCTTGCAACCTCAATTTAAAAAAAAAAAAAAAATGAATCAAACGTTTAATGGCTTGTCATGATGGTCTTAGTTTCTGATGTCCCTCCCCTTAATAACCTTGCGGGACAGTTTGTGTGATGTCACTTCCTCTCACACCTGTGATTTTTGGAGTAACAGTGCTGCTGTGCTTGGAGGGTCGAGAAGAAGTGGAGAGCTCTTGCGAAGAGGCAATGACTAAATGTAGTGCATGATTTTCACCTCTTTACATTTCGAACATTTTAATGAGTGCATTCTGCATCTTGACTTTAATATATACTTGTTGTGACTTATATCGGCGTGTCTTCAGCAATTCTGAATTGACTGCAAAATAACCTGCTGTAGCCCCCCTAAATTAGACGATCTCGCAAATTAACGAGGCAATTGATTTCAGAAGAGAAGTGTAAAATCACGTTTCCTTAAATACATTTCTTAAAGTATTTTAAAATTAATTGTGCAAATGGCCTAAATGTCAGTGTTATGACAAGTTTGTAAGTCATACTGAGGATGTAGTTATTGAAACATTTGCAGTTTTAACACCGTGTTTTACAGAATATAAATTATTTTTTTGAGATTTGGTATTGCACTGGAGATGGAGTTACTGATGAAGGTCCTTCCTTATTTTTGAGGACCTTTACTTATTGTAGTATTGTTTGTAGTCCAGTCATTATGAATGGTTTTCAGATGGCTTATTTACTACAATGTTTTGATAAAAGATTCATCCAAAATGTGTAGATGGTAATGTTCATATTTTTTTTAAGTGCCACAGCATTTTGTGATTTACCTACTTACAGAAGCTCATTCTTGGCAGATAAGGGTAATGACTCAGTGACTACTTGGGCAGCATCATGGGCTTGGGTCGAGTGGGGAAACTGGTGTTTGAACCGTGATCTCCTGGTTCGACAAATTTTAAGTTAGTGACGAGGTCTGACCTCCTCTTCTGATTCCAAAGAAATCCGTTTTCTTCCACACTTGGGAATAGCATAGTCCCTGGAAGACTTGGGCTGTTGCCAGCTTTTTGGTGTTTGTTCGCACAACTGATAATTGCATCAGTTTAAGGGAAGAAGACCAGTAATGCTGTGCATTTGGCTGAGTGTTTTTAAATGCCCGTGCTTGTTAAACCAGCTAATTTGAGGACATACTACAAACAGCATCACCAATACGAGTGCGTCTAGGTGTCCATCGCTGGTGTGAGTTCAGCACTCACCTTGGTGGTCTTTGCATTGGTGGGCACATGCTGTTGTCGCCATGGGAAGGTGGATTACAGTGGTATTTGAGAGACAGTGTATTATCTATTTAGACCTATTGAAAGTATGTCCCGCTCCCAGATTGGAATTCTCTAAGCAGGTAGACTGTGTTGTGTCACCTTAATTCACTGTCTGCGGAAAACCGTTTTTGAGTTGTTGACACAAAATAAACTTGTCTGCAGGGTTTTGTAAAGATTACTGTTCTTGAATTTCCTCCTCGGTGCATGTGATGTGGCAGTATTTCAGCTCGGACTTTACTGTTCCAGGTCTAGTTCACCTGTTGTGGTGGTGCCAAGTAGTAGGATCGTCTAGATTGTCGGTGTTGAACTCTTTTCAAAACTGCTCTGACTGTGGCTGTTTAGGGAGGGCGTGGAATTAAAGGCCACTCCAAGAGCTTCTCATTTCCTTATAGATGTGGCTGGAACTACAAGGCAAGGAACAAGCAGAGGTGTCTTCCACAGGTAATTAATCCCATGCACTTGTTGCCACTGAATGGCACAATTGTTGTTTCCTGCTGCACGTGTGTGGTATGCACAAGTGTTGTAGATGCCTCACCATCCTTCCCTGAATTGACAAGGCACCAATGTGGGCATCAGAGCGCAGTATACAGAGGAACATTTTTTACAGGGCAAAGAAAATAAAATATTGTAAAAAATAAATGCATTCTTGTACCGCACTTATTTCCATGCCAAGTGTTGGGATTCTCCCGACCAAACTAAGCATGCTTTAGTTTAGACAGTGGAAAGAGCGAAATATTTGAATGGGCGGGCACGCACAGATCTCTGCAGCAGCCCACCTACTGAGCAAATATGCAGTGATCCATCTACAAATTAACTCTCTGTAGTCTGAAATGGCAGCAGCGTGTCCTCAGTGCCACACAGCTTGTCACCGTGAAGCACAACAGTTTGGGGGGCTTATTGGAGGACTGATTTTTCACCATCAGACTTTGACCTACCTAAAGAGATAGGAATGAAAGAGGATGGAGAGGAAACAGGTGCGTCATACCACAAAAATGTTGGTACAATTACAACAGGCCCTCCTTGTTTATCAGTGCATCCTTGTTACTAGCCAGACACAGATGGAACAAGCATTGGCATATTCAATAGGTCTCACCTTTGGGACCTTATAAGTGTTTAGCCATGCAACAGTTGATGCTGTTGTACCAATGATATTGTGCTGCATAACTAAATACTGATAAGGTCCCAAAGGCGAGACCTATTGGCTATGCCAATGCTTGTTTGCTTTGCCTCCGAGTCTTCTTGATACACCTCCTCATGAAGCTTACCTTTCTTCTGACCTTCTCCTTGACTTTAAAATACAGTGTTCGAGGCATATGTGCTGCAGATCACACACTTAGGATAGTAGATCACCATCTGGTGTTGGGCTTGGATGCTTGCAGGTTGTTGTTGTCTTCGGAAGAAGTCTTTGGTCACAAGATAGGTCACTCCTCCTTTGGACTACAGTGCGCATGGGCAATGAGAACAATCCTGCGCACACATACAGTTTATCAAATCAAAGTTGACATGGGTGAGTACAGAAATGACAAAAGAAGCATTCGCATATAGACTGGTGATTCTGTTTAATAGGCATAACCAGCCGACACCTGTTTCGTCATGGAAAGAGTAGACCACGACTCTTCAGGGCTGGGAAAGATACAAAACATTACATGCTAAAACATATGCCACAAAAGCAGTACTTGCAAGAGTGTGACAAAGACAAAATCGTAGATTAACTCGCCTCTCTTGGACCAAAAGGAAAAGAGAACACCACTAATTCAAGAAGGTGCTGAGTGACGTGCTGTTAAGAGCAAAGGTGTTGAGTAAACCTTCACCACCACTCGGTGAAAAGAAACGAGGAAAGGGAAGAAAGGAAGAAAAGGACAAAGTTATTACCAATGCACAGCAGAAATGCACCAGAGCACGAGGTCAAGGAAAAAAGTCTAGTAAAGGTACAAAGACGATTCTGGGAAAGTGCCCAGGATCTCTATAAGTGCAGAACAAAAAGTTGCATCCATACCTGTAGCTTTAGCCAAAATGACAGTGGATGCTAGAAAGAAATGTATAGCGAAAAATAATTTAGAGACTATGTGTACAAAAAGGCATAAACAGTAAGCCCAACCTAACGTCACTAGACAAGATTTACAAGAGGATCTTACCCCTCAACCAGTGATAATTCCAACCCGGCTGGGTAAAGCACTAGGTGAGAACGGTAGGTCAATCAGGCCGGACAAATCGGTTTAATCTCTGTAAAAATGGAAGAACACCACCAAGTGTGAGTGGCCAAAAAGTCCATGTGTAATGCGTAGGCAAAACTTCATAGTGCATGAAAAAAACCATACCTTCAAATTTAAGCAAAGGTAGTCATCCAGATGCCAGCCGCCAGTAACGTGAATCAAGTCTAAAGTGCAACGTATTCCATATATATTGGCTCTAGCCTGTGAGTATCGGGCAAAAGTTTCAGCACGAGACAGTCTATGCGACCAACACATCTGAAATAAAAACAAGCACCGGAGCCCAAGTCAGGCAACGACAATGCATCCAAGAATGCTCGTACTCGAAAAACAAAGACACCATATCAGTGTCGGTACCAGTATCGAGGAAACAATAAAATACGGGACTTACATAATGAGAAGTGTGTCAAGACGTCCTGGCGGCCTCCATTCGGTGTGCGAGTGATTCCGAGACCAGTAACCCGGAAGTGCTTAAATATCCGGAAAATGCCCAAACACTAGAACGTAGCTACTCGTATCATGAGTGGAACCGGAAGAAGGCAGACCGAAACACACTAGAACTCATCACAACCGAGGTGCAAAAGAAAGTGAATATCATACCTGATCATTATTATTTGTGCAATTAAGTGGGTCAAAACTAAAAATCGAAACACCACCCATGATGTGTTGCCTGCTACCGCACAACCGCCATAAGTCATATAGTGAAAAGAGGATAATCACTACAGGAGAGCAGCCGCAGACACACGTGGTGCATGGCAATCCCGTGATAGGGACAAGTAACCCAAAAGTTATATTAGTAGCTAATACTTAAAAGAGAGGGTATGGTGTCTAACAACACGAAAAGCTAGTCCAAACAATGTAAATATCAACATAGAGCCAATCAAGTATTCAGTCTAGAATAAGTGCTGAAATCCCCTGGAATAAAGGGATAGAGTACAGGAAGGTTGAAATAAGAGGCAGGAAGATGTAAGCAGGAGGCAGGACGGTGTAAGCCAGAGGCATCCATGCACAGAAGTAGTGATACAGAAGACATTCCAAAGCGGAGCCGCTGGTTATATGCATCTGAAGCTATCACAAAAGTAAACTAAACATACGTAGTGTGCAACATGAGGCGCATTGACAAATCTCAGGCAACTGGTCAAACCAGTAATAAGACAGAACACAAGTCTACGAAGAGACTTATAAATAGTGTGAAACCATAAAGGACAAAGCAAACATGCTGAACAGTGGGCACTATACATGAGTAGAAAACATAGAAGGGTATGTAAAGAAGCAACAAGCACTTAAAGCGTCATAGTGTAGTGTTGCACAGAGTAAGGTGGAAATCACATCCAAACGTGATGTACTACAAATGCGAGTTGTACATGTATCACAGCAAAAATTACAGATGGCGCATGAGCAACAAACAGGCAGGAAGATTGGCAAATGTAACAAAGTAGGGACATGACATAAGTGTAGAATACAGTAAAGGTCACGAAACCAAGTAGCAGACATAGAATAGCTAAATGGCATTTTTCAACCCACATGTGTATTTCAAATCACAACCCAGAAAGTATTGTATTTCAGAATCAAAAGTTACAGAAGGCGAAAGAGCAACCCACAGTAATGCAAAGTGACAAATGTAACATAATAGCGACATGATATCAGTGTAAATTACAGTAGAGAACACAATACAAAGTCACTGACATGGAACGGCTAGATAGCTAAATCAACATCAATATGTACATATCAGTCTCAACCCAAAAAGTATTGCATTTCAGAATCGTAATTGAGACCATGCTCCACCGTCTGGAGGCGCATTATCCACATTGCCTCGCACTGTCTCAAGCGAAGTTCTCTATTGCCGCCTCGAACCCCTACATCTACAGTTTCTATCCCAAAGAATTGAAAACCTTTCCGGCTATTCTGTGTAGAACAGCTAGCAGTGTGTAGAGCTACTGGGTATCTAGCATCACCCTGGTGAATTGCCCTGGTGTGTTCACCAATTCTTTCCTTGAGCGCCCTGATGGTGCTACCCACATATTGTTTCCCACAAGTGCACTCTATAATATAGACCACGAATTTGGTAGTGCAGTTGATGTTAGATTTGATGGTATATATGTTGCCATTGTGTCCAGCAAAAGATAAGGTCTTGTGTTTAGCCCATCTGCACACACCGCAGCAGCCGCATTTGTGAAAGCCTAATGTCAGAGGTGTGAACCAAGATTGATTCTTTTGATCTCTTGGTACAGTAGGACTGAGTCTACTGCGTAGATTGTTGCCTCGTCTGTACGTGATCTGTGGGTGACTGGTAAGGAACTCTCGAAGAGAGGTGTCCGTTTGAAGAATACCCCAATGTTTGTTGAGGCTTTTCTTCATGATGTAACTTAAAGCATTATACTCTGTTATCATACGTATATTGCGCTCCGTGGTCGCCTTTTTGATGGTTCTAGGTCGTAGGGTATTTGTGCGTTGCACACTGGCTATTCTGTTTTCAGCTTTTTTAAGAATTGAAGGAGAATAGCCCCTCTTCTGAAATCTCTGTTTCATATCTTTAATGCAATCTGCAAATTCCAAATCATCACTGCAGTTGCGTCTAGCTCTTAAAAATTCACCATAGGGAATTGCGTTCACCTGGTGGAATGGGTGGTTACTATGTGCATGTAATATGGAATTACATGAAGTACCCTTGCGGAATAAACGACTATTCAATTTGTCGTCCCTTATGAAAAGTTCTACATCAAGGAATGTTACACTTGTAGTGCTGTAATCCATAGTGAATTGCATCCCAAAACTATTGGTGTTGAGATAAGAGCAGAACCTCAACAGCTCACTCTCACTACCGGACCAAATTAAGAGACAATCATCTATATAGCGGCCCCAAAAGATAATGGAATTGCTCCATTCTGTTCCATTGGGGCCCCAAATCCATTCCTTCTCCAAACAACCCATAAATAAATTCGCAAACGATGGTGAAAACCGTGAACCCATTGCTACTCCTTTCACCTGTTTGTACCATATATTCTCAAATAGGAAGAAGTTGTTGTGTAGTATGAGCTGCATCATGGTAATTAGCATGTTATTGTGAAGCCAGAGTGTTGCTGACCTGTTTTCAAGGGTTTTAGTGACTGCTCTAAGACCTATTTCAGGATCAATACTGGTGTACAATGACACTACGTCCAAGGTGGCCAAAATCATACCAGGTTGCCACTGAAAATCAGACAAAATGCTCAAAATGTGTTTAGTGTCTTGAATATAGGACGCAAGATTCCGTACCATTGGGCCCAAGAACAAATCGACATACTCAGACAATCTCTCCGTAGGTCCTCCAATGCCAGAGACAATGGGTCTTCCAGGAGGGAATGGAAGATGTTTGTGTATTTTTGGAAATGTGTATAATACAGGAAAAGTGGGTGTAAAAACCTTCAGATAGGCTACCTCATCTTCATCTAGAAGGCCGGCAGCGTGCCACTCTAAAAGGTGTTTGTTAATCAATGTAGTCAAAGGTCCCATAGGGTTGTAAGCAACAGTATGATAGCAAATGTGATCACTGAGCTGGGATAGGATCTCATTGTTATAGTCAACCCGATTCATGATAACAACTCTACGTGTTTTGTGTCCTGTGTATTACTACACAGGACACAAAACACGTAGAGGGAGGAGAGGCGGAAAAGGGAGAATACAGGAGAAAACTGCGATCTGGCAACGAGCGGAACCCACAATAGATTCAATTTCTGATGTTCAGGTTGTCAACTTATCGTCCATGACACTCACTGCAGACATGAACTCATTGCTTAGTAAGGGCCTTAATTTCAATCCCACGGTTTCTGGTGATTTTTGTAGACTCAAAATAGACTTGTTTAAATTTGTTAGAGCATTGAAATTGAAAAAAAAAAATTCTGACAATCCGAAAGCTAATAAACGAGCTACTAAAAACTATTGTGAAGATGTTTTTGGTGTTCCCACTATTTGTGATATACAGGCTACCAAACTGCTCCTGTCTTTGACAGACATTGAAGAGTCTCCTTACACCATGGTTCAACTTCTTGATGAGCTCAATATAGATACTTCCAGTACTCCCGGTAGTGGTCTAAAAAATAAGTCCAAATGGATACCTACACTTTCAGGGGGGAATGTGATTGACATCTTTTACAAAAGGGTGATAGAAGATCTAAATTTGCATGAATCTAGAAGGAACAAGAATAAGAGTTTATATAATGATAATCTAAAACAAGGTGAACGTCAGGCACTTAAGACATTGGTCGACAACAAAGACATCCTTATCAGGGAGGCAGACAAGGATGGGAATGTTGTTATTATGAATCGGGTTGACTATAACAATGAGATCCTATCCCAGCTCAGTGATCACATTTGCTATCATACTGTTGCTTACAACCCTATGGGACCTTTGACTACATTGATTAACAAACACCTTTCAGAGTGGCACGCTGCAGGCCTCCTAGATGAAGATGAGGTAGCCTATCTGAAGGTTTTTAGACCCACTTTTCCTGTATTATACACATTGCCAAAAATACACAAACATCTTCCATTCCCTCCTGGAAGACCCATTGTCTCTGGCATTGGAGGACCTACGGAGAGATTGTCTGAGTATGTCGATTTGTTCTTGGGCCCAATGGTACGGAATCTTGCGTCCTATATTCAAGACACTAAACACATTTTGAGCATTTTGTCTGATTTTCAGTGGCAACCTGGTATGATTTTGGCCACCTTGGACGTAGTGTCATTGTACACCAGTATTGATCCTGAAATAGGTCTTAGAGCAGTCACTAAAACCCTTGAAAACAGGTCAGCAACACTCTGGCTTCACAATAACATGCTAATTACCATGATGCAGCTCATACTACACAACAACTTCTTCCTATTTGAGAACATATGGTACAAACAGGTGAAAGGAGTAGCAATGGGTTCACGGTTTTCACCATCGTTTGCGAATTTATTTATGGGTTGTTTGGAGAAGGAATGGATTTGGGGCCCCAATGGAACAGAATGGAGCAATTCCATTATCTTTTGGGGCCGCTATATAGATGATTGTCTCTTAATTTGGTCCGGTAGTGAGAGTGAGCTGTTGAGGTTCTGCTCTTATCTCAACACCAATAGTTTTGGGATGCAATTCACTATGGATTACAGCACTACAAGTGTAACATTCCTTGATGTAGAACTTTTCATAAAGGACGACAAATTGAATAGTCGTTTATTCCGCAAGGGTACTTCATGTAATTCCATATTACATGCACATAGTAACCACCCATTCCACCAGGTGAACGCAATTCCCTATGGTGAATTTTTAAGAGCCAGACGCAACTGCAGTGATGATTTGGAATTTGCAGATTGCATCAAAGATATGAAACAGAGATTTCAGAAGAGGGGCTATTCTCCTTCAATTCTTAAAAAAGCTGAAAACAGAATAGCCAGTGTGCAACGCACAAATACCCTACTACCTAGAACCATCAAAAAGGCGACCACGGAGCGCAATATACGTATGATAACAGAGTATAATGCTTTAAGTTACATCATGAAGAAAAGCCTCAACAAACATTGGGGTATTCTTCAAACGGACACCTCTCTTCGAGAGTTCCTTACCAGTCACCCACAGATCACGTACAGACGAGGCAACAATCTACGCAGTAGACTCAGTCCTACTGTACCAAGAGATCAAAAGAATCAATCTTGGTTCACACCTCTGACATTAGGCTTTCACAAATGCGGCTGCTGCGGTGTGTGCAGATGGGCTAAACACAAGACCTTATCTTTTGCTGGACACAATGGCAACATATATACCATCAAATCTAACATCAACTGCACTACCAAATTCGTGGTCTATATTATAGAGTGCACTTGTGGGAAACAATATGTGGGTAGCACCATCAGGGCGCTCAAGGAAAGAATTGGTGAACACACCAGGGCAATTCACCAGGGCGATGCTAGATACCCAGTAGCTCTACACACTGCTAGCTGTTCTACACAGAATAGCCGGAAAGGTTTTCAATTCTTTGGGATAGAAACTGTAGATGTAGGGGTTCGAGGCGGCAATAGAGAACTTCGCTTGAGACAGTGCGAGGCAATGTGGATAATGCGCCTCCAGACGGTGGAGCATGGTCTCAATTACGATTCTGAAATGCAATACTTTTTGGGTTGAGACTGATATGTACATATTGATGTTGATTTAGCTATCTAGCCGTTCCATGTCTGTGACTTGGTACTGTGTTCTCTACTGTAATTTAAATGTAAATGTAAATGTATGGATACTTGTATAGCGCACGACTACCCGGAGGTCTCTCGGCGCTTGTACGAATACCGCTGTGGAACCCATCCTGGCTTTTCCCTGTGAGGCGTCCACTCCTGGGCACCCCCAAGGTGAAGGCCAGGCATCCTTAGCGTTGTGGGGGCCGTTGTGGAGATTAAGCAAGCTATTGCCCAGAGTTGCAGAGTGGGACTCCATGATTAGAATGGCACCGAGGCGAGAATTATCAGGTCCGTGGAATTTTTGAGCCCAAGACCCGCCGAGGCGGGAAATTGAACCCTGGTCCCGGGCTAGACCTCTGCATCAGGGTCTGCCGCTCTAATCATTGAGCCACACTTCTCCACGATTTACACTGATATCATGTCGCTATTATGTTACATTTGTCACTTTGCATTACTGTGGGTTGCTCTTTCGCCTTCTGTAACTTTTGATTCTGAAATACAATACTTTCTGGGTTGTGATTTGCAATACACATGTGGGTTGAAAAATGCCATTTAGCTATTCTATGTCTGCTACTTGGTTTCGTGACCTTTACTGTATTCTACACTTATGTCATGTCCCTACTTTGTTACATTTGCCAATCTTCCTGCCTATTTGTTGCTCATGCGCCATCTGTAATTTTTGCTGTGATACATGTACAACTCGCATTTGTAGTACATCACGTTTGGATGTGATTTCCACCTTACTCTGTGCAACACTACACTATGACGCTTTAAGTGCTTGTTGCTTCTTTACATACCCTTCTATGTTCTCTACTCATGTATAGTGCCCACTGTTCAGCACTGTTTGCTTTGTCCTTTATGGTTTCACACTATTTATAAGTCCTGCTTACATCTTCCTGCCTCTTATTTCAACCTTCCTGTACTCTAGCCCTTTATTCCAGGGGATTTCAGCACTTATTCTAGACTGAATACTTGATTGGCTCTATGTTGATATTTACATTGTTTGGACTAGCTTTTCGTGTTGTTAGACACCATACCCTCTCTTTTAAGTATTAGCTACTAATATAACTTTTGGGTTACTTGTCCCTATCACGGGATTGCCATGCACCACGTGTGTCTGCGGCTGCTCTCCTGTAGTGATTATCCTCTTTTCACTATATGACTTATGGCGGTTGTGCGGTAGCAGGCAACACATCATGGGTGGTGTTTCGATTTTTTGTTTTGACCCACTTAATTGCACAAATAATAATGATCAGGTATGATATTCACTTTCTTTTGCACCTCGGTTGTGATGAGTTCTAGTGTGTTTCGGTCTGCCTTCTTCCGGTTCCACTCATGATACGAGTAGCTACGTTCTAGTGTTTGGGCATTTTCCGGATATTTAAGCACTTCCGGGTTACTGGTCTCGGAATCACTCGCACACCGAATGGAGGCCGCCAGGACGTCTTGACACACTTCTCATTATGTAAGTCCCGTATTTTATTGTTTCCTCGATACTGGTACCGACACTGATATGGTGTCTTTGTTTTTCGAGTACGAGCATTCTTGGATGCATTGTTGTTGCCTGACTTGGGCTCCGGTGCTTGTTTTTATTTCAGATGTGTTGGTCGCATAGACTGTCTCGTGCTGAAACTTTTGCCCGATACTCACGGGCTAGAGCCAATATATATGGAATACGTTGCACTTTAGACTTGATTCACGTTACTGGCGGCTGGCATCTGGATGACTACCTTTGCTTAAATTTGAAGGTATGGTTTTTTTCATGCACTATGAAGTTTTGCCTACGCATTACACATGGACTTTTTGGCCACTCACACTTGGTGGTGTTCTTCCATTTTTACAGAGATTAAACCGATTTGTCCGGCCTGATTGACCTACCGTTCTCACCTAGTGCTTTACCCAGCCGGGTTGGAATTATCACCGGTTGAGGAGTAAGATCCTCTTGTAAATCTTGTCTAGTGACGTTAGGTTGGGCTTACTGTTTATGCCTTTTTGTACACATAGCCTCTAAATTATTTTTCGCTATACATTTCTTTCTAGCATCCACTATCATTTTGGCTAAAGCTACAGGTATGGATGCAACTTTTTGTTCTGCACTTATAGAGATCCTGGGCACTTTCCCAGAATCGTCTTTGTACCTTTACTAGACTTTTTTCCTTGACCTCATGCTCTGGTGCATTTCTGCTGTGCATTGGTAATAACTTTGTCCTTTTCTTCCTTTCTTCCCTTTCCTCGTTTCTTTTCACCGAGTGGTGGTGAAGGTTTACTCAACACCTTTGCTCTTAACAGCACGTCAGTCAGCACCTTCTTGAATTAGTGGTGTTCTCTTTTCCTTTTGGTCCAAGATAGGCGAGTTAATCTACGATTTTGTCTTTGTCACACTCTTGCAACTACTGCTTTTGTGGCATATGTTTTAGCATGTAATGTTTTGTATCTTTCCCAGCCCTGAAGAGTCGTGGTCTACTCTTTCCATGACGAAAGACGTGTCGGCTGGTTACGCCTATTAAACAGAATCACCAGTCTATATGCGGATGCTTCTTTTGTCATTTCTGTACTCACCCATGTCAACTTTGATTTGATAAACTGTATGTGTGCGCAGGATTGTTCTCATTGCTTGGTTGTAGGTTTTTCCTATACGATTTGAGGGGTTTCTGGGGTTTCCCCTCCCTGCTTGCACCATAATATTCATCTGAGTTCATATTACCTATGTTTACCTGATGAGCGCCATTTCTTCCTAACTGTTGAATACCCTGCTCGAATTTTTTTTACAGTGCGCATGGGCATCCACTCCATCCTCAGATTGTTTTTCTCCGCCATTGGGTTCGGATGTAACTTTTCCACTCCGGTTGAAAATCTCAAATACAAGCTTTTCGAAGCGAAAAAACTTCTAACAACTACATCGAAGCACCTTCACTCGACATCGAATTCATCGGCTCGATGCCGGACGTCGACGCGGGCTGCTGGGCCTATCCACGCCGTGAGGCCTACGGCTCATGGAAAGGACGCCGTTCAAAAAATGCCCCCAGTGTGGAGCAAAATTTCCGCACAGTGACCATCACAAAGTCTGCAACCTTTGCCTATCACCGGAACACGACGAAGCCAGCTGTCCAGCCTGCGCAGCATTTCGATCCAAAAAGACCATTCGGGATCGAAGAGCTCGACGCCATATCATGGCACACAAACCAGCCCCGGAACCAGAAAAACATCTTTGATGAGGGTCCGATGTCCCGGAAGAAGATTCCGAGGAACTTCAAATCATCTCAGAAGCAGACGACTCAGACGACCCCATTACTCCTGGGCAACGCGTGAGTACCACTGCCCCTGCCCCAACCCCTCCAAAACCAAAGGCATTGGTCAAGACTTCGCCAGCTGGCCTCAGTCGAGACCGAAAACACCCTTCAGAAGCCCCGCCTCCGGGCTCGGCTCCGAAGAAACATAAGCCTTCCGGTGGCTCGGGCCCCAGCAAGCCGCTAGTAATGGTTCCCCCTGGCACCTTCGGCACCGAAGACAAAAGACCCCTCGGCACCGAAATCGGATCCGACACCCTCGGCACCGAAAACATCGAGGCCCATAGATAAACCGGCAGCGAAACTTTCCAAGCCGAAAAACTTAACTTCGGCACCGAAACCTTCATCGGCACCAAAACCACCGGCTAAGGGCTATAATACACCTCCTAAAGCCAAAGACTCGACCGATCAACCAAAACCTTGATCGGAACCCGAAAAAATCGGCTCCAAAATCTGTTCCTGAAGAACAAGAACTTTTCCATCCAGATCCAACACAAAAAAGGATCTATATTAATCCAAAGACTGGACATGTCACTGCAGTGCCATATAAGAAACAGAAACTGGACACAACACCTGCCACAGTTCCTATAAAAAAGAAGGACTCGGCAACATCACCTATTCCTCCTTCCTCTCCCATACAACCTTCTACCCAACCCCCTCTGCCTACACCGCCCTTACCTCTACCATCTCCATCACATACACTACCTCCACAGGATGATGATGATGACCTAGGGGGAGGGGGTGATCCTAATGATCCGTTCACGGATCCAGATACCGTACCATTGGATGATTGGGCATACCCTCTACCAGATATACCTGACCCTACACCATATCCCTCCAAACCATCAACCCCAGATGACCACCTGGGGTTTGGACAACTAGTAAACAGGGCAGCACTTTGCCATGGCGTCACCATGCACTCCGATGCACCCGAGGAAGATTTCCTCTTAGACACGTTTGAACAGTCTCAGAAAACAGTTCAAATTCTACCTATGATTAAAGGTGTCACAAAACACGCCACAGAGGTATTTAAAGACCCCGTCCGTGCCAGGGTGCTTAACCCAAGAATTGAGAAAAAATATAGACTTGCCCCAGAATATCCTTGTTACATCAAAGGAACGCTCCCTCTAGATTCTTTGGTCGTTTCCAACGCAAGGAAACGCGCCAACTCCCAAACCACGGGAGATACACCACCCCCGACAAAGAATCTAAACTATTAGAAGCCTCGGGCAAACGAGTAGCAGCACAAGCTGCTAATCATTGGCGTATTGCCAACACCCAAGCCCTACTAGCACGCTATGATAGGGCTCACTACGATCAGTTGGAGAATCTGCTACAACACCTGCCAGACCAATACAAGACCCAGGCAAATGACCTTATACAAGAGGGAAAACTCATCTCAAATGCGTCAATTAAATGCGCACTTGACGCCGCAGACACCGCCTCTAGAGCAATAAACACAAGTGTACTCCTCAGACGCCATGCCTGGCTACGCATTTCAGGCTTTAAGCCAGAATTACAAAGTACCATACTCAGCCAACAATTTAGCCAAGAACAGTTATTTGGGCCAGCAATAGACACTGCACTCGAAAAAATGAAAAAAGACACCGAGACTGCTAAGTCCATGGGAGCATTGCAGTCTCCACAACCACGCGGCACCTTTCGGTGCTCCTTCTACAGAGGAGCCTCCAAGAATATGGGAGCAGACACCTTCTCTACATTCAAAACCTCTCAACAAACAACCCCAGCAGAGGATATTTTATAGGAGGATATAGAGGAAACAACACCAAGGGACGAGGTCGAGGCAATACCAACCCTCGTACCTCCCCGCCACAAAACAGTGACTTTCCTCCACTCCCCCCAGACCATTCCACTCCAGTCGGGGGAAGACTCAAACAGTTCCTACCTGTCTGGAACTCCATCACAACAGACAAGTGAGTAAGACAAATTATCCAGTATGGTTACTGCCTGGAACTCACCACTACCCCCCCACACATACCACCCAAGCAGCGTCCCATGTCACCAGACCATCTTACGCTCCTCAAGCAAGAAGTTCTCTCATTGCTTCAAAAACACGCAATAGAACCAGTTCCCTTACAACATCAGGGTACAGGGGTATACTCACTGTACTTCCTAATCCCCAAAAAGGACGGGACTCTAAGACCAATACTCGACCTCAGACCACTAAATCTGTTTATAAACTCAGATCATTTCCATATGATCACTCTTCAACAAGTGCTCCCACTACTACAATAAGGGGATTTCCTTACCACACTAGATCTCAAGGACGCTTATTTTCACATTCCCATACATCCTGCTCACAGGAAGTACCTAAGGTTTGTGGTGGACGGACAACACTATCAGTTTACAGTCCTTCCATTCGGGGTGACAACTGCGCCCAGAGTATTCACCAAGTGTCTAGCAGTTGTAGCAGCGCATCTCAGAAGACAACAAATTCCCAAATCTCATCTCCAACCCTCCCACATACATCAATATCTGGGAGCCACCATAAATATCCCCAAAGCCCTAGCATATTCCAGCCCAGCCAGGATAGCCAATATACAAGCTCTCACAAAATTTCAAACCCAACACTCTCTTCCAGCAAGAGTGTTCATGCAACTCATAGGCATGATGGCGTCATGCATCTTCATTGTGCCTTATGCAAGACTACAAATGCGTCCCTTGCAAGAGTGTCTAGCACGTCAGTGGAATCAGGCTCACGGACAACTAACAGATCTGGTGTTGGTGGACAGCCGCTCACATCGCTCTCTAAAATGGTGGAACACAATAAACCTGTCATAAGGGCGGCCGTTGCTCGAGCCTCTTCCACAAATAGTGCTAACAACGGAGGCATCACTCATTGATATGGGGAGCCCATCTCCTAGGACACACCACTCCGGGCAAATGGACCACTCAACAGAAAGTGCTCCATATCAATTACCTGGAACTACTGGCAATATTCCTAGCACTAAAATTATTCCACATACATCTCCAGAACAAAACTGTCCTCATCCGTACGGACAACATGACAGCCATGTATTATATACAAAAACAAGGAGGCACACATTCTCTCCAGCTGTCCCAGCTCGCACAGAACATTTGGAGATGGGCCGTTCCCCAGAACATATACCTACTTGCAGAACACCTTCCAGGGGTTCACAATCAGATTGCCGACCTGTTAAGTCGTCAGACTCAACAGATCCATGAATAGGAATTATATCCAGAAGTCCTACTCCCCTTTTTCCAACTATGGGGCCAACCAGACCTAGATCTGTTCGCCACACATGAAAACTCAAAATGCCCAACCTTCGCCGCCAGGTTTCCCCACCCACAGTCGAAGGGCAATGCGATACGGATGAACTGGTCAGGCAGATTTGCGTACGCTTTTCCGCCTCTCACACTCATTCCATTCGTGGTACGCAAGCTCCGGCAACAGTCTCTCAAACTGATCCTAGTAGCTCCCACATGGGCACGCCAGCCCTGGTTCACAACACTGCTGGAACTCTCTCTAGTTCCACACCAAAATCTGCGCCACTCCCCGTCCTTATTAACCCAGAACCATGGAGAAATCAGACACCCAGATCCAGGACAACTGAATCTAGCGATCTGGCTCCTGAAGTCAGAGAGTTCGGTTACCTCAACCTACCACCAGACTGCATGAATATTATAAAAGATGCCAGACGACCTACCACTAGAGCCTGCTACTCTGCAAAATGGAAAAGATTTGCCATTTACTGCACTAACAATGATATACGCCCACTGGATGCATCCATCCAGAACATCATTTGCTACTTACTACACTTGCAAAGATGTAATTTAGCGTACTCATCCATACGTCTCCACCTAGCAGCATTAGTAGCTTACTTACAAAATCGACAACACTTGTCACTATTTAGAGTACCTGCGATTAAAGCCTTCATGGAAGGCCTTAAAAGAATTATTCCGCCCAGATTACCACCCTCTCCAGTGTGGTATCTAAACATTGTTCTTACAAGGCTCATGGGACCCCCGTTTGAACCTATGCATAAATGCGAACTGCAGTTCCTCACATGGAAAGTGGCTTTCCTTATTGCTATCACATCCCTTAGAAGGGCAAGTGAAATCCAGGCTTTAACCATACAAGAACCATTCCTACAATTACACCGCAACAAAGTGGTTCTTAGAACAAATCCGAAATTCCTGCCAAAAGTCATATCTCCGTTCCATCTTAACCAATCAGTTGAGCTACCAGTGTTCTTCCCAAATCCGGACTCGGTAGCTGAAAGAGCTCTTCATATCTTAGACGTTAAAAGAGCCCTGCTTTACTACATTGACAGAACCAAATCATTCTGCAAAACCAAACAATTGTTTGTTGCTTTCTCTCCACCACATAAAGGCAACCCCATTTTCAAATCCGGGATAGCCAGGTGGATAGTTAAATGCATCCAAATATGCTACCACAAGGCTAAACGCACACTATCAGTTCCCCCTAGAGCGCATTCCACACGCAAAATAGGGGCTTCCATGGCATTCTTAGGAAACATTCCCTTAGATGATATTTGTAAGGCAGCCACATGGTCTACAACACACACCTTCACTAAACACTACTGTGTTGACGTGCAAGCAAAACAATAAGCTTCTGTAGGTCAGGCTGTCCTTAAAACCTTATTCCAAACTGCTGCAATCGATACAGGTGACCACCGCTAGGGGAGACACTGCTATATAGTCTATCCTAAGTGTGTGATCTGCAGCTCATATGCCTCGAACGGAATATGCTACTTACCAGAATGCATCTGTTCTTGGCATGTAGAGCTGCAGAGCCACACATGCCCACCCACCTCCCCGGGACCTGTATCTGTTCCAGCATCGTCTTACTTAGACATTACACATGGACATCTCTTTCTTTTTACAAACTCCATCATTTCCCATCATGGCAAAAAACAATCTGAGGATGGAGTGGATGCCCATGCGCACTGTAGTCCAAGGGAGGAGTCACCTATCTCGTGACCAAAGACTTCTTCCGAAGACAACAACAACCTGCAAGCATCCGAGCCCAACACCAGATGGCGATCTACTATCCTAAGTGTGTAGCTCTGCAGCTCTACATGCCAAGAACAGATGCATACTGGTAAGTAGCATATTCCTTCACTTTCACAACACGCAGGGCTTCTTCTAGTCTCCTTCACGAACGAAAGGCGAATGCTAGCTGAGCTCAACAGCACTCTTGCTTACCTACCAGACCAGTGCAGACAGGCCCCACAGAGTGGACATTTTGAGGAGAATGCAAATGCACCACCCAATTTTCAATTACAGTTTCTTTTTTCTTTTAACAATAATATTAAGTAAGAGAAGTGGATGGGTGGGTTCACTCCCCAACCTAGAAGATTCACATTTAGACATCTGATAAATGGGTCTCGGGGCATACAGACTGTTTGTAGTGCATTTATCTGTACTCTGTCATACTCATTCCTTTGTTTCCTTCTAATACAACAGATTGATGGTGAATGGTGTGCTGCTGCCCAGATGAATGTTGGCCTTGTGTTGTAGTGTTGTCTTTGTCAAACCTTTCCCCAAATCCCCTTACCTGTCATTTCATCAACGCCTTAACCCTCTTACCCCAAACTGTGTAATTTATTGAGGTATGGCCTAAATTACACCATCAATGAATCACACACTTGGTGGGGAAGATGCGGTGGAAGCAACACCAACTTATTGTAGAGTCTTCGAAGCAGTAGCCCACACCTGCCCATTACTAACCCACGATTAAAAATTAGCCATATTTTAGAGATAGAATGACAAACATAATTCATCAGCATCATCACTTAGGCCTTGTGTTGCCTAACTGTAAACATCTACCCTAAGCTTGTCCACTCCAGACTTTGAGTCCATTTTTTTTTTTATATTTTGAGGATTTCACAGATAATACTGCTAGCTTCACATTAGCTAAAACTTACTAGTATTGCCAGTTATTTACTATTTTAGCATGGGTATTCTCATTGTGTCATCATGTAGTACTCAGGTGGTGTCAATTCTTTGTAAATCTTTGATAAATATTTAACCCACTAACTCAGACTTTCTACTTCCATTTTGTTTTTTACGATGGATAATCACTCTTTCAGTCAATCAGGGAATTGTGAAGCGCAGCTACTCACTCGCGAGGGTCTCAAGGTGCTGGGAGGGGGGGGGGCAGCAACGTTGAGTGCTGGGATGATCCGAAGTGCCAGGTCTTGATGTCCTTCCTTAACTGGGGCAGTATAGGCATTTGCAGGAGGGGGAGGTCGTTCCAGGCCTTGGCTGCGAGGTAGAAGGACTTTCTTCCCTTTACTTGTCTTGTAGATGCATGGGATGGTGGCCAGAGAGAGGGCAGCTGATCGAAGGTGTCTCTTGGGTGCGTGAAACGAGAGGTGGTTGTTTAGGCATGCTGGTCCTATGTTGTGGAGGACCTTGTATGCGTGGGTGAGGAGCTTGAAGGGTATTCTTCTTTCGATGGGGAGCCAGTGGAGATCGCGGAGGTGTTGGGTGATGTGGTTGTGACGTGGGATGTCTAGGATCAGTCTGGCTGAGGCGTTCTGGATGGTCAGGAGTTTGCGAGGAGTTTCTTGTTGATTACGGCATAGAGGGAGTTGCCGTAGTCTAATCTGCTACTGATGAGGGTGTGTGTGACCGTTTTTCTGGATGTGATTGGGATCCATCTGAACGTTTTTCGTAGTATGAGGAGGGTTGAAGCAGGCCTAAGATACGACGTTGATCTGGTGGTTCATTGTGAGCGATGAGTCAAGTATGATGCCGATATTCCGTGCGTGGTTGGGGGTTTCCGAGGGCGGGTGGCTACCAGGTGTCGTACCATGCGGAGGGGGTGGAGCCAAGGATGAATACTTCTGTTTTCTCAGAGTTGAGTTTCAGGAAGCTCTTCTTCATCCATGTGACGACAGCTTTCATCCCTTCTTCGAAGTTGTGCCTGGTGATGTTGGGTTCTTTGGGGACGGAGAGGATGAGCTGGGTGTCGTTGGCATAGAAATTGATGTTGAGCTTGTGATTTTCTGATGATGGTTGCAAAGGGGTCCACGTAGATGCTGTAGAGGGTGGGGCTGAAGGAGGATCCCTGTGGCACTCCGCATCTGGTCTCTGTAAGTTCTAAGAGGTAGGGCGGGAGCCTGACTCACTGAGTTCTGCCTGTGAGAAATGAGCATACCCAGTCCAGGGCTTTTCCATGGATATTGGCGTCATGGAGTCAAGTGTGCGGCCGGAGACGGTGTCGAAGCCAGCTGAGAGGTCCAGGAGGATGAGGGCTGCTGTTTGGCCCTGGTTGAGGAGGGAACGGATGTCGTCGAGTAGGGCGGTCTCGGTGCTGTGGTTGCTGCAGAATCAGGATTGGGAGATGTCCAGGACGCTGTTGGCTTTTGTGAAGTTTGCTAGCAGGGTGTTGATGGCCTTTTCGATGATCTTGGCTGTGAATGAAAGAAGGGAGAGGCGCCTGAAGTTCTTCAGATCTGTCGGGTCTATGGAGGGTATCTTCAGAAGGGGGTTGACTTCGACGTGTTTACAGTCGTCGGGGAATATAGCGGTTTCGAGGGAGAAGTTGTTCATCTGGCGTAGTTTCGGTGGGATGGCAGTAGCGGCTCTGAAAGATGTGGCGAGGACAAGGGTCTGAGGGTGCTCCGGAGTTGATGCTCTTCATGGTCTTTAGGTTGTCTTCTGTAGTGAAAGGGGTTCAAGTGAGCAGCGTCTGTTGGGTGGCGTCTATAGGATTATTCAGATCAATCCTTTAGTTTGAAATCACCTAGATGGAACTGGAGGTTGGACCTTGTTTGTGAAGTTGTGATGCCTTCCCTGTTATTGCTGCATTTATATATTCAGGTAAGACAACTAGTATCAACTTCGTAAGAAATACATTAACTGCTACTGTTTTTATGTAGATAGTTGTACACAATATAGGTCATCATGTCAGCATTCCCCATAATGGGCAAGATAGTTAGAGAGTTTAAGTCTAGACTCTATAACTAAGTGCTACGCTCTCTCTTAAGTTACAAGCACATGAACAGGCTGTGTAAAACTACTTGAAGGCAGCATTGCAAAGTAAAATATACTGCTTCAGACATAAATTTAGATTTAATAAAATAGTTTTACCCTTTATTTATGTACAAAGAAACCCACTCTCTCCACCCAAACAACATGCCCTCCTCTCCCCAAACACAATTGACCCAAGCCCCAAAACTCAAAGTGTCCATGAAAAAGTCTCTCCAGAGTCCATTCCAGCTGGATACGCTTCAGCCTCTGCCGCCACAAACAGGTTGCTCTTTCCTGCCTGTCGGGTGGTCCGGCTGGTCCAGCAGAAGCTGCTATATTGAGAAAAATTAAAAAAGACAACCTGTAAATAATGCTATGTTCAAACTATTTTTTAAATTACTGGGTGGCACAGTGGCAGTACATTGCTGGTCACCTAGTGCCATTGGAATGTATTTGATGTGATTATGATTTGGAGAAACTCAAGGCCAATTTTATCTTTTACCCAACCATGTTAACAGGCAGACAATAACATCATAGGTTATTAAAAAAACTGATTTGATTCGTTTTTTTCTTCTAAAGAATTTTTAACTAACTATACACAGTCAGACACAAAAATGAATGACTTCTCATCAATGAGTTCGGCATTATGCACTATATTGAGTACAAGTTGTGTGTGGTGCTAAAAGAATGAAGCCATGCTAATTGCCAGCCAGCGCCTCGGCTAGTTCTCTACTGTCTGCAGCTGTAGTTGACAATTATCTATTTTTAATTCCAGTGGCCCTGCTCTTCGCCAAATGCATTTCTCTTTCTATCCTGTTTCCAAAGAGTCAGATGAATAATAAATAAGATACTATCACACACCTCATGTATCAAATGCGGATATTAATATATTATCCTGTAAGTAGACTTTGAGAAAAATGAATCTATTGGACTGCACTACAGGTAAAGGAACACGCTATTTAGATTTTATTTGGGACATTCGTCACTGTGTATCCCAACAACCAACCAAACTTGACATCAAATCATGCACTTGCTCCCACTTTACTCTGTGGCCTTGCCCGCCACCACGCATTCCAACAAATTCATTTACTGTGCAGCAACCAAGGAAAGGAAACTTGATTTTCTTTTATTTATATATAATAGAGGGGCCACTACTCTGATCATCAATTCATCATCTTTGGCTTATTCCGACATGGTACAATTTGAAAGGGATAAAACTGAACAAGTGTAAATTAAATCTGTTATGGGAAACCATGAAATATATTCTGGATTCACTTCACATGGATATCACATTAAGTGTGGCACATGCCAAGAATGAATTTTTCAATTTGGTAGGCTGGGACGGAAGAACTAAGGAACAAATAAATTAGTGAAGTACTAAGGGGTTAATGAGTGGGCGAAGGGACAACACACCTTGTGTGTTCAGTTTTCAATGCATTGTAAACATTGTAAATGCTGCATTAACTGAAGGAGATGCACTTTACACAACCAACACTGTAGTCACAAATGTATTGACCCATACTGCACTTTGGTCTTAGTTGGCAAAAATGCCATGGACAGGGAGGGTGGATGATGAATGATCGATAGGATAGATCTGGCTCACTTAACAAATAAAAAGAGTCGAGGAAACAAAGAATAAAAATAATTAGCCCCCACTTAAAACCAAAGCTTTGAATGATACTGATAACTCTACATAGACCTTGTAAGCAAAGTAGGTGAGCAGCATGCTCTTCATGAGAAAAAGAGTTGCCTTGCTTATTCATCCAAAGAATCAAAATATTCATTCATCCTTTCATTCTAATTCACCCATAGTCACCATGATTAAGCGTTGCTTTCTCCCATCCAGTCTTTCTCCAAACTTTGCAATACATTATCCACTCATTTAATAGCAATCTTTGCTTCAAACCATCTTTTCACCCATGCATCCCTTTACCCACCGCGCACCTTTTCACCCAGCCACCCACCCTTTCACTCATATACTATTTCTTTCTTTTTTTTTGATAAACAAATGTATTGTTTTTACAGAATACAAGCACCAGTAACACGACATTGGATAGCACCAATATTGACGCAATACTGTTAAAAGAACACATACATTGCTTTTAAACCCCACCATCCAGCGGTGAATACAAACATTGTGTATAAAGAACAGGCTATTCCACTGCACCTAGCCATTTGCCCAATACCCTCCGGTATTTCTTAGGACACCCTTGTGCCTCATACATGTGTTTTTCTTGTGCTGCGCACCAATCTACCCCCCTTCGCCATTTCTCAGAACTTGGTGGCATGGGAAGTTTCCAGGAGGCGGCTATGTCCCGTTTTGCCACAACCATGACTGTGTTGTAAAGTACCTTCTCATTCCTGGACCCGTCTAGTCCATCTGTAATCCCGAGAAGGGAGTGACGTGGGTCATGGGGAACCTACCACCCCAGGACCTCGGTCAGTTGACTTTCGATCTCTCCCCAGAACTCAGCAAGTCGGGGCATGCCCACACCATGTTGAAGAAGTCGGCCAGGTCCAGACTGCATCTCGTACATGAGGCGGATGGAGAAAAGCCGTCTCGATGTAGGCGTTGTGGGGTTAGGTAGGCCGTGTGTAAGTAGTATAATTGGATCAAACGGAGTTTAGCGAATGTGGTGACCGTCTTGGGTGACATGAGGGCATCGCGCCAGTCTTCCTCATCCAGAGGACTCACCCACTCCTCCCATTGGCCCCTGTGTCGGTCTAGTGAGATCGGGGTGTTGTTGACCAGCGTCCTGTAAATGTGGGAAAACCAACCTTCCCCAAGTCGCCTGGCATGGTCTGTGCCTCGGGGGGACTGTATTCAGGGATCCTGATATTGTCTGGTATGTGTACGTGAAGGGCATGTCGCAGTTGTAGGTATTTGTAAAATTGTGATGGGTGCAGAGAGTATCTGGACTGGAGGTCTTTAAAGGAGCGCATGTGGCCGCTCGCCCACACATCGCCGAGCTGGGAGATTCCAATAAGATCCCACGTTCTGAACCCCTGTAACCCACTGACCTCCCCGAGCCATGTACCATGCTATAGAGGCGTATGTTGAGTGAGTTTGTGTGTCCACTTGGTATGTCGTAGAGCAGCCCGCCAGGCTAGGAGCACGGAGTGCGTGATGTCAGGCAGGGTGGATGGGATAGATTCCCCATACATTAGGGATTGGATTTTGGGCAGGCCGAGCTCACTTAGTTCAAGCCTCTAGGATGGGTCAGACCAACCCCCGTTGAACCAGTCATGTATACTCAATAGACGAGTCGCCAAGTAGTAGAGGTAGAAATGTGTCATCCCCATGCCCCCTTCGAATAATGCAATCTGGCAGGTTTTTAACGCCATCCGGGCCCTCCCTGCCCCCCAGAGGAATTTAGTAGACATAGTGTCTAGCTACCGAAACCACGCTCCTGGAAAACAGAAGGGGGTGTTTTGGAGGACGTAAAGAAATCTGGGAAGAATCATCATTTTAAATAAGGCGACCCTCCCCAAGGGGTTCAGGGGCAGTGTCTGCCATTTGTTTAGCTCCACCATAGCTTTCTTCATGAGCGGGGTTATATTAAGGGACCATCCCAATTCCGGGAGGAGAGCGACCCAGATCCCAAGATATTTAAAAGACTGACGCTGAAGAGGTATCGTGACTGCCAGTCGTAACATTCTCTGGAGAGATGGAACGGGACCAGGACCGACTTATTAGAGTTCATTCGGAGGCCAAAGGTTTGTCCAAAAGAAAGCAGGATCTGGAGACAACGAGGACCTGACTGGGCATCGTCTGCGTAAAGAGCGATCTTATCCACTTCAGAGGTGGGCCACTCCCATCCCCGAACGAGACTCTCGGACCGAATCAAGGTCGCTAGAGGCTCCATCGCCAAGGCGAAGAGAAGGGGCGATAGGGGGCATCCCTGCCTCGTTCCCCTTTGAATGGGGAAGGCGTTGGAAAGAACCCCATTGACCAAGGCGCGCGCTTGAGGCCAGGTGTACAAAACCCCAACCAGCTGACGGAAGCGATGGCTGAAACCCATCGCCGCCAGCACATTGTCCAATCCCTCCAAAATCGATGAGAAGGAGCGCCAAGTAAGGGGAAAGCACTTGGCGGTGAGCCAGGGCCAGGTGCAGCCGCAGGAGAAATTATCTGTTGCCTCGCTGGGGCATGAAACCACATTGTTCCGGGTGGACCACCGTGGTAAGGTAGGGCTTCAGCCATTGGGCAAGAATTGCAGCGTACAGTTTAACGTCCGTGTTAATAAGGGAGATGGGACGATAGTCAGCACAGTGCGGGGGATGGCGGTTGTGACTTCGGGAGGACTACGATGGTGGCCATGTCCGTCTCGGGCGGGAAGGAACCTTTCTCCAAAGCCTTGGCATACAGGTCCGCAAGGCGAGGCACGAGGGCCTCAAGGTATGCTGCATAGTATTCCTGGGGGAGGCCGTCTGGGCCAGGAGTCTTACCCGACGAGGGTTGAGCAATAGCCTCATTAATCTCGTCATGAGAGATTGGGCTGTCAAGATCGGCTATAGCAGTAGAGTCCAGCTGAGAGAGGTGGGAACCTGTCGCATCCATCAGCTCGCAGAGCAACCGTACCTGGGTCCGTTTGGCATAGAGTTGACGGTAGAAGGCGGCGAATGCACCGGCCATAGCCACCGGGGACCGTTGCATCGCTCTGGGATACGTGTCAAGCCTATGTAGGATTGTGCTGTTTTTGTCACCCCAGCTATAAACTCTGGCCACAGGAGCTTAGCGGCCTCCAGCGAGAGTTGCTTGATTTAATTTCAAATGTTCGTGAGGCGCCGCTCCTGAGCAGCGTTGCCTTCCGTGGAGGGGGAGTGCTCAAGGCGTAGAGCCTGCACCTCCAGAGAAGTGATCTGCAACAGTTGGGCCTGCCGTTGCATGTGGCCTTTGGCAAATCCACGAATAGTGGCCTTGCCCGTCTCCCACAGGGTACCCGGGGAAGGGACCGACCCCACGTTGGTGACAAAGTAGTGCTTCAGCTCCAGACCCACTGCCTTCTTGAATTCCTTGTCTTGAAGAAACCAGGCGTTCAACCGCCACATTAGGTGTGAGTAAGGGGAGGAGCCCCTGTACTAAGGAGCAGCGGGAAATGGTCGGAGATACCTCTCGGAAGTATGCGGATATCTTGGATTGTGGTGCAGTCCGTAGACGGAATAAAAATTGCATCTATGCGCGCCTGCGTGTGGTGTGCGGCGGAGGTGTGCGTGAACTGTTTAGCGTGTGGATGTCAGATTCCCCATGCGTCGCAGAGGCCAAGGGATTCAGCCCAGTTTGTTAACTGTTTCGCTTGCGCCAGCCTGGATATAGATTGAGGGCCTGTTGTGTCGAGAAGTGGGGTGGAGACCGCATTAAAGTCGCCCCCAATAACGGTGGACCCCAGGGGAGGGTGGGCAGCAGAGCGGTGGATTGTTTTGGAATCGTGGCGAGAATCGAGGGGGTGAGAACAGGGACACAAGGTTAAGGGGAGTGCCCCCAAGTGTACCGCAAATGATTACGAATATGCCCTGCTGGTCATGAATAACGTGTGTAAGCACAAAGGGAAGGGAGCGGTTCAGTATTATGGCCACGCCACGAGAACCTTGAGCGAAGCCCGAGTGCCAAACCCTATCGTAGCCGTAACGTGCTAGAAAGGGGCAGTGATTAACCAACAGGTGCGTCTCTTGAAGCAGAAGCACTGCTTTATTGAGGCGCTGTGCTTAGCGCAATACTGCCGTTCGCTTGTGACGGCCTAGGAGGCCATTAACGTTCCAGGATAAAATATGGAGGGCTGCTTTCGGAGATGGTATGTCAGTCATGGGGGCTGGAGGTCGTTACAGTGGCTCCTCGGACCCTGGAGAGATGTCGGCAAATGCGGGGCCTGGAGCAGGTGTGAAAGCGCGCTGGGGGAAGGACCATGTGTATTGGACCCCTATAGAAGTGGATCCGAGTGTCGTGTAGGTGTTGGTGCAGCAAAACAACAAAGAACAATGATAAACCTTGGAAGCAAACATTCTACTATTTCTTTCTTTTAAGTTACTTTCCGTTCTTTCATCTCTCCCTCAAGCCATTAAAGCACCCTAACAGAGAGCAGAAAAACAAGGTGGCCACGCCCATGCGGAACGCGCTGTGCTGTTCGCGCACGATTTAAAACGCAAGAACACACTTGAGAACTGCGCAGTGCCATTCACGCATGATTTTGGAGCGCGGACGCCCTCCACGTTCCCAATGTACTGCGAACGGGCACGCCGGCAACCTCTACCCACAAGCGGACCTCCGTGTAGCCCACAGAGTTTGTTTTTTACTCTGCGGAATTCCTCATAA
This sequence comes from Triturus cristatus, assembly GCF_964204655.1. Lineage (NCBI taxonomy): Eukaryota > Metazoa > Chordata > Amphibia > Caudata > Salamandridae > Triturus > Triturus cristatus. Next base: position 473,434,414 of record NC_140581.1, on the reverse strand, counting down.
TAGGACTGCGTGAACTCCAGCCACCCCTAAGCATGACACCCTTCTGTGTTTGAGGGCTGTTGCGTCTGATCAGTTGGAACCCCCAATCCAGTTGATTGGCCTTTTCCTAACAGCTTACCTCTCATCTTTCTTCCTTTCATAAATAAAAAGCACTAAGTGTATTTCTGAGCAGTGGCAAATCCTTTGAAGAGTTTAACCAGTCACCTTCAAGTAGCTGACTGTTGTACTTAGGTGTTAAACTGGTAATATTGTGGCACAGCTTTGGCTAGACACTTTTAATAGTTGCTAAAATGACAAAATAAAGGAATGATATTGCTAGTAATTGTCCCGCATTATGCATCATAAATAAATTCCCTTTCCTGGCTGCATAATTGCATAATTCCAGTCGTTCAACTGCATGTTGCATTGTAGACTTGTAGTTTTTATGCAGCTATTATTGGTTCAAAACGCCAGCACACAAAGCGCTGTTGGCTACAGTCATAGAAGTGGCACATTTTGTTAAGTATGCTCTCATGCCACTTGTTGGCTATATTTTAAATCTTTACAGTCACCTTGTTCATTTTAAAACCTGCTTATTTCACATCTAAAACAGAAAGTAGATTCTGTTCACATATTTTGTGCCACTTCACTCCTTCATTCATATTACGCTAAAAAACAACAGACAATTTATTTTATTTTTTGCAGTTGTATATAGCACAAATACGACCCAAAGGTATTGGAGCACTTTACATGAGCACCAGTTACATTACACACGATCACATTTATATTTTTTAGGCACAGGGAGATTAAGTGATTTGCCCAGAATCATAAAATGTTAAGCTGGGTCTCAGACTCGACCCTGATTTCCCTGTTCCAAAGTTGGAGCTCTGGCCAGAGTCCCACATCCTCTCCCCTATGGCAAGGCAATGTGAATCATTTGTCAATCCCATAGTGGAAAGTTTAATATCGAGCTTTGCAACTTTATAAAGGTACAACATGCAGTAGCATAGTCTGAAGGAAATAGGCCCTCTCTCCGCTATTTGGACTATGAAATACAGCAAAAGTCAGGTTTTAGTAGCCTCTGGGCCCCAGTCACCTGCACCTGTTGCACCAATTGATGCTGTGCCCCTGACAACTAGAGCAGCAGCAAAGTAAGCTTTCCCCATCATGGGACACGTACAAATAGGGCAGCAGCAGTGCAAGTTTTATTTCCTCACATAACAGGAATAGCATAGCAGTAGCAAAGTAAGTTTTCTCCTATCAAAGAAAGCAGCAAGTGCCATCTTCCATTCCCTGCAGAACAGATTTATAGGGGCAGACTAGCACAAGGTTTCATCACTCACAGAACATGAACAGTTACAGCATGAGTAGCATGTTGGGTACAGACCGATCTCTCAAGCGGATGCTTAACTCCCTGAGAAGAATGTATATGTGGATGAGTGAGTCAATATGCAAACTTTGACAACATTCTCGTTTAGGTGATATTCCATATCAGTGTCTTGAAAATCCGGCTGTCAGTGCTATCAAACCTGGTGCCATGCCCTGTAGCCTTGCTGCTGTCACTTCATTTAGACCTAACTGCTGACATTCACATGCATCTTTGTAATTTAGCCTTAGACCTCAACTGTAGTGCCCTTGCTGTACCAATAGAGAGAACTTCCCTACTTATGGTAGTAGGTAAGGGTATGAAAGGACGAACATACGCCCACTATGGTCCATTTAATGACAAAATCGTAGAAACAAAAAAAGCCTCTATGCGGCTCTTTTGTTCTCCCCCACCATTGTCTTGTCTGTTTCAATAATCTCCTTCTCTATTTTAGATATTTATTTCTCTCTCTCTCTCTCTCTCTCTCTCTCTCTCTCTCTCTCTCTCTATCCAGCCTCTACTCTCAGTTCCTACCTTTTCTCTCTTATTCTTTCTCCCCCGGTCTCTCATGTGCACCTCTTAGGCTTATATTTCTACTTCTAAGAAGTCACTTCTCATGCATTCACCTTCATCTATATTTCCACCCTTTTCTCTTATCTCCAGCACCCTCACGATCTTCATTCTCACCCGCCCCTCTCTTGCTCTCTTCTATCCACTTTTATCAATTATACATACCTCTCCATTCTTCTAATGGACCCACTCTCTCCGCCGCTTTATCTCTCACATGATCTTTCTTATTCTTAGTTGCCTCTCATTCTTCTGTCTCCATCTGCACCACCTACGCCCAGTACAAGGTTTGTTGCCATCCCGAGTTCAAGATACATTTTTCTGTACCACTCATTTTAGCAATGGGTGCCACATTTGCTGCTGTTACTAGAAATATGAGCCCCTTGTCCTAATGATGGGAGCCTAGTCATGCATCTAGTATCCTCTTCCCCAAAAATTGCCCCTGGTCTATGTCTCCCACTGTCCTCTTTTCTCACAACTACTCTCTTGAACTTTTTTTTATCATTCATCCCCTTCTTTTTAGGTCTCGCCTGCCGACGGCGCATGCACTGTCGCTGCAAGTGGTATTGTTCACTGTTGGGGGCGTGGAACTCACCCATTGCCTAGCATTTGTTGGCATCATTGCCACTCTCTTATTTGCTGTCTTCTAAGTGCCAGCACTTGCCAATGTCACTTCCTGTTCATCAGCTTGGATCTGCGACCAAGTACTGATTGATTTACTTTTATTAGTGTCTTTCCACTGTCCATCTGCTCTCTGAGCTACAGATACCATTTTATTTTGACCATTGCTTCTTTGCATATCCCCTTGCTTATTCCCTTCCCAACCTTGTGTTGCTTCTTCCCCTCCAACTGCCCATCCTTGTCCGTGTTGCTTCTTTTCTCCCACCCCCACCCTCCCATTTTTGTGTTGCCCTTCCCACCCACCATAAGAAACAAGCATTTGCAATGCAATAGGTCTCACCCTTGGGACCGTACATGTATTTGGGCATTCTATTGATTCTGTTAAGTTTTATTTGATCCATAGTTGAAATAATAAACCTTCTGCATGTAGGCGTATGTTTTTTGGGTCTTAATTATCTGAGGCAGCCCATTAATGAGCGAATGTGTTGCTTGAGATGACTTGCAGTTCACACAAAAGTCAAAAAGGGCAGTAAGTGACAGAGGAATGGGAGTTTAAGAGTGAGGAGGAGAAAAGCAAGAAGTTAGTGATAAGAGGAAAGAAAGAAGGGGCGAGTATATTAGAGTTTGCAAGGTTCCAAAGAGGCCTGAACAGTCTAGCATGGAACTGGGGAACCAAGTTTGAGTCCAGACCTGAACTCAACATCGTATGATTTTGGCAAAATCGCTTAATCACCCTGTGCCTAAAAAACTGACCGTGTGTAATGTAATCTGGTGCTTATGAGCCTTTGGGCCAGGTTTACGCTAAGTAAAAATGCAACGAGAGAGCAAGAGAATACTATATACACCCTCTGTGTAGCACTATTAGCACGAGACAGTGACCCAAAAACGAGAGGAGCACACTTTTAAGTAGTGCGTACAATCTAGTAAAAGTGTTCAACAAAAAGCTTTGATTAAGGAATTATAGAGGTATAGGGATTTAGAAGAAGAGGACGAGGAAAGAGAGAGTAGAAAAGGGTCAGGGAGCAGAGGAAAGACGACAGGAAAAAGCTGAGGAAGAAAGAAAGACGGTGAAAACTCTGGAGTAATAAAACTGGAGAGAGAGAGGAAAATGATGGAAGCTAAAAAGTAAAGAACTTGAGACAAGCGAAGAAGAGTTCCAAAAGAGAGTGGAAATGGCTAAAAGGAGGGAAGAAGTCACAAAAGCCCAAGAGAAACATGAAAGAGCAATGAGGGGGAAGAACTAACTGAATGAGAGGGTTAAAGTGAAAACTATGAGTCAAAAGCGGAATATGTGTGTGGGAGTTAAGGCTGCTATGCAGAGACGAACATAAGAAAAGGGTGAAAGTGAATTGGCGAGAAGGAGTAAGGGATTTAACAAGAGGGGTGGGTGTGCTTGAGGGTGCTCTCGTGATAGGCAGTCCATGGTAATGGCAGATGTGCTAGTCTTTATTCGTAAAAGCTCAAATACTTATTAATTGCAGACTGGTGGATGTTTAGACGTATCCTTGCAAAACGCATAATGAGCGTTATTCCCTCAGTAGTGTATGTAGACCAGCAAGGCTTTACTGTGGGCAGGCAGTTTAGTGAGCTAACACATCACTTAATAGGCTGCATCGATATTGCTGAAACATAGTCAACGACTATAACACACTTGGTATAGTACTGCGTATTATTTTTGCATGCAAGGTTTTGTTTGCCTCCTGTATTTTTTACAGTTTAATATTTGTGGTTGTTTGGTTGCAAGTTGTTTACTAGGGAAAACAAATACTTCGATGTTTCTGTTGCTTCAACATGTTATGGTTATTTAAATTCAAAGCAATGGTTCTGTGTCGAATAAACAATTTGTATATTTTTTGTCTTGAAACCTGCACATTGAAAAGGAGTGTACCCTTTTGATTAATGTTTTTTTTAGCATTTCACAAAGAAATCTGAATGCAAGTTAACATGTAAACTTATTGACGATTACTTTCTTTTAAGTTTTCCGAGTCCCACAATTGTGGAATAGTTCAATTGAAGACCAGCCTGCTCAGCAGTGGCAGCAAAAGGGTGTATGTAGCCTACCCCCGCAGACCATCTTCTGTTAAGACTGTCGGTGCGCAGGGGACATTATACTACATGGCGGCACAACAAGACTGCGTGGACTTGATTGAAGCACAGAGTTATGTAGAAGAGTAGTTTCTGCATTTCCCTCGAGACAATAGAATTGAAAGTTAACAAAGTGCGTTTTTAAATTAAGTGTGACACAATTATTAAAAATTCAAGAACACACAATCAAAGAGCCCCTTCACCTGTTTTAACTACTGTCTACTCGTTCAGAGACTGCACTTCAATGAAATAACAAACTACATGAAGGGCATGAATGGGGGAGGGAGGGGGAACAATGGCGGAAGTGTCCGCAGATTTCTATAAATAACAGCGCGCCCACTTCACTTGGAGTCCGTGCAACGGCGGAGGGGGGACGGGTGTCGGAGCATATTTACCATATGGAATGGCCTCAAATCCTTAAATATTTTTGATCCAAAATGGTAGTTTAGGGGGCGTGGCCAAGATGGTGGTGTGAGCGGACGTGTAGTGTCGGAGCTCCCGCCGACGGCCTGCCGAAGCACCGGCCTTAGGGTCGTCAGAGAGCCTGCTAACCCTCGCTGCGAGGCCGGTTGAGACCGGGAATAGCGGAGTTGTCAGCGGGGAGCAGCAAAGGAGATCGGGAGAGCTCCCCGAGGGACTGGTGGCGACGAATTGGCGGCGGAGTGTGGCGTGGCCCAAAGTGGAGCGTCCGCTCATCGTGAGGCCTGTGGGACAGACTGCGCGCCTGCCCGACTGCTGGAGGTGACGGTCGCCCGCCGCAACGTTGGTCCCCTGGGAGCAGGCGCGAGTGACGGGATCACAGCAGCGTACATCGCGGAGGGACGGCGGAAAGCCCAGTTCGCAGGCTGCGGGGCAGAGTCTGGCCGGCGGCCCGATTCAGGGGTGACTCAGCGGGCTCGGAGTAGGCCTGACCCCGGACGACCCCGCAGGCGACGAGGCCGTCACAACGGGAGAGCCGAACCCAGAGAGCAGCGTACGGTGAGCTGGGGGCCCGGTAGAGGTCTGGCTGGCGTCCGGGTCCCCACGGACTGGCAGGCCTGTGGGGGTTAGCAGTGGGCGGCACCGGCGAGACTCGCACTTGGGCAGAGGAGATCGGAGACCCATGCAGGGTCAGACAGTGGGGAGCCAGGCGGACTGTGGCAGACTGGTAGGAGCAGGGGTCCCTCTGGACTGCGAGGGAGACGCCGCCGGCGGATCGCTGGGGTGCCACGGAGGAGGTGGCTACTGACGGCTGCCCTGCGCTGACTGTCATCTTAGCGCGCTGGAGGGAAAAGGCAGTCTGAAGACCCCCCGCGGCCTGGTTGCCGCGCCTGGTGGTGGGGACAGTGATTGAAGCAGCGCCAGAGTGGACGGTGAGGAGATTTTGGCATTGTTGGGAGGGTCCCTTCCTGGAATAGACATCGGAGGGGAGGGGCCCCTGGTGCTCTTTGCCCGGCCCGATCTCCGGCTCTCTTGGGACAGTAGCAGGCCGAGCGAGGTGGTGGTGTGCTTGCCTCTCCTCTCCTGAGAGCTAACGTGGCACCCCTGGTGACTGAGGAGGATACATTGTGCGCTGCCCAGATCGCAGAAGGGGAGTTCACGGTAGCGGCGGGCACGGGAGCGGAGGCCTGGCTGGACTGTGGTAATTTACTGGACGCAGTGGTGACGCAGCCCGAGGAGGGGAAGGTGCCTCGCACTAAGCCTTGCGTGCTTCCCGAGGGCTTTGGACTTGGCGGTGCTAGGGGGGGCACGTACGCACTACGGGACAGACCAGCGGAAGGCCGGCTCTCTGCTCCCCTGCCATTTGCCCATAACCCGGAGTGGATTGGAGGGTGCGACGCCCCGGAGGCGGGCGGCTCATGGGCGAAGGTCTGAGAAGAGGGACACCCCCATTGCATCAGCTGGAGTTCCGGTGAGTGAGCTGGGGGTTGGTACATGTAACACAGCTGCGGTACTTTGGCGGAAGCGGGGCGCGTGACCGCGCTGAAGGGCCTGGGACAGGTGGAGTGAACTTTTTAACCAGCGTGGAGAGAGCAGGAGGGAGGGAGGTCCTGACGTCTGGAGCTCCTCTTGGCCCGGAGCGCAACACGCTATGGTCCCCCCTAAGGGCCGCAAAGACAAAACTCTGAAGGACCTGTTTGTGAAGGTGCAGGCGGCCCAGCACGCGGAAGACATGGCGACCGGCGGTGTTCGCCCAGCAACAGCGAAGAGTGAGGACGCAGAACCGATTACCAAGGCCTTTCTGGAGTCCATGTTTGTGGGCCTGAGGAAAGATATCCACACCCTCAAGCGGGAGTTCACAGCAGAACTCAGGGAGGTTCGTAGAGATGTGGACAGCATGGGGGAAAGAGTGGCCGAGCTGGAGGGCAAAAGCGACGGCTGGGACCCGGCGCCACAATATACAGATCGGCGGAGTAAGGATGGACGACGACTCGAAGGACATTTTTAGGTATACAAGAGAGCTCTTTAATCATAATTTGGGCTGGCCACGCGAGACGGAGCTGCGGCTTGATCGAGCACACAGAGTGGGGCCCCCGCGGGCGCCATCCGCCCGCCACCGGACATATTAGTGTGCGTTCAAGACTACTGCACCAAAGAAGATATAATGAGAAAGGCCCGCACCCGTTTTTGTTCCGCGACCAACGGCCGGTTTTGTTTCAGGACCTCTCCGCTCTCACCCTGCACAAACGCAAGACCTTCAAGCCAATTACCGCGCATCTCCTGCAACGCAAGATTCCTTACAGCTGGGGCCATCCATTCCGCTTGGTGTTTCGGATTGACAATACGCTTTATCAATTGCGCTCCTTGGCATAAGCGGGCAGGCTGCTGAGCGTGGAGATACCAGCGGGTGACAGCGATGACGACAGTCCCTTACGGCAGGCCGGTGATTCACGGCCCAGGTGGCGCCAGCAGGGCCGTCGACGGCATCCCAGGAAACCCCCAGTGGCAGACATACTCAAAGGCCCGCAGGCAGCTCTGGAGTCAGCATCCGCGGAACTGAACGGCTCCCGACCTGGCTGACCCCGGCAGCAGCGAGGGTTGGGCTAGTTTAAAGTTTTCTACCCGGGTCGTTTGCGGGGTAAGACATCCCACCGCAGGCTACTTACTCCACGATGTCATCCTTCCATTCACCGGGAGGTGGAGGACAATGGGTTGCCACACAGTTTACTTCTTGGTTGGTTTTTCTGATTTTGGATTGGGGTCTGGGTTGGGGGGGATTCGGGGTTCCATGTCCACCTTTGGGGGGGGGTGATACTGAGGCTCCGTCAGATGATGTCAAGCATGCAGACTCCTCACTCTGCATCCCCACTGGGCAGTCATAGGGGCTTCGATGGGGCAGTTTGGTTCCTTGAGATACCATAAATGCCGGCTCACACACTTAAAATCCTAACTCTCAATGTTCGGGGTCTCAATAACCCCGTTAAGCGTAGGGCGGTCTTATCATATCTTGAAAACTCCCAAGCCGATCTATGCCTCTTGCAGGAGACGCACCTATTAGCTAGAGACTGCCACCGTCTCCGATCACGGAAATTCCCGATGCAATTCTTTTCCTCCGGCCCTACCAAGGCCGCGGGGGTGGCGATACTGGTGGCGCAGCGGTTCAAGTGGGAGGTCCTGCGGAAAGAGGCAGAGATCAGGGGCCTACAGACTCGCCCTGGGCACCATGACTTTTACCGTAGGCGCCGTATACGGTCCAAATGTGGGTCAGGAACAATTTCTCCACTCCGCCGTTACTGACATCACGGCAACGGCAGACCGACATATTATCATTGGGGGGGATTATCCCGGACGCCAAACATCAGACAATAGGAAACGTGCTCTCCATTTAATCAAGAAGGCCTCTCGCACGGAGGGAGAGTATCTGCTCCTCACCATTGATGTGGAGAAGGCATTTGACCGCGTTCATTGGCCATATTTAGAGCGGGTTTTGCAACGGATGGGCCTGGGAGAGAAATTCCGCACCCACATATTTAATTTTTATACGTTCCCGTCTGCTTCTGTCCGGGTGAATGGCTACATGTCCACTAGATTTCCGATAGGGATGGGTACCCGACAGGGGTGCCCTCTGTCACCCCTCCTTTTCGCCGCCTACATGGAACCGCTCGCCCGGCGGATTATGCAAAATTCATCGATCTCCGGGATCTGGTTCGGGGGATATGTCCGCACCATCAGTCTGTATGCAGATGATGTGTTGATCTCATTATCCAGTCCACGCACGGCGTTGCCAGCTTGCCTTGCGGAGTTGGACTCCTTTGCGCGGGTTGCGGGGTTTAAGGTCAATACCGACAAATCGCTGGCCCTTGACCTCTCCCTGTTAAGATCCACCCGGGAATATCTTCAGGGTTTGCTGGCCATTCAGTGGGCCTCTGACACGATTCCCTATTTGGGGATTCAGTTGGCACCCACTTTCCCGCAAGTCGTTGCTACCAATTATGCTTCCCTTCGCCGGAAGATTCGCTGGGAACTTGGTCAATGGAAATATAGCCCCCTCTCGTGGCTGGGGAAAATTGTGGCGGTTAAGATGACCATCTTGCCTCAAATTCTTTATCTCTTTCGTACTATTCTTTTACGCCCGCCCGCGGGCTGGATACAGCAGACCCATTCTGAACGTGCCCAGTTCATATGGCATGGTCGGATAAAGCGGTTGCTGTCGGTTCTGCCCCCGGAGGGAGGTGGTTTGAGAATTCCAGATCTACAGCTGTACTAACAGGCAGCTCAATTACGATACTTGGTTGAGTGGAGTCGTTGGGAATCTGAGAAGCATTGGTTGTTTCAAGACCAAGCAGTAGCTGCTCGGCCCCTGCAGGAGATCCCTTTCCTCCGCAGGCAACATAGGCCCCCCAACCTGTACGCCTCATATATAACCTGTGTTCCTCTCGAGGTGTGGGACCGCACCAATATTAAACATGACCTTACTACCTTTCCCTCCTCGCTTACTCCCCTGATGGACATTCCGGATTTCACTCCGGGAATGGACCAGGTGGCCTTCGCGGCATGGAAACCAGCAGGTTGCCGTTTCCTGTACCATTTATATGGGGCAGACAGCGTTATCCCCTTTCAGCATTTTAAACAGGAATATGCGCTGCGGGAAACCGAAAGGCTTAGGTACTTGCAAGCTCGTCATTGGGCGCTTGATGAGCGAGTTCGCCCGGCGGCTGACAGACGCTTCTCCCCCTATGAGCGATGGCTTCTTACACGCACGTCGGACAAACAATTAATCTTGGACTTGTATAGAATGCTCCAGGTCAGATTTGCACACATCCACAATCCTGGTAGGGCGCGCGGAGAGAGGGAGCTAGGCAGGACACTCAGCCACAGGGAGTGGGAGGGTATCTACTATAGCACCCCAGACCTTCCTGGTCTGCACCAGAAGCAAGTCCTCCATTCTTTGTGGGTTCCGCTTGCCAAGGCTTGGTGAGATCTAGTTCAACTTCGACGCCGCCGACAGCAAGAGCCTTCGTGGGACAGCTCGCCTCCTGGTCCTGGTCGTCCTCGACGTCTCCTGGTACCCGTGGCTGCTGCGACAAGCTTCACCTCTTCACCTGCAATCTTCACGACATCGCCTGGTTCCTTCCTGGTTCCACGTGGTCACTGGCTAGTGACCTTGACTCTGTCCCTTCTGCTTGCAGGTACCCTTCCTTCTTGATCCCGGCCTTGGGATCCACCGGACACTCTGCACTGACTGCCTGTCAGCAACTTTCCTTCAGGCATCCATAGAAGTCCACGACGAAACCCGACGCAAGTTCACACCTATGCACCCGCAGCCCGTGGGCTAGGTAACTTGGGTACTTCGGTGCTCACAAGGGTAGTGATTATCCTAGGGTCTAGTTTCCGAGTCTCGACTTTCTAGCTACTCCAGAAGTGTCCTAAAACTGCTTATTTCAGAACTGTACTATTTCTATCGATTATACGCATTACTCGTGAGTGTTTCCACTCTGCACCTGAATCCCGTGGGCCTCCCACTTCCTAACTGTTGGTAGTGTAGTGTAGTCCCAGCGATTCCCTAGGCCTAGGCCTATTCTATTTCCGTGACAGTGGTCCTTATACCACTTCTTTAGTATATGGTTTGCGTGGCCGCTAGGGCCTAACTGTATTACTTACCTGTGTGACTTAATGTATGCTTGAATAAGACTGTGTTGTACTTACCTCGAATCTCATAAAGAGTGCTGAGGGTTTGACTAGAATAAATACACTTTATTTTATATATATATCTGTTGTGGTGTCCTTTCATTTGGTATTCAAGGGATTATATATGGTATCACAGCTGGCTTCACATGCCATTCAGAGTTTAGCCTAAGACTGCTCTTGTCCATGCTACCACTAGGATAGCTGGTCTATAAGGTTGACTTTACAACCAATCACCATAAGGGTTGTTTGGACTGATATAGGGTGTACACTAGAACTAGTGACATCATACATCAGGCCAACTTCTCACAACCACCGCCATGTGGTATTGTAACAAACAGGGCGGGTTGGGGTCATGGACCCTTTGTCAGGAGGCTCTGCGCCTCTGGACATGGCTGGAACACCAGGGCATCACCCTGGTGGTTCAACATCTGGCGGGCTCTCTGAACGCCAGAGCAGACGAACTCAGCCGCCGGTGCATGATGGATCACGAATGCGTCTGAACTCGGACGTGGCGCAAGGTCTCTTTCTGCAGTGGGGAGAGCCTTGGTTAGATCTATTCGCCACCGAAGAGAACGCGCAATGTCAGCAGTTATGCGCGTTGGAATTTCCAAGGCAGCACTCGCTCGGAGACGCTTTTCGTCGCGAGTGGAGTTGCGGTTTGTTGTTCGCCTTTCTGCCTATACCACTTCTGCCCAGAGTGCTGAAGAAGATCAGGAGCGACCGGGCCCAAGTTATCTTAGTGGCTCCGGATTGGGCACGAAGGTTCTGGTATCCCGAGCTACTCAGTATGTCAATCGATCCTCCGATACGATTGCCTCTTCAGGAGGACCTTCTGTCGCAGCAGCAGGGGACGGTCCTCCACCCGAACCTGTCCAGCCTCCACCTCCATGCGTGGAGATTGAGCGGCGGCAGTTGATGCCATTTGACTTGCCTCCTGAAGTCTGTGATGTCATTCTGGCAGCCAGGCGTCCCTCCACAAAGACGGCATACGCCTGCCGGTGGAACAAATTTGTGGCATGGTGCACAGAAAAGGCTGTGGATCCCCTTTCCGCCCCTCTTTCTGAGGTTCTACTCTTTCTTCTTTCTTTGGCCCAGCAGGGCTCTGCTCTGGGCACCTTGAAAGGTTATCTTGCTGCAATCTCTGCCTTCTTACGGCTTCCTGATCAGCCTTCTCTTTTCAAGTCCCCTGTTGTTTCCCGTTTTCTCAAAGGCATTACTCACATGTTCCCTCCTGTCCCCTTCGTAATGCCTCAGTGGGACTTGAATCTTGTCCTGACTTTTCTGATGTGCGCTCCTTTTGAGCCTCTTCACAATTGTCCCATTCGTCTTCTGACCCTGAAAACTGCTTTCCTGGTAGCTATCACCACGGCTAGACGGGTGAGTGAGCTCCAGGCTCTGTCATCTAAGCCTCCCTTTCTTTCTGTTCATCCGGACAAGGTTGTCCTCCGGCCTCGTCCTTCTTTTCTACCGAAAGTGGTGACCCCCTTTCACCTCGGGCAATCTGTCACGTTGCCCACCTTCTTTCCGCCTCCGCATCCTTCAAAAGAGGAAGAGAGGCTCCACCGTCTGGACCCAAAACGGGCGCTGTCCTTTTATTTGGACCGCACCAAACAGTTCCGGGTGGACGACCAACTTTTTGTTGGATACGTAGGAGCTAAGCAGGGGAAAGCGGTACACAAACGGACCATCTCGCGGTGGGTCGTGTTGTGTATTAAACTTTGTTACTCCTTGGCAAAAAAGGACCCTCCTGTTGGGTTGAGGGCCCATTCCACCCGGGCCACAGCGGCTACTACTGCCCTGGGCCAGGAAGTTCCCTTGCGGGACATCTGTCAGGCGGCGACGTGGGCTTCACTGCACACGTTTGCCAAGCACTATTGCCTGGACAGCCAAGTCCGGAGAGACGGCTTCTTTGGCCGTTTTGTTCTCCAGGACTTTCTGGTGTGATCTTGGTTCGCAGACCCACCACCGGGGTTGGTATTGCTGGGGTATCTATTCTAAGGTGAGGAATCTAACTAACGTGTTTCTTTCAGATGAACAAGTTACTTACCTTCGGTAACAATGTATCTGTAAGAAACATTAGTTAGTTAGATTCCTCACCGACCCACCCATCCTCCCCGTTCTGCGAACTGACATCTAGGGTTAAGGTTATTCTTTTCAGGCCCCTAGATTTTTTGGCACCAGTGTCGGTCTCTTGCATGGCTCTGCGTTCCTGGTGCGGAAAGCTATGTACAAGAACTGACGTCAGCGCGCGAGGGCGGCGTCTAAGTACTCCGACGACGTCATTCCGGCGCACGACGCCGACGACGGACGCGGAGCTGCAGACGACGCCTAGCGACGCGCAAGGGGTATTGCTGACGAAAAATCTTTCCAGATCCAGGCTGACGCCTGGGGATATTCTAAGGTGAGGAATCTAACTAACTAATGTTTCTTACAGATACATTGTTACCGAAGGTAAGTAACTTGTTCTTCTAGCTCTTTTCGCTACTGAATTCCGAGAAGTCACCTGCCCACGTTACCTACGTTTATTATGCCTAGCGGACACATCAGAGACGGAGGGGTGAGGGAGTCACATTAGGGGGTCCAGGGGAGCTGTAGGGTGGACATGGAACGGGGGGATTGGTGGAGGGGAGGGGGGGTTGGGTTCCTTTTTTTTTTAGGGGTATATTAGCCTTTGCTTCTCATTGGGGTGGTTAACTAGCAGAGGCGTATGCCCGGGTGTGGACGCGCATTTCTACATTGACTTGTGTAGTTGCATACCCTATGCACGTATGGTTGGGATAGCATACCCGGTCAGAATTGCTTTGAGTGTTCTGTTTCTTTTGAAATTCAAGAAAGATTCACACCGATATACGGAGCGCATACTGGAACTTATAGACCTTAGTGGGGCACACCTTGGGCACATGGACGCAGGGCACCCCGAGTGTCTTGCTCGCCTACTGCTAAACTTATCTGACAGTTCATTCCCCTTCCTCCATTTTATCAGACACGGCCGGCCCGGATGGGTTGTAGGCGGCATGCTGTGTTTAAAGTTGGGAATGTATGCTCTGACTTTCGTTTAGCTTTACCTTGTTAATATCATTGTGTAGTAGCAAGCCGGCCCGATGGGTTGTAGGCGATAAGCTTTTGTACCGCTGATGGTGTTCTTTCAATAAAATAGATTTAAAACCAAAATGGTAGTTTATTTAAATTTAAATAAAAAAAATACCTGATATGCACATAAGACTCTTCCATGTGTGTAATTTTTTAGTTTAACCTGCTTCTGACCCGCCCCTTGGGGAGGTTCACAGATCCTTGCTCTTCCTCCTTCCCCTCGTTCTTGTCCGAGCTGCGAGCCTGAAAGTGGTAAAGACGGGTGTTAAGCGGCTGCAGGAGCACTGACTACAACGGGGAGAGAGGCATCCCGTGTGTGCTGCGGAGGCAGAGTGGACAGAGTAAGGGAGGGTGAGGGTTGGCTCAATATGGAAAGGAAAAAATTCATAACACACCATGAAGCAGACAGCGCGTCTGCTAAAATACAAGCATTGCTAGCACCGTGCTGTCCAAAACATGAAGCACGGTTTCGGAGAACAAAATATGAAGCGTGGTGTTGGAGTTTACCACGCTTCATGTTTTAGACCGCACAGCGCCAACAATGCTTGTTTATTTTAGTGTGTTTTTGCTAAAATAAACATGCATTGTTAGCACCCTGCTGTCCAAAACATGAAGCGCAGTGTCGGAGAACAAAACATGAAGCGTAGTGTCGGAAAAGTGGGTGCTGAAGGAGTGAGACGGACTACTGCTGCAGGGGCGGTGTGCACTCTGAGGGAGGTGCGGCGCTTCAACAAACTGCAACAAAATAAAGAAGCATTGTTAGGACCTTGCTATGCAAAACATTAAGCAACGTGCCTGCCGATATATAAAGTGAAGTGAGGGAAAGTAAACAAAGAGTGCGTAGTAAGGAACATATACTGAACAAGTGTATGTACACTGTACTTCACCGGTGCGCTGCAGCCTTGAAAAGAGGTGAGGTATCAGCTGCGGGAACAAGCCCGGAGGCAGCAAAGAAGATGGGGTGCACCACTGGTAAGTAGGAGGCGGGAATAGAGTGGTTTTATTGATTACAGCAGGTTTAGCATACAGCGCATGTGCGCTGTAGCCCAAGCCTAAAAAATAAGCGATATAACGCAGCCAATGCTGACTGCATCATACCACTTTTTTTTTTTCCTTTTCCCACATTTCCAAAAGTCCATATAGATGGCCACTCTGTATGTAGTAGGGCGCCTGACCTGGGAGCACAGCCATTGTGTTTACAGCAGTGATTTTAATGGGTATTTGGAAAAGGCATTTTTATGACAGCCCTGTTCTCTTTTGTACATGCCCATTGCCACACCACTAGAGCTGCACTTAGTCTGCTCCTAAGTGTGGCTCAAACAATTATGCCTTTATCCTATGATGCTTGGTGTCTGGAGTCAGCAAGGGATACAAGCAAGTATTGACACAGCCTTTCGGCCTCACCCATGCGAAAGCTATTGGCAAAACCCAATCTATTGCCTTTGCCAATGCTTGTTTTAAATGCTTGAGCCACACACTTTCTCTTCTCAAGCGCTCACCTTTTTTCTCCATCTCACATACCGTCCTCTCTCACTTTTCATTTGTGCACCCATTTCTGTCAATCCTCCAAAAAATCAGCTTTCTATCCTTCTCACTTCTCTCAAGCTGAGCACACACTACTCTTTCTAACAATCAGCTCACTATTCTCTCATACATTCTTTTGTCCCATCTTGCCTTTACATGTCCTCTAGTCTAACCATTTCACACCCTTCTTTCAAAGCTCCTCTTTTCTCTACCACACACTCCTCTTACCAAGCCATTTTCAGTCACACACACACCCTCATGTCTCAATGACATGCTCCTCTCATAAACACATTGCATTCTCTTCTTCAAATCCTTTCCCTCGTAAATCACACTTATTTGCCCTTCTCACTTACTCCATTTTACCTTCTGCTCAGACAATTCTCTCAGCTCCGGTTAAACCGGACCGGTTTCTCGCAAGCACTTTTTTGCTCCCTCCCTTTGTCAAGATCTGACTGACAAACCCTAGCTCAAAAAGGGTTAAGAGGAAACTTGGCAGTCGTCTGAGATGTACAAGAAAATGTTGTCATAAAATGAACAAACTGTTGGTTTCAAGACTCTTTTTGAAACAATGCATCATAACCCTGCAGAAATCCAACATGGCTGAAACAGGCACAATCAAAGGGTTAGCAGAGTGGAGTCAGCGGTCTAGATCACGGAGGCTCGCGACAAGCCAGGTGCTTAATACGCAAGCTTCTGAAAAGAACTGCGCACTTCAACCGTCAGCATAAGGGAGTGAAGTGTCTCCACTTCACGCATTCCCGTTCGCAGTATTTCCTAAAGTATTTGTTTAGTCAGGGACACTTCTCGCGTCTTAGTAATTAATCAGGAGCGTTCGTCGAGTGTCAAGAAGAATTGCAGCACGCATGCGCAACGAGGGACGTTAAGTCACTAACCACCTCAAGAAGCCGAGGCTCGGCTACACAGAAAATCTACGCGTCGTGGCAAGTTTCAATACAGAGTTCTACCGCCAGTTTTGAGGGTAATAAGGTTCCGGTCGTAGCGGTGGTGTGTTTAACCACTAGTTCTGAGGAGAATAAGTTCTGGTGGTTGCGGTGGTAAGCGGTGTCGTTAGACACCAGTGCACTACCTATTCATTAATGTTTTTACCTGGTGAGAATCTTCATTTTCACATAAGATTGTGACCAAAATTTGGATGTTCATTCCTTATGAAATAAACAGAGAGCAAGCATTACAACTATAAATTGAAACACAGTGGCAGTTACCAGGACATTAGAATACAGTAATTTTTGGGGTAACTATCTAGAGAGATAGTGCAAATATTAAAAGAGAACATAGGTAAAGTAGGGAACTGGTTCATAGTTTTGCCTCTTTTAACGGGTGCAGAGATATACATCCCAAAATAATACCCTAGGAGGAGAGGAGCTATAGCCAAGGGTCAACTGGGTAATTGATGTATTTACGCAAAGATAGTGTGAGCCATTTAGCAGTGTAGTATTGCATGTTTATTTGGTTTATTTCATTCTATGCAGGTACAACGTGCAAGGCAACGCAGACTCGGCTGACCCAGTAGCGTGATTGACTAACAACTGCTACACCAGGCTGTCTCTCTTTTTCTTCCACTTCCCCTTTCCCCCCGTCTGTAACACCACTTGGAAGTTCATAGTTTTTTCCGGGTGGCGGATCAGGTGGTGGGGCGTTGGGACCATCGTCAACTCCTGTGGTTCAGGTCTTGGCTCGTGACAGATTGAAGTGCCAGCCTTTCCCACCCGAGTCGAGATGGCTGAGGGTTTTAATCTTAAGACCTTGGCGGGAATTTTAGAGGGGTTGCAAAACCAGTTGACACAGTCAGCTGAAGAGAACAGAAGTCTGAGGGAGGAGGTTAAGAGGGCTCAGCAGGAAACCCAGCAGATTAAATTAAGAATGGAAGAATTAGTATTAGGAACTCCAGATTCGTCTAGATTTGGAACTGATAGAAGGTCAACCTCAGGGGTAACAACCCAGGTGATTCATTCTGTTGCACCCATAGTTCCACTGGCCACTCCCGAAAGATTTAGCGGTGATCCGCACAAAGCTCACATTTTTCTGACCCAATGCTCACTACATTTTTTATGTAGGTCAGCAGTGTTTACTGAGGATCAAACAAAAGTCGCTTTTGTGCTGTCCTACTTGAGCAGTGATGCAGCTGCCTGGTCTATGCCCATGATATCACGTAATGACCCTGCCCTATTCGATTTTGAACGTTTTAAAAAGGAGTTTTTGGGAATCTTTGACAAAAGAACTGCAAATCAAGCCACAGACAACGAGTTGTTAGATTTAAAACAAGGGAATCGCGACCTGGGGGAATACATTGCCCAGTTTAACAAGCTAATTGTTGAGACAGATTGGCCAGAGAGTAAACGTTCGGCGATCTTTTATCGTGGCCTTAAGGATGAATTAAAAGACGCATTAGCCCAAATACCCAAAAGACCACAGGAAATCTCTGAATTAATTGATTTGGTTCTTCAGATTGAACATAGTCTTTTTGAAAGGAAGTCGGAACGGAAGAAAGACTATCGCGTTTTTGTTCCTCGATTTGATCGAGTCAAATCAGAAGGTTGCAAGTCAGAAGTTGCTACAGGGGAAGAACCAATGCAAATTGGCTCTGTCAGAGGTCCTCTTACTAAGGATGAGAGAAGGAAGAGACGAACAAAAAAAGTATGTATGTACTGCGGTGCGTCAGGGCACTTTGTAAAAGACTGCCCTAAAAAACCAAAAAACCAGTCAAGGGTTAAAAGACAGATCCCACCAGTAGAGGGAGTTGCCCTGGTGGGAAATGTCGAGGAGTCAACTCTGGAACGTCAACAGCTAGTAAACACCTTGCAATCAGCTGCACCACATTTGATAGTATCCTGTACAGCAAAATTTGGATCTCTGGAAATCAAAGTGGTCTCAGTAATGATTGACTCGGGGGCCACTGGCAATTTTTGTGATTTTACTTATGCAAATGAGATCGGTATCCATGCAATTAAGAAAAAACACTTCGAGGTGGTGAAAGCAGTGGATGGCTCTAACTTGACATCAGGCCCCATTACAGATGAAACAGAAACCATAGAACTGATTGGATTGCAAGGTCACCGTGAGTTCATAAGATTCAACTTAATTGATGCTCCGCAATTTCAGTTGATTTTGGGGTTGCCCTGGTTGTCGGAACACAACCCCGTGAGAAGTTGGCCTGATATATGATGTCACTAGTTCTAGTGTACACCTTGTATCAGTCCAAACAACCCTTATGGTGATTGGTTGTAAAGTCAACCTTATAGACCAGCTATCTTAGTGGTAGCATGGACAAGAGCAGTCTTAGGCTAAACTCTGTATGGCATGTGAAGCCAGCTGTTATACCATTTGCAATCCCTTGAATACCAAATGAAAGGACACCACAATTATAAAAATAGAATGTATTTATTCTAGTCAAAATACCCTCAGCACTCTTTATGAGATTCGAGGTAAGTACAACACAGTCTTATTTAATCATACATAAGTCACACAGGTAAGTAATACTGTTAGGCCCTAGGGGCCACGCAAACCATATACTAAGTAAGTGGTATAAGGACCACTGTCACGAACACATGTTAGGCCTAGGCCTAGGGAATCGCTGGGGCTACACTATACTACCAATTGTTAGGAAGTGGGAGGCCCACGGGCTTCAGGTGCAGAGTGGAAACACTCCCGCGTAATGCGTTAAAGTCGATAGAAATAGTAGTATTTAGAAATTAAGAGTTTTAGGACACTTCGGAAAGAACTAGGAGATAGAGACTTGGAAACTAGACACTAGGATAGTCAATACCCTTGTGAGCACCGGAGTACTCAAGTTACCTAGCCCACAGGCTGCGGGTGCATAGGTGTGAACTTGCGTCGGGTTTCGTCGTCGACTCCTATGGATGCCTGAAGAAAGATGCTGACAGGCAGTCAGTGAAGAGTGTCCGGTGGATTCCAAGGATGGAATCAAGAAGAAGGATACCTGCAAGCAGAGGGGACAGAGTCTAGGTCACCAACCAGGAGCCGGGAAGGAACCAGGCGATGTCGTGAAGATGCAGGTGAACAGGTGAAGCTTGTCACAGCAGCCACGGGTACCAGGAGGCGTCGAGGACGACTAGAACCAGGAGCCGAGCTGCCCCACGAAGGCTCTTGCTGTCGGCGGCGTCGATGTCGATGTCGATCTCGGACTCAACAAGCCTTGGCAAGCGCAACCCACGCAGGATGAAGGACTCGCTTCTGTTGCAGACCAGGAAGGCCTGAGGTGCTTCTCTTTCACAGGGAAGCAAGGGCCAGTCTGGAGGAGCCAAACCAGCAGCGGAAAGTCAAAGGTTCGTCGTCGCAGAGGTCACTAGCCAGCGGGCAAGCAACCGGACAGACGCGTCGAGCAGAAAAATGCAGAAGGGCCCCACGCAGAACTCGTGGAGTGTGGAGGGCTGATCTTCGGTGCAGATGGTGCTCGGCGTTTGGGCCTCTCAATCCCCAGAGCACAACTTTCAGGATGCCTCAGAAGCTGCGCTGGAAGCTAGTAGCCAATTTTCCCAGGTAGCCGGTCCCACGTCTCTCGTCGCCTCCACGGATCTCAGCTTTGCTGTGGATGTGGATCAGGGTCGGAGAAGTCTGGAAGTCATGGCGCTGGTCGAGCTCTGCAGTCGGTTCCTTGTAGAACTTAGGCAAAGCAAACGGCAGGTCGCTTGATGGTGCCTGTTTGCACAGGGTGGCCACTCCTTTGCCACAAGGGAGATTCTTCAGTCTTCTTCCGTAGTCGAATGTCGAAGGTCCAGAGTTTCTGTTCAAGTTGCAGGTTTTCAGGATAATCTAAAGTCCTAAGGACCCAGCTCCCACTCTTATACTAATCTGGGGGGCTGGTTTACCTGCTAGGTCCCTCCTATGGGTGGGACCAGGGAGGGGGGTGGTTACACCCCCTTCCCTTTGTCCAGTTTCACGCCAGGACTGGGGCTGGAGTGCCCCAGCACCGGTTTGAACCGGACTATGCATGGGACACCTTGTGTGCCCCAGCCAGTGTCTCATTTCATTAATCCCTCCCTGCCCCAATACACTAAGTCCTGTCTAGGGTGGTGCTAGCACCTCCCAAGGCAGGAAACCTATTGTCCAAGCCTCCCTCGCTGGAAGGACTCCCAGCAGCAGGAGGTCAGACTTGTGTCTGTGGCAGCAGCATCCATTTTGTGATGCTGGGGCTCTGGTTAACTTTAACCGGGTAGTAGGATTTTAACATGTGTTCTCCCTCTAGGAGGGGGGAATACTATCCTCACCACCAGAAACGGTGTGGGGGTAGTATTCCACAGTGTTAGACACCTTACACAACATGTTTCGATAAAGCCAAACCATAGTTACCATAACCGCGAGGATTATAAGGCACTTTAAGAGTATATGGTAGGCGATATCATAGAACAGCTATAAGGACATGGTTGCGAAAGCTGCAGACAGGCTCAGCTCATGCTAGAGCACCATCTCACATGTTACCAAGCACTCTGCCTTCAGGATTGTTAAGGCCTGCCATAGGAGTGACTGATAGGTTACCCATGTGTCTATATATAAGGTAGGCATTAAGCCTGGGCAAAGCACTACGCTACGCTCGCGTAGTTTGCGAAGTTCGCGCTACTTCGCACTACGCTAACTGCACGTAGCACAGTGCGAACACGCGTAGCGTAGTGTTGCGTAGTGCTGCGGTCATTTTTTGCTTGCTCGCGGTCCTCAACGTCAAGTTGCCGACCGCGAGCATGCAAAATGACATCCCGGCGAGACTTTTTCCTTGTTCGCGATCAGCAACATCAAGTTGGCGATCGCGAGCATGGAAAATAACCCTCCCGGCGAGATTCCCAACGCGAGGAGGTCAGGTTTCTCATTGCGAGTGGTCGCGTATGCTCGCGACCGCTCGCGATGAGAAACTACCAGTTCACGTTGAGAAAGCTGCCGCTCGAGTAAAAATCTACTCGAGCAGCAGAAAACTACAGCTCGCACTGTGCAAGATGCCATTTTCAATGATTGCACAGTGCCGGTTGCTTGTCCGCACTGTGCAATCATTGAAAACGACATCTGGCACAGTGCGAACAAGGTACTACGCAGTTCGCGAAGTGCTACGCGTAGCTCGCGTAGTGCGAACTGCACTTTGCGTAGCTTCGCGAAGTGCTACTTCGCGAACTACGCCCAGGGTTAGTAGGCATAGGAATACTATGCCTAAGCAAGGGGTGATTACACGACCTTGCCCCAGCTGAGTGATCAGCCAGTTGTGTCATAATGGAAGGCCAGCCAGGGGTGGCATAATACATGCTGCAGCCCCTGGTAGGCCAAGGGTACACCTAGGCCCTGGGTACCTAAGGTACACTGTACAGGGACCTATAAGGTGATCCTTACCAATTGGGTTATGTACCTAAAGTACATAGTATGAATTTAGAGAGAGAACAGCTGGGCTGTGGGTCTGATTAGCAGGCCCACAGCCACATCCAAGTCGAAAACCAGTGAAGCAAAAGCAAAAAGTGGGGGTGAACATAGAAAGCAGACCCTACTCTCCTACACACACACCCCCCCCAAACTTAGGGACATTAAACTAACCTTGACCAGTTGAGTCTTCATGTTCTAAGTGGAAATATCTGGAGAGTCCATCTGCATTGGCATGGTCAGTCCCAGGTCTATGTTCCACTGTGAAGTCCATCCCCTGTAGGGAAATGGACCACCTAAGAAGTTTGGGATTTTCACCCTTCATCTGATTTAGCCACAAGAGGGGCTTATGGTCTGTCTGAATCTTGAAGTGAGTGCCAAACAGGTATGGCCTCAGCTTCTTCAGGGCCCAAACCACAGCAAAGGCCTCCCTCTCAATAGCTGACCAACGTTTCTCTCTAGGGGTCAGCCTTCTACTAATAAAAGCAATGGGCTGGTCTTGAGCATCTATATTCAGTTGGGAAAGAACAGCTCCCACACCCAACTCAGAAGCATCTGTCTGGACAATGAACTCTTTGGAGTAGTCTGGATTTTTCAGAATAGGTGCAGTGCACATGGCCTGCTTCAGGTCATCAAATGCTTTCTGACAGCTTACTGTCCACTGAACTTTCTTTGGCATTTTCTTAGAGGTCAAGTCATTAAGTGGTGTCACAATGGACCCATAGTTCTTAACAAACTTTCTGTAGTACCCAGTCAGGCCCAAGAAAGCTCTGACCTGAGTCTGGGTAATTGGAGGAGTCCAGTTCTTTATGGTCTGGATCTTGCTCTCCAGTGGTTGAACCTGACCCCCACCTACTAGGTGGCCCAGGTACACAACCTTGCTCTGCCCTATCTGGCACTTAGTGGCCTTGATAGTAAGGCCTGCCTTTTGCAGGGCCTCTAAAACATTCCTCAGGTGGACCAGGTGATCCTCCCAGGTGGAGCTAAAGACAGCAATATCATCACGATAAGCTGCACAGTAGTCATCCAGGCCTGTAAGGACTTGATTCACCAACCTTTGGAAAGTGTCAGGTGCATTCTTCAAGCCAAAGGCCATTACCACAAATTGATAATGTCCTCCTGGGGTTGAGAAAGCAGTTTTGGCCTTTGCACTCTTAGCTAGTCTGATTTGCCAGTAGCCTGCTGTCAGGTCAAATGTACTCAAAAACTTGGCAGCTGCCAATCTGTCAATGAGCTCATCTGCCCTAGGTATTGGGTGGGCATCTGTCCTAGTGACAGCATTGAGACCTCTGTAATCCACGCAAAACCTCATCTCTCTCTTACCATCTTGGGTGTGAGGTTTTGGCACCAGAACTACAGGACTAGCCCAAGGGCTCTCTGAAGGTTCAATGACTCCCAGCTCCAACATCTTTTGTACCTCAATCTTTATGCAGTCCCTGACATGGTCAGGTTGCCTGTAGATTTTACTCTTCACAGGCAGACTGTGGAAATATGGATTTTCATGATCAGTTATGTCCCCTATCTTGGACCCCAACGGTTCTATGTGCATGTTACCAGTACATGTATGTTCCCTCCCGTTCCAGTTTCTAAGACGCAAACACATGTGCGTCCACCGTCAACATGTCCTCTGTCAGATCCGCCATGAATGGGCTGGATATTCGATTCCTAAGTATGAAAGGCCACCGACTTTATATGGCTCAGTTACTCCATTTTGCAGTTCGGGCGAGTAGGCCCTGATTCTGCCATCAAGCCTTTCCTTTCCCTCTGCCTTTGACAGCTTCAGCTTGAGCTCGCATCTGTATCCATGAACTTTGTCCTACTCCCTGTGCGGCTAACGGTGCCTGCCTCGGCCGGTTTCGCCTGCCTGCCAAGAAACCGTATTTCACCTTCGAATTATCTACTTCGCTCCTCAGCCGATGCATTCCTGTCTAGTAGTTTAGGTAAACATTTCCTTCAGCTACCGAGCAAAGGGCCCGGCCTCTCTGTCCTCATGCAAGTAATTCATAGCCCTGTTACCATGGAAAGTTTCTGCCCCTTGCATCTCATATAGACACTTAGACGCTTGTACACGCACACACAGTCAGTATAGAATAGATTCTGTCCGAGAGTCCTTCCTTTGTGGATAACATAGTTCTTTAAACATAGGATGTTAGATATGATTTGGGATTAGGTTGACGTGACCCCTCCAGACTTCTTGTCTCCACATGTAGAGCTAAATGTCAAGTCCCCGTCACCCCCTAGCTGTACGTCAATCACACGTCATGCAGCTGCGCGCGCATCTATGCCAAGTATTATCTTATAGATCCACCTATATATGACATCATATGACCTCATAACCAATTATGTTTCTTTTTACTCCTCATTACGCCCATTTTTGGTTACGCATGTAAATTGTCACTTTTCTTATCAATTGTTACGCCTTCTGCATTTGTTTCATTGTAATGTACATTCTATAAAAACGATTGACTGTCAATAAAATATTGTACTTCACTTCCTGAACCCCCGTGGTGACGGAACATGAAGGCCGCGACTCGAGTCGGCCATTTTGAATAAAGCCCATTCAGAAACCTCTTATACCACGGATTCTGCCTCTTATTTCACTGAGCTGTTTTATTTAGATTCCGTATTAAATTCAGTCCCGGTAATAAAATATTTACCACATGATTGGCGCCCGAATAGGGACACTTTCTCATCTCACGCGCCGGTGGTGCGTTGCAGGCCCGGTCTCCTGCCACAGCTGGACGGACCATAACGCGTACCAGCAGGATTTCCTGTAGCTCCCTCCGGTCAAGCGGGGGCGACTGAGGCTGCGATCAACCCAGAGGAGGCGGTGAGAAGTGCGAAGTATCCCGACCAGAGCCTAGCAGAGAGAGAGCAAGATCCGAGGTATACAGAGGCCCACCAGATTTCGAAGTCCCGACGTCCAGAGAGTTCGATGTCCGCAGTGTCGAGTCCAGTCCAGTCCCATTTCGAGGCCTTCCGTTCCGAGCTACCCGGTGAGTACCATTGCTGGGGAGGCGTTCTGACGTGCACTTAGGTTGTGCCGGTCAAGACGGATTTGGGTACACAAATCCGGTCTGCACTGTTTTAGCAGTGTATCTGTACTGTTTAGCAGTATATCAAGTATTCCGAAGTATCTAGTTATTGTCAAGAATTCTGTTTGGTGATTAGTTATGCAGACGATCATCATTGTTGGTCATTTTAAAGGTTAAAAAAAAAAAAAATGTTTAATGTTTAATGTTTAAAGTGTTAAACGTCTTGCATATTGTGGTATGAATGATTGTTCATTGTTGTACTTTTTGTACTAAGTATGTTCAAATTCAAGTATCAGATCAGTTGTCAATATGCCGCTCTTTTCGAAGTTAAGACAGATCACTACGAGAAAAGGGGTACTTGAAGAAGCAGTTCCTATTCCTCCTAGGGACACTCCAGGGCACTTCATGTATCACAAACATGGCTTAGATGCCATATTATTTCTTGATTTATGGGTGGACTACACCAAAGAATTACCAGAAAGTCAGAGATGGCCCGTAGCAGGGACCTGGGATGCAGAATGTATTATGAAAGTAGAAGAAGAGTTGTGGAAGAGGAAAGCTAGACAGTCACAGAAAGACGCTGTTGAGTTATGGCGTAAAGAATCGCATAGACGTACCGAGAAAGCGCTAAGACAGGAAGAGAGAAGTAAAGAAAGTGCAAATAAAGTCCGAGAAAGTTTATTGATTGAAGAGGGTACACGAGTAGAAGCAGAGCAAGCCGATAGGCAAAGAAATGCCCTTATGAAAGGTATGTATCCCCTTCTGGCCGAAGGATTACCTAAGGCTACTACGGAGATACCAAAAGACTTGCCACCCCCATTGTTTCCAATAAAAGTACATCCTAAAGGACATCCCAGAACCGCAGAAGATGTTTTTCTTTCCTCGTATTTAGATGACGCAGCTCCCGAGTATGCTAACCCCGCACCACATAGACCGTCTGCTGGGGGGGCTCAACGTCAAGATCAGGTATCTGTCTCTGTGCAACAACAAACTCCGACACAAGCTTCGGCAAGCACATCTGTTTCCGCATCTGTCTCCGCAGCCGATTCTACAGTTGTGTCCACACCTGTAGTTGCTGTAGCACGTTCAACGAATCCTTTCGCGCCCAGTACCCCAGATGGGGCTACCGGAGGTGCTACTAGCATTTATTCTACGCCACCCCGAATAAGTAAACTTACTTTTCAAGAACCAGTACATACACGTACGCCCAAACTTATAAATACTCGCATGCTTAAGGACCTTTTAGTAGATTGTAGATATGACCCGGTGCCCGGCAAAGAGGATGAAATGGTCATGGCATCATTACGTATCAGAAGAGCTGCAGGGTTTTTAGGGAAGCTACCAGGAATGGCTATGCACCTGGATAACATATATCATTTTGTCCAAACAGGGAGAGATCCTGAATGCATTAACAGAGCTATGGAATATCAGAAAGTGGAGATACAGGGGGAATTGCTACGTTTTCTCGTAAATTGTGTGATCAGAAATCAAGACCGACCGGGGGTGGACCCGGAAATAATGCAAACTCTTACGAGATGGAGTCAGAATATATCAGACGGAAGACATGATAAACAAGGAAGTATAGTAGCCATGTGTCGAAAAATAAGGAAAGAAATAGAACGTATACATGAAGAGAGATTGGAGACAGACGAGTTTGAACAAAACGAGGTGCCCGAATCAGGGGATCCCGTAAGACAGTCAGATACCATAGCCTATGTAGGTAGAGGAAGGTCCTGCAATAATACTAGATGTTTTACTGATCCGATTCATTCGATATGTCCAGATAATAACAGAACTTATCCGACACCTATCATAAATCTGAAGTCTCCCGAACATTCGTTTCAAGCTGCTGACAAAATACTCCGAGAACGAAGGGGTTACCACCTCCTCGATTCTATGGATGAGCAAGAATTAGCTAGGTCCGCCGTTCATTGGATTGATAGTCCCGGCAAATATGGTGATGACACAGTAGCACACACGTTTTTGAACCTCAGTCCAGATGAACAGCGTTTAGCTGGAATTTACATGATTCAGCAACTTCTTATATTATATAAGAACCAACATTCCGATCCTGGTCCTTTACCTGACATATTAACTGAATTACTCACGAATAGATGGAAAGGTTCAGGTAATAAGTTAATCAAAGAAATACTCGTATCCAGAAAGCAGTACATTCTTTTTGTAAGCCCAGATCCTTTCTCGCTGCCTCACAAGGAAAGAACGCCGTATTACATGGATAGACAGAATCCTTTACGAGAAGTACACCCAATAAAAGGCGAGGATAATCAGTTTCACCGTGTATTTGTATATACACCCATATCTAAAATGGAATTGTTGGAAATGAAAAAGGTGGTACCCAGTCACGACAAGGACCCAGCGGGTTTCCACCGAGAAATTAAAGACATGTTACTGATGGGAGAGTATACCTATCCTGACATTATGACGATATTAAAGGTGCTAATGCCTGCTGGCATTTATGAAAAACTTAAGGAAAAAGAGTGGGAAGTGGGGGACCAAAAGATAGACTGGACAGCATTAGAAACCGAAGAAAGAGGTCGAACTGCAGGTTCAGGGCTTGGGGATAAAGTTAAAGCACTACCAGGTTTGCTAGTACAGGTACTGCCACGTTTATTAGCTACGAAAAAGGAAGATTGGGGTGCAATCTCAGCCTGTAAACAGAAACAAGATGAAGACACTAGTGATTTCTATGCCCGATTTGAAAAATGTTTTGGTATAAATAGTGGGATAAAAGCAAATAGTGAGTCATATCCACATTTATTCGTGACAAAATTAGTGGAAAATTCCTTGCCTCAAGTGAAGAATAGAGTATTGAAATTCGAGAGTACATGGCAGGGTAACACTCCGTCACAAATGTTGCAAATGTTACAGTATCATCACAATAGAATTAGAGATGAACAAGAACACGAACAAAGACGTATGAAGGACACTAAAATGAAAATGCTAGTTTCCCAGACAGTACCAGCGGATGGTCACAAAAAGGGTGTGACACATTCCGGAGATTCAGCAGTTCCTATAAAAGGAACATGCAATTACTGCAAACAACTAGGTCATTATGTACACGATTGTCCAGTCCTGAAGCGTAATATAGCTGTAGGTATTGCAAAAGAAAGACCACGGCCACTCAGACAAGATCAGAATGAACAAGGAGCTCCGCAGCATGCACAGGCCATGCCAGCCGCACAACAGCCAATACAGTTTGTGCCAGCTGCACCACCGTTGCCTGTTGCTGCCACACAAACAACAACACGACAAATGTATCAGACCGCACAGTATGAATATCCTGAGTATCAGCGTTACGCATGAAAAAGCCTAGAGAGGGAAGTTGACTTACCCCTTATTGAAATCCCAGTAGATCAAGAAGGACCTTATGTGCACAGTGAATTATTAGGTCAAGACAGAAAATTCTTACTTGATACAGGGGCAAGTCGAACAACAATAAAACGTAGTGAAGTTCCAGGGGCACCCCTCTCAGGCTCTCAAAATGTTTCCCTTGGTTTTTCAGGAAAACCTATTGTTAATGAAGTATCACAGCCACTTCCACTTACGATTGGTCCCTTGACACGAACTACAGATCTATTGCTTACCAAATCATGCCCAGAAAACTTGTTAGGTATAAAGACATTGAAAGCCCTAGGGGCTATTATATGTTGTTCTCCGGAAGGAGTAAGATTGTTTTTACGAGATTTCAAAGGTCACTATGTATCCAGAGACATGGATCACCGATTACAGACTTTACCCGCACATTTATGGGCACAAGGCCCTACTGATGTTGGTTGCATGAACATTACACCATATCGAGTCACACTGAAGGCAGGAGTGGTACTGCCACGAATGCGACAATACAAGTTACCACCAGATGCTGTAGTGGCTTTACTGAAAATCATTGATGAGCTCATTGCCCAAGGAGTGGTTGTGGAAACCGACTCCAATGTATGTAATTCCCCGATAATTCCGATTCTTAAACGAACTGATCCGAAGGCCCCGCCAGTATATCGACTGGTTATTGATCTGCGCGAACTAAACAAATGCATTGTGCCACAGTTTCCTGTGGTCCCCGATATCTCATCATTACTGACAGCCATTGATTCACAAGCTACATTCTTTACAGTAATTGATCTCAAGAATGCCTTTTTCAGCGTCCCGATAGATCCGGAGAGCCAATATCTGTTCGGATTTAGTTTAAATGGACGAAGCTTTAAATTCACCCGCGCTCCTCAAGGATTCACAGAAAGCCCCAGCATCTATAGCCAAGCACTGAAACGAGAACTTGACAGTATACACATGCCAGCTTGCACTGCACTGCTTCAATATGTCGATGATCTGCTGATCACCGCCCGAAGCGAACCTGAATGTGAAAAAGCATCACTGACGGTTTTACAATTTCTAGCCGAAAAGGGGCACAAGGTATCCCCTTCTAAGCTGCAATTCTGTGTACAGCGAGTTGTTTATCTTGGTCACTCGCTGTCCAAGGAGGGAAGGCAGCTCACACCCGATCGCATTCAGTTAATTGCTAACATGCCAATACCCAAGACACAAAAGGAGGTGCGGGCTTTTATAGGCCTCACTTCATATTGTAGGCAGTGGATCCCTCAATATGCATTTCTAGCAAAACCACTCATTCAGTTGACAACACAGGAGGCGGCCACATCGGCTGTCCTCCCTTGGACTCAGGAACATACACTAGCCTTTGAAAGCTTGAAGAAAGCTCTATGTCAAGCACCTGTTTTAGCGACACCATGTTACTATAAACATTTTACACTCTTTGTTACAGAACGTGAAGGTACTGCTTTGTCAGTGCTCACTCAGGAACAAGCAGGATCACACAAGCCATGTGCTTATTTCTCTAGTACATTAGATCCCGTAGCTCAGGCTTTGCCTGCATGCCTGAAATCAGTGGCAGCAACAGCTTTAGCAATAAGACAAAGCGATGCCATAGTGTTAGGACATCCGTTGACAGTACAAGTACCACACGCAGTAGAGGTTCTTGTGAACCGAACGCAAACACAACACTTGACCATAGCAAGACTTACAGGGTATGAACTGACATTGTTTCAGCCACATATAGAAATCCGACGTTGTAATACATTGAATCCTGCCACACTTTTACCTGTAATAGGAACAGACCCACTAGCTCATGATTGTGTTGAAGTTATTACAATAACAACGAAACCCAGACAAGACTTGACAGACGTTCCATTGTTAGATCCAGACCTGACGTTGTATGTAGATGGATCATGTATGTAGACAGGTACAGGAGATTTAGTGGCCGCGTATGCAGTCACGACAGATACTGAAGTCATCGAAACAAACTGTATAGATACTTTGTCAGCTCAAGCAGCAGAGCTTATTGCTCTGACACAAGCCTGTATTCAAGCCACAAGTAAGAAAGTTAACATATACACTGATTCACGTTATGCATTCGGAGTTGTACATGACTTCGGGGTGCTTTGGCGAGAGAGAGGTTATTTAACTTCTCATGGCACCCACATTCAGCACGGGTCCCTCATTCATGCTCTGTTAGACGCAATTCATCTGCCCACTGCTATATCGATTATGAAATGCAAAGCACATACGAAAGTCACTGATATCATTTCTCAAGGCAATGATTTAGCTGACAGAACAGCTAAACAGACTGCTCAGACTCGCACATCCGACATGACAAAGCCAATAGTCCCGACACCAACACATTGTATGACGATTAAGGATCCCGCACTTGACATAATTGACATACAGACACATGCTACCGCAGACGAAATAAAGAAATGGACGGAATTAGGAGGGATCCAAACGGACCAGGGATGGATGACGAAGGAGAAATCTGTATGGTTCCTTCCTGATTCTATGGTCCAGGCTATCATAACTACAATTCATAGTCCGGCACACTTAGGGGAGAAAGCTATGCTAGACAGCATTCAACACATTTGGTTCAACAAACATTTACGAGCAGCAGCTAAGCAAAAAGTCCGTACCTGTATGATATGTTGTCAGTTTAACCCAGGAAAAAGCATCCCCGTAGAGCAGGGTGGATTTCAGCCTCCTGATCACCCTTTTGAAGTCCTCCAGATGGATTATATCCAGATGGAACGATGTCGAGGATTCAAATATGTTCTCGTAGTTGTCTGTGCTCTTTCCCGTTGGACCGAAGCCTACCCAGTATCAGATTACACTGCCCCGACTACTGCCAAACAGCTAGTTCGAGAATTCTTCCCACGGTACGGGTTACCACGTGTTGTCTATTCAGATAACGGCCAGCCCTTCTCATCCGAACTGATGAAACATGTTTCACTCTTGCTAGGATATCAGTGGAAGTTTCATTGTGTCCGACACCCCGAGGCAGCAGGTCTCGTGGAACGACATAATCAAACTCTGAAAATCAGATTGTCCAAAATATGTAGGGAAAAAGGGGTTGATTGGGTAGTAGCCTTACCAGTTGCACTCTTTTACATGAGAATGGTAGCACACTCTCGAACAGGGCTATCCCCTTATGAGGTGATCTTTGGAAGACCACCTAATATGTGGGGGACGCCTATACCACGTAAAATAACTGATGTTGACTGTAATATGTTGACAGATTACCTGGCTTCCTTGATGTCTGCACTACAATCTTGTCGTTCACAGGTAGCTGCAGCCTTTCCCGACAATACTGAGGTGAAACCCCATGACGTAGTTCCGGGGGACCTTGTGCTTGTGAGAAATTTCGACCGAAAGACTCAGCTGGAGCCCAGGTGGAAGACACCCAAGTTGGTCTTGCTGACCACAAGGACAGCCGTGAAGATCGAGGGCAGGAAAGGATGGGTGCATTCAAGTCATATCAAGAAATTTCATGGACTTCCTTCAGATGTAAACAGCCCACCTCGTGTGTCCTCACCTATTGACTCAAAACTACCTTTGGCTGAGGCTACCAGTAAAGAACTCTATAAATTAAAACTTAGGCCCAAACCGTCGGACGATTTTATTGTTTAAGTCCTCTCCAAGGTGAAGCGGTTGAATCTGTCTCCGACATGTATCCCTTAGACCTGAATCATGGAAAATCGCGAAAAAATGTTGAAACGACATGCGTATTGTAAATCACTGCGTAGCCACTGTATAGTGACGTTATTAATTTTGTTTTTCTTGAGTTTTATAATAATCACTGCAAGTATATTGTTGCATATATATTATCCTATTTCTAAACATGTTTTTAATATAACTGATGAACATTCTTTTAGTGACCTACCCCCGCATGAATTGTCCTATAGACTTGCGCTGCGCAATAATACTTTCATTAGTATGTTGCATCATTCCCATCAGACTAGTAATGCCACTAATTGTTGGGTGTGTGGCCGACTCCCTCCCTATCAGAATTTTAAGGGAGTTTTGCCTTTCTTTCCACATCCATTTACACATAATGGCTCCTGTGGAGCATGGTTTAGTTTAATCAATTCCATAGACTCAGACACAGCAGTTTACCAAGATCATTGGGTATGGGGAAACCTGAACCTAGTTTTACTCAAGGTCTGCTACCCTGACAAGGAGGGTCGCCCCAAAAGAACAGGAACTGATCTAGAAAATGAAGTATATGGATTAGGTAATTTTACACCTAATCTCATGATTCTGAATGTCGAATCCGAAGTTGAACTAATTTTGCCCACCATGTCAGTATTCCCAGTAAAGGGTGAATTATGTGTAAGAAAAAGTGGTTCCATACATATGGGCCATAGTAAATGCACTACTATAGTAGAATTCAGTGATCAAGGCAAATCTTCATTTAGAGCTTCTCGCCATTCCTACTTTGTATGTGGTCAGACTGCATATATGCGTTTACCTCTAGATTGGGATGGTACCTGCTACATTGCATTCCTTTTGCCACCTGTTTTCCTAGCTCCTCCTGATTATTACAGAAATATTCATTTAGTACACAATAGAGAGCGGAGAGATCTCCCAATTGTCGATTACACTGAGACAGCATGGGACAAGTATGTAGATTTCAATAAAGGCATCTTTCCCTATATAGGTACAATTTCAAATAGTAAGCTGATACGTAGATTAACTAAGACTCTTGAAGCTGTAGTGAATGAAACTATTGCCGCCCTAGGCAACTTGACAGAGGAGCAATCTGCGATGAGGATTGTTGTTCTTCAAAATCGTCTTGTCCTTGACGTCATCCTGGCCGATAGGGGCGGAGCTTGTAGGGTCATCGGATCAAGCTGCTGCGTATTCATACCAGAAAATTCGCCATCTGTATATAAAGCTATAACGCGCCTTCATAAGATTGTGAGCCAGATACACGAGAGTCCAGGCACTTGGACTTGGTCCGGGTGGTTTTGGAGTGTGATATCAGCCTGGGGATGGAGAGTTCTATCCTTCCTAGGTATTGGCCTTCTTATACTATTCAGTTGCTGCTTATGCCTGCAATGTGGACCAGCGATTTGTGGCCTGTGTGCCACATCGTGTATTCCACATCAAGGTTTTCACTCAAGATCCCGGAAGAAGAAAGAAGAAGAAATGATGCTCCATGAACTAATCGATGGATTAATGAAGATTGATGTCTCTTGATGGGCAAGTAGGGGACAAGGAGGGAATGTGGAAATATGGATTTTCATGATCAGTTATGTCCCCTATCTTGGACCCCAACGGTTCTATGTGCATGTTACCAGTACATGTATGTTCCCTCCCGTTCCAGTTTCTAAGACGCAAACACATGTGCGTCCACCGTCAACATGTCCTCTGTCAGATCCGCCATGAATGGGCTGGATATTCGATTCCTAAGTATGAAAGGCCACCGACTTTATATGGCTCAGTTACTCCATTTTGCAGTTCGGGCGAGTAGGCCCTGATTCTGCCATCAAGCCTTTCCTTTCCCTCTGCCTTTGACAGCTTCAGCTTGAGCTCGCATCTGTATCCATGAACTTTGTCCTACTCCCTGTGCGGCTAACGGTGCCTGCCTCGGCCGGTTTCGCCTGCCTGCCAAGAAACCGTATTTCACCTTCGAATTATCTACTTCGCTCCTCAGCCGATGCATTCCTGTCTAGTAGTTTAGGTAAACATTTCCTTCAGCTACCGAGCAAAGGGCCCGGCCTCTCTGTCCTCATGCAAGTAATTCATAGCCCTGTTACCATGGAAAGTTTCTGCCCCTTGCATCTCATATAGACACTTAGACGCTTGTACACGCACACACAGTCAGTATAGAATAGATTCTGTCCGAGAGTCCTTCCTTTGTGGATAACATAGTTCTTTAAACATAGGATGTTAGATATGATTTGGGATTAGGTTGACGTGACCCCTCCAGACTTCTTGTCTCCACATGTAGAGCTAAATGTCAAGTCCCCGTCACCCCCTAGCTGTACGTCAATCACACGTCATGCAGCTGCGCGCGCATCTATGCCAAGTATTATCTTATAGATCCACCTATATATGACATCATATGACCTCATAACCAATTATGTTTCTTTTTACTCCTCATTACGCCCATTTTTGGTTACGCATGTAAATTGTCACTTTTCTTATCAATTGTTACGCCTTCTGCATTTGTTTCATTGTAATGTACATTCTATAAAAACGATTGACTGTCAATAAAATATTGTACTTCACTTCCTGAACCCCCGTGGTGACGGAACATGAAGGCCGCGACTCGAGTCGGCCATTTTGAATAAAGCCCATTCAGAAACCTCTTATACCACGGATTCTGCCTCTTATTTCACTGAGCTGTTTTATTTAGATTCCGTATTAAATTCAGTCCCGGTAATAAAATATTTACCACAAGACTGTCACCAGTGTCCACCTCATGGGTGCACCAGTTTGTCTGACTTGGGGTCAGAGAGAACATATGTCTGTAGGACTGCAGAACTTGTCTGCAGTCCTGTTGCTGATGGTCAGTGAGGCTGTCAGAAAAGACCACACCATCAACTGAACCATCATCAGGGTTCTGAGTCAACAGGTCTGGGAGAGGGTCACTCTCTTCCTCCTGCCCCTCATCTGTAGCCATGAGTAAGCCCATGTCTGCCCTGTCAACATATGCCTTCAATCTGTTGACATGAAGCACCCTGTGGGGGCTTCTGGGAGTCCCAAGGTCCACCAAGTAGGTGACTTCTCCCTTTTTCTCAACAATAGAGTGGGGTCCAGACCATTTGTCTTGGAGTGCTGCTGGGGCCACTGGCTCCAACAACCACACTTTCTGCCCTGGCTGGTACACAGTCAGCACAGCCTTTTGGTCATGCCAAGCTTTTTGGAGTTAGAAGCCTTCTTCATATACTCTGCCATCCTGGAGCGGAGGCCAAGTACATAATCCACTATGTCCAGTTTGGGTTGTCTGAGAGGTCTCTCCCATCCTTCCCTTACTAGACACAGGGGTCCCCTTATAGGATGCCCAAACAAAAGCTCAAAAGGGCTGTAGCCAACCCCCTTTTGTGGGACCTCTCTGTAAGCAAACAGAAGGCATCTTCGCCTAAGCTTGTCTGGTAAACCTTTTGTCATCCCTTTTAGGGTCTTGTTGAACCTTTCAACAAGCCCATTGCATTGTGGATGATAGGGGGTAGGGAATTTGTAGTTTACACCACACTCCTGCCACATTGCAGTCAAATATCCTGACATGAAGTTGGCACCTCTGTCAGACACAACCTCCTTTGGAAAACCCACTCTGGAGAATACTCCAAGTAGGGCTCTTGCCACAACAGGTGCTGTTGTGGTCCTCAGGGGTATAGCTTCTGGATACCTGGTGGCATGGTCCACTATCACCAGTATGAATCTGTGCCCAGATGCTGTTTGGGGGTCCATTGGTCCTACAATGTCTATCCCCACTCTCTCAAAGGGAACCCCCACCACAGGTAGTGGTATGAGGGGGGCCTTTGTGGTGCCACCTGATTTGCCACTGGCTTGGCAGGTGACACAGGAGCGACAAAACTCCTTGGTATCTTCTGACATGTGAGGCCAGGGAAAGTGAGGGACAAGTCTGTCCCAAGTCTTATTCTGGCCTAAGTGTCCTGCAAGGGGAATATCATGGGCCAAGGTAAGAAGGAAGCCTCTGAAGCTCAGTGGTATGACCAACCTCCTGGATGCACCAGGCTTGGGGTCTCTAGCCTCTGAGTACAGCAGCCCTTCATCCCAATACACTCTATGGGTACCTTGAGCATTCCCTGCAGCCTCAGCAGCAGCCTGCTGTCTGAGGGGTTCAAGAGAAGGACAGTCTAATTGGGCCTGCCTCAGATCTGCCCTTGAAGGTCCCCCTGTCCCAAGAAACTCAACCTGGTCAGGTTCCAGTTCTTCTAGGACAGTTCCTTCAGAGCTCTCAGAATCATCCTCCTGTGAGGGCTGATCCTCTACCTGAGGCAGGGGGGAAGGCACAGCCTTAACCCTACTGCTCTTTTTCTTGGATTGTGTCTGGTCCATTGTCCCAGGATCCAGCACTTGTTCAGTGTTGCACTTTTTGGCCTGTGACCTGGTCACAGCAAGGACATGTGCATCTATTTCCAGCATTTCTGCATGGGTCCTAAACTCCACTTCAGCCCACACTGAAGTTTCAAGGTCATTTTCCAACAGACACTCTACAGGAAGATCTGAACTCACCACAACTTTCTTGAGGCCAGTTACCCCTCCCCAGGAGAAGTTAACAATTGCCACACTATGGGAGGTAGTGGCATTGCTAGCGTTGGTCACTAGGTAATTCTCACCTAGCATGATCTGTCCAGGGTCCACAAAGGCAGGTGTCACCATTGTGACACTAGAGCCTGTGTCCCTGTAGGCCTGAGCCATTCTTTGGTTGATAAAAGGAGTCTGTCTGTACTTGCCCAGGTTACTGGGACCTATAGTAGAGGACAAAGCTATGTCCCCATCACAGATCAGAACAGCCTGAGTGGGCATTCTGACTAGGCCAGAATCCACTTCAGTTCCCAGGGTTAACCCTATTACACCCTTTTGCTGGGAACCACCACTTACAGCTGGACTAGGGGTACAGTTGCCTTAGGGGCAATGGTGGTTGGGGGCTTGTCCTTTTTGGTGCATTCACTATACCAATGAGAATTGGACTTACAATAGTTACACCAAGGTTTCTTTTGGCCATCTTTCTTTTTATCCTTTTTGGGACCAGCCTCCCCCTGAGCCTTTTGGGGGCCTGGTGAAGACTTCTGGTCTTTTGATTTCTGCTCATTACCCTTCTGGTCTGCCTTTTTCTGATCACCGCCCTGGTTCTGGTTTTTCTGCTTAACTCTATTCCTGACCCACCTATCTGCCTTCTTTCCCAATTCCTGGGGAGAAGTTAGGTCAGAGTCAATCAAGTGTTGATGCAGCAGCTGGTTTTGACAGTTGTTAAGGATTTGTTCTCTCATGATCAAATTATACAATCCTGTATAGTCCTTAACCTTACTACCCAATAACCATCCTTCCAAAGCCTTAGTGGCACACTCTACAAAGTCAGTCCAGTCCTGAGTCTGTGTCTTCTGGGTATCCCTGAACAACAACCTGTATTGTTCAGTGGTTAGGCCAAACCCATCAATCAGAGCACTCTTCAGGACAGTGTAATTGTCAGCATCCTCATCACTAACTGTGAGGAGCTTGTCTCTGCCTTTCTCAGAGAAGGAGAGCCACAACATAGCTGCCCACTGACTTTGGGGTACCTGCTGTACTTTGCAAGCCCTCTCCAGAGCAGTTATCCATTTGTGGATGTCATCCCCACACTTGTAGGGAGGGACAATCTTGCTCAGGTTTCTATTATCATAGGCCCTGTCTCTACCCTTAGGCATATTGCTGCCACCAGTGGGTCCTAGCCCACTTAACTTTTGCTCTCTGGCCAGAGCAAGCTTCTCTTTGGCAAGGGCAAGTTCTTCCCTTTCAATCCTCAGATTGGCTTCCCTCATTCTGGCCTGATGCTCTTTTCTCTGTGGAGAAGTCATTCCCCTGTGAGAAGAGGCATTGGAGCTATTAGAGACATGGGAGTGGATAGATTCCCTTGAAGGGAATCTTCCTCTCCTGCTTCTCTGGTTAAGTCCACTTGAGGGTCTGAATAGGGGGACCCCATTCAGACTCCCATGTAGGCTTAAGTTAGCCTGGCTAAGTCTCCTAACTTGGACCTGACTGTCTACCTCATCTTCTGTAGTCCCTGCTGACTCTTCTTGATCAGTATTGTGAGGGGAGTCTTCTGTGGAGGGTAGACCCTCATTGGTACCTAGGGTACCATCTTGGGAGGCTCTCTGAGTGTCATACTCTTCTAAGAGTTTCACTAGATAAATGAGGGTAGGGTTTGAACCCTGTTTAACTTTCTGGAGGTACACAATTGTCTCATCTCCTGAAAAGTTAGGGTATCATATCTGGAGGGATCTTTCTAGGATATCCCTCCCCTGAGAGAGCATCACCTTGATCTCCTCTCAGAGACATGATCTAGTGAGGGTGTGGTGTGTGCACCTACCTACACTAGTTGTACCTACTAAAACCTCTCTAGTAGTTGTAGTCAGGGTGTGCTAGGCCCTTCAACCGACAACAACTAAGTTCAGTAGCACTTAAGTATTTATAAGCTATGTTATATGTACCTTCCAAATATCTTTGCGATCTTTCAATTTGATAACTCAAGATTGCAATGGTATTACAACAGCAAGCTCAGATCCCAACCGCTGCTCACCAATGTGAGAAGTTGGCCTGATATATGATGTCACTAGTTCTAGTGTACACCTTGTATCAGTCCAAACAACCCTTATGGTGATTGGTTGTAAAGTCAACCTTATAGACCAGCTATCCTAGTGGTAGCATGGACAAGAGCAGTCTTAGGCTAAACTCTATATGGCATGTGAAGCCAGCTGTTATACCATTTGCAATCCCTTGAATAAAAAATGAAAGGACACCACAACAGATATATTATAAAAATAGAATGTATTTATTCTAGTCAAAATACCCTCAGCACTCTTTATAAGATTCGAGGTAAGTACAACACAGTCTTATTTAAGCATACATAAGTCACCCAGGTAAGTAATACAGTTAGGCCCTAGGGGCCACGCAAACCATATACTAAGTAAGTGGTATAAGGACCACTGTCACAAACACAGGTTAGGCCTAGGCCTAGGGAATCGCTGGGGCTACACTATACTACCAATTGTTAGGAAGTGGGAGGCCCACGGGCTTCAGGTACAGAGTGGAAACACTCACGCGTAATGCGTTTAAGTCGATAGAAATAGTAGTATTTAGAAATTAAGAGTTTTAGGACACTTCAGGAGGAACTAGGAGTTAGAGACTTGGAAACTAGACACTAGGATAGTCAATACCCTTGTGAGCACCGGAGTACTCAAGTTACCTAGCCCACGGGCTGCGGGTGCATAGGTGTGAACTTGCGTCGGGTTTCGTCGTCGACTCCTATGGATGCCTGAAGAAAGATGCTGACAGGCAGTCAGTGAAGAGTGTCCGGTGGATTCCAAGGATGGAATCAAGAAGAAGGATACCTGCAAGCAGAGGGGACAGAGTCTAGGTCACCAGCCAGGAGCCGGGAAGGAACCAGGAAGGAACCAGGCAATGTCGTGAAGATGCAGGTGAAGAGGTGAAGCTTGTCACAGCAGCCATGGGTACCAGGAGGCGTAGAGGACAACCAGAACCAGGAGCCGAGCTGCCCCACGAAGGCTCTTGCTGTCGGCGGCGTCGATGTCGATCTCGGACTCAACCAGCCTTGGCAAGCGCAACCCACGCAGGATGAAGGATTCGCTTCTGTTGCAGACCAGGAAGGCCTGAGGTGCTTCTCTTTCACAGGGAAGCAAGGGCCAGTCTGGAGGAGCCAAACCAGCAGCGGAAAGTCAAAGGTTCGTCGTCGCAGAGGTCACTAGCCAACGGGCAAGCAACCGGACAGACGCGTCGAGCAGAAATATGCAGAAGGGCCCCACGCAGAACTCGTGGAGTGTGGAGGGCTGATCTTCGGTGCAGATAGTGCTCGGGGTTGGGGCTTCTCAATCCCCAGAGCACAACTTCGAGGATGCCTCAGAAGCTGCGCTGGAAGCTAGTAGCCAATTTTCCCAGGTAGCCGGTCCCACGTCTCTCGTCGCCTCCACGGATCTCAGCTTTGCTGTGGATGTGGATCAGGGTCGGAGAAGTCTGGAAGTCAAGGCGCTGGTCGGGCTCTGCAGTCGTTCCCTCGTAGAACTTAGGCAAAGCAAACGGCAGGTCGCTTGATGGTGCCTGTTTGCACAGGGTGGCCACTCCATGGCCACAAGGGAGATTCTTCAGTCTTCTTCCGTAGTCGAATGTCGAAGGTCCAGAGTTTCTGTTCAAGTTGCAGGTTTTCAGGATAATCTAAAGTCCTAAGGACCCAGCTCCCACTCGTATACTAATCTGGGGGGCTGGTTTACCTGCTAGGTCCCTCCTATGGGTGGGACCAGGGAGGGGGGTGGTTACACCCCCTTCCCTTTGTCCAGTTTCGTGCCAGGACTGGGGCTGGAGTGCCCCAGCACCGGTTTGAACCGGACTATGCATGGGACACCTTGTGTGCCCCAGGCAGTGTCTCATTTCATTCATCCCTCCCTGCCCCAATACACTAAGTTCTGTCTAGGGTGGTGCTAGCACCTCCCAAGGCAGGAAACCTATTGTCCAAGCCTCCCTCGCTGGAAGGACTCCCAGCAGCAGGAGGTCAGACTTGTGTCTGTGGCAGCAGCATCCATTTTGTGATGCTGGGGCTCTGGTTAACTTTAACCGCGTAGTAGGATTTTAACATGTGTTTTCCCTCTAGGAGGGGGGAATACTATCCTCACCACCAGAAACGGTGTGGGGGTAGTATTCCACAGTGTTAGACACCTTACACGACATGTTTCGATAAAGCCAAACCATAGTTACCATAACCGCGAGGATTATAAGGCACTTTAAGAGTATATGGTAGGCGATATCATAGAACAGCTATAAGGACATGGTTGCGAAAGCTGCAGACAGGCTCAGCTCATGCTAGAGCACCATCTCACATGTTACCAAGCACTCTGCCTTCAGGATTGTTAAGGCCTGCCATAGGAGTGACTGATAGGTTACCCATGTGTCTATATATAATGTAGGCATAGGAATGCTATGCCTAAGAAAGGGGTGATTACACAACCTTGCCCCAGCTGAGTGATCAGCCAGTTGTGTCATAATGGAAGGCCAGCCAGGGGTGGCATAATACATGCTGCAGCCCCTGGTAGGCCAAGGATACACCTAGGCCCTGGGTACCTAAGGTATACTGTACAGGGATCTATAAGGTGATCCTTACCAATTGGGTTATATACCTAAAGTACAAAGTATGAATTTAGAGAGAGAACAGCTGGGCTGTGGGTCTGATTAGCAGGCCCACAGCCACATCTAAGTCGAAAACCAGTGAAGCAAAAGCAAAAAGTGGGGGTGAACATAGAAAGCAGACCCTACTCTCCTACAAACCCGAAGATCAATTGAGAGAGAAGAACTGTCGAAATGATTTCTGAGCATTGCAAGATGAACTGTTTTACCAACGTAAGAGAGAAATCTGCAGGTTCACCAGACACAGAACTCGCCCAACTTACCAATCATTTATGTGTAGTAGAGCTGAAGGAGATTCCCAAAGAATATCAAGATTTGGCCAGTGTCTTTGATAAAAAAAAATTCAGAGAAACTTCCACCGCACCGTGAGTATGATTGCAGAATTGAATTAGAGCCGGGGGCCATTCTGCCGTGCAGTCGTATATATGCCCTTACAGAAGCAGAAAATGTTTACTTAAAAAAATATTTAGAGGAATACCAGAAAATCGGATTCATCAGACCTTCACAGTCTCCGGTCTCGTCGCCACTATTTTTTAGACCTAAGAAGGATGGCACTCTACGCACGTGTATAGACTACCGGGCACTGAATTTGGTGACCATCAAGATTCGGTATCCCCTGCCTCTGATTTCACAACTCTTGGACCAAGTAAAGGGGGCTAAAATTTACACCAAGCTCGATCTCAGAGGGGCATACCACTTGGTGAGAGTGGCTGAAGGCGACAAATGGAAGACGGCTTTCCGAACTAAATATGGCCTCTACTAGTATCAAGTGATGCCATATGGGTTGAGTAATGCCCCAGCGGCTTTTCAACATCTGGTCAATGATGTCCTCCGGGAGTTCTTAGATAGAGTGGCGGTTGTCTACATTGACGACATACTGATTTTCTCCGACTGTATGGAAAATCATGTAAAACACGTACGAGCCATCTTGCTCAAACTATTGGAGAATCAACTTTTCGTTAAATTGGAAAAGTGCTCATTTCACGTCTCCCAAGTGGAATTCCTTGGGTTTGTTTTATCGGTGGACGGAGTGGCCATGGATCCAACTAAGGTGCAGGTCATACAAGAATGGTCTTCTCCAAAGAATGTGAAGGAAATCCAAAGTTTCCTAGGCTTTGCCAATTTTTATCGGAGATTTATTCCAAATTTCTCTGCTAAAGTGTCTCCTATCACACACCTCTTAAAAAAGGGGAAGAAATTTGATTGGTCAGAAGATACAGAAAAGGCATTCCAATTCCTTAAGAAGGCTTTCATCACCGCCCCAATCTTGGCGCACCCCGACCCAGAGCAAGCATTTTTTGTGGAAACTGATGCTTCAGACTTTGCCACAGGTGGAGTTTTGTCGCAAAGAAACAAACAAACTGGACAACTTCATCCGGTGGCTTATCGATCCAGGAAGTTGTCAGAACCGGAAATAAACTACTCCATAGCTGATAAAGAATTATTAGCTGTAAAAGAAGCTTTTCAGGATTGGCGACATTATTTATTAGGAGCCAAACATTGTATGACCGTGTTTACCGACCATCGTAATTTACAGTTTTTGAAGTCAGCGAAAACGCTAACTCCCCGTCAATTGAGGTGGTCTTTATATTTTTCAGAATTTAATTTTGTGATCACGTACAAACCTGGAGCTAAAAATGGGAAGGCTGATGCGTTATCCAGATTGAACATATCAGAAGACGTAAAGATTCCCTCAGACGAGCCAATCATTCCTTCAGATAAGATAATTGGAATTATTCATTTAAGTGAAATTGCCAAAGAAATCCAAGAGAACAACTTGGTCAAAGAATTAAGGGATTGGGCTGGAAATGATGTGAGGAAAAGCATTAGAAGGGGTCTCCCGTATTATGATGAGGCCCTATATCTACCCACTAAGAACTTACAAGAAAAGGCTCTCAAAGACGGTCATGACAACCCACTGGCGGGTCATAAGGGCATTAAAAATAAAATAAAAATCTGATCAAAAGACATTTTTGGTGGGCAGACATGGCAACTCGGGTGGCACAGTATGTATCAACTTGTGAGAAATGCATAAAAGGGAAACCAAGTAGACAAGCCCCACAAGGGTTATTAAAACCTCTACCCAATGCACCATATCCATGGCACACTGTAACTTTAGATCTGGTAGTGGATCTTCCGCCTAGACAAGGGTATACTGCCATATTGGTTTTGGTAGACTCGTTCTCTAAAATGAGTCATTTTGTCCCACTAAAAACTGTCCCTACAGCCTATCAGTTAATTCAGTTGTTCAATCAACATGTGATTCGAGCTCATGGGGTCCCACAGATTCTTATTTCAGACAGAGGAACCCAATTTGTGTCTAAGTCCTGGAAAAAGTTCATGCAAGGGCTAGGAATTGACACACGATATTCTACCAGTTTCCACCCTGAGACTGATGGTCAAACGGAGCGAGTTAATCAAGAACTAGCGCAGTATCTGTGGCTCTATTTGTTGGAACAGGAGGGAAACTGGCCAGAATTGTTGTGGACAGCCAGGTTTGCGTATAATAATGCTGAACACGATTCCACTGGGTATACACCATTTTACTGGAATTCAGGGAGACATCCTAGTTTGGTGACAGGCAAAAAAGACGAAACAGTGCCAGCAATTAAGACTTACTATTGCAATTAGAACACTCACATAAAAAGGCTCAAAAGAATTTGCGGAAGGCTAAGGCATCATATAAGAAACAAGCAGATAAGAGTAGAAGAGTGGGCACAGAGTTCCAGATAGGAGATCAAGTTTGGTTATCAACCAAACATTTGAAATTGAAAGGGAACAGAAAGGTTCAACCCAGATTTATTGGTCCATTCAAGGTAAAAAAAAAAAATCAACCCAGTTGTAGTCAAATTAGAGCTCCCAAAACAGCTAAAAATACATCCGGCCTTTCATATATCTCTGTTAAAAAAGAACCCTCTTAATGTACGACTCAAAAAATCTCCAATGCCAATAAGGGTAGAGTCAGAGGAAGAGTTTGAAGTCAGTAAGATCCTAGATTCGAAAAGGTCCAGGGGAAAATTGTTCTATCTGGTGGAATGGAAAGGTTATGGACCAGAGGAACAATCTTGGGAACCATCTTCTAATATCCATGCCCCAAGATTATTGAAAGGTTTCCACAAAAATTACCCAACAAAACCAAAAGAGGAAGAATCCTCTTTGG
Organism: Triturus cristatus; assembly: GCF_964204655.1. NCBI lineage: Eukaryota > Metazoa > Chordata > Amphibia > Caudata > Salamandridae > Triturus > Triturus cristatus. The sequence goes on along the minus strand of NC_140581.1, from coordinate 473,390,289 downwards.
AGGGAGGTACTGTCAAGATCTGCCTGACAAACCCTAGCTCAAAAAGGGTTAAGAGGAAACTTGGCAGTCGTCTGAGATGTACAAGGAAATGTTGTCATAAAATGAACAAACTGTTGGTTTCAAGACTCTTTTTGAAACAATGCATCATAACCCTGCAGAAATCCAACATGGCTGAAACAGGCACAATCAAAGGGTTAGCAGAGTGGAGTCAGCGGTCTAGATCACGTAGGCTCGCGACAAGCCAGATGCTTAATACGCAAGCCTCTGAAAAGAACTGCGCACTTCAACCGTCAGCATAAGGGAGTGAAGTGTCTCCACTTCACGCATTCCCGTTCGTAGTATTTCCTAAAGTATTTGTTTAGTCAGGGACACTTTTCGCGTCTTGGTAATTAATCAGGAGCGTTTGTCGAGTGTCAAGAAGAATTGCAGCATGCATGCGCAATGAGGGACGATAAGTCACTAATCACCTCAAGAAGCCGAGGCTCGGCTACACAGAAAATCTACGCGTCGTGGCAAGTTCCAATACAGAGTTCTACCACCAGTTTTGAGGGTAATAAGGTTCCGGTGGTAGCGGTGGTGTGTTTAACCACTAGTTCAGAGGAGAATAAGTTCTGGTGGTTGCGGAGGTAAGCGGTGTCATTAGACACCAGTGCACTACCTATTCATTAATGTTTTTACCTGGTGAGAATCTTCATTTTCACATAAGATTGTGACCAAAATTTGGATGTTCATTCCTTATGAAATAAACAGAGAGCAAGCATTACAACTATACATTGAAACACAGTGGCAGAGTTACCAGGACATTAGAATACAGTAATTTTGGGGGTAACTATCTAGAGAGATAGTGCAAATATTAAAAGAGAACATAGGTAAAGTAGGGAACTGGTTCATAGTTTTGTCTCTTTTAACAGGTGCAGAGATATACATCCCAAAATAATACCCCTGGAGGAGAGGAGCTATAGCCAAGGGTCAACTGGGTAATTGATGTATTTACGCATAAATAGTGTGAGCCATTTAGCAGTGTAGTATTACATGTTTATTTGGTTTATTTCATTCTATGCAGGTACAACGTGCAAGGCAACACAGACTCGGCTGACCCAGTAGCGTGATTGACTAACAACTGCTACACCAGGCTGTCTCTCTTTTTCTTCCACTTCCCCTTTCCCCCCGTCTGTAACACCACTTGGAAGTTCATAGTTTTTTCCGGGTGGCGGATCAGGTGGTGGGGCGTTGGGACCATCGTCAACTCCTGTGGTTCAGGCCTTGGCTCGTGACACCCTTACACAGATGTAGACCCCTCAAGGATGGCTGTGTTTTTATGTTTCTATCACCAGTTGGAATATTGAATGATCATGTTTGAAAATTGCACTCTTGACAATTTTGCCGTGTTACATAATATGTAGTAACCTTGACATAGAGACTTTTCTGATGAAGTATGAAGAGAAAGTAATGTGCAGGGTTATAGACTTTAATCAAAGTAGTGGCGATTTCAAGGTGAACCATGAATGTTTAATTGGGAAATTGGAGCAACATGAAAGTGTGTGGGCCCTTATAAAATACTGGATTTATTTTGATTCTTTAGTTTTCCACGTGTTGTGGAGTAACGGTTACCTAATAGGTCATTAATATTTGGAGCAGACTAGCCACAGCCTAAGTAACTATGTTATAGACCGGCACAGAGGTGCCACGCAGTCCCAGCCACAGTACTGCACCTGTTCAAAATACTGAGGGCAGACAGTGCTGTGGTTTGTCTACCTAAATATAAGCTGCCTATAAAACTGTAGTGTGTTTTGGTTTGCAATGATAGCTGCTGCTTTTCACTTTTGCTGATTAACACCATTCTGGATTCTTTGCAAAAGACACCTTTACTCAGACTTATGTTGAACTTTTTGCTGAAACTACATGTTTTTTATTATTTTTAGGCTGGGCCCCTTTGCATGAGGCAAGTCTAGCAGGTTACTGCAGGATTGCAAAGGAGTTATTAGAAGGTGGAGCTGATGCTAATCTGAAAGGCCTGGAGCAGGAAACACCAATTCGTGATGCAGTGAGAGAAGGGCATTATGAGGTATTGATAATGTATTGTACTTTGGAAATCAATCCAGTTACCTGTTGGGACAGTGTATCTGTGCTTGTCAATAACACAGTTAGATATATTGCAATATGCATAGCTAGATATACTACATTGTTTCTTTAAAAAAAAGTTTGTTTCTAGTTCGGGGGTACAGAAGACAAAAGCGCCACAAGAACGGCAAAACCATATTATAACACAGCATTTCCAGATGCAAGCTAGTAATACTATAGAGACTGTTCAGCTCAGATGGGACCATGCAGGGCCGCTAACTATCCAGGTTGACCACGCCCATAAATTGAATTGAAAGACGTTTTCTAGTTTCTAATCATTGTTTTCTAAAGAACTGAAGGAGCAACAAACTCGGCGTATATTTGACTGTCGGATTGCACCAGACCAATATCTCACCCACCTATATATAAAACCTGCCTCTCTTTTTGTGTGTATACAAAATGAACCGCCAACTTTCCCATTGTGTCTCCCATTACTGCTTTTTATTTCTCCATTACATAATGGTCCATGGTTTTGACCAACATAAGGCAGGGGAGAGGGGGTGGATCAGGCGATTTACAGGTGTAGCTGCCAGTAACGTGTGGGAAACAGTGAGCACCATTCAGCAAGGTAAGGAGCATCTTCCTTTGTGCCATTCTTCCCGCATCGCCTACCCTAGCAAAAGTCTGTCCAATTCCAAATCAATACCTGTTATCTCTTTTATGTAACGTAAAACCTCCTCCTTAAAAGAAGCAGGCGGGGCACATCGTTTACAGAATCCTGCCTGGTTCAGCGATTTTAGGAGAGGAGGACCTGCTTTTTATGGTTACCTCCACTTTTTGCTGATGTTTCACTGTTTTTCAACTTTAGTCTGGCTGGGACACTGCTATTCAGGGCCCCAGCCTAGCTGCTTCCTCTCTAAATTGATTGCATGTGCTTTAGGTACACTCCAGATTGGATTATGGGGTACCCTTATAAGTCCCTAGTATATGGTATACTATGTACCCAGGGCATAGGTACCCCATAGGCCTTAGCCTCTGGGGTACCTATGCCCTGGGTACATAGGTACACCCCCCAAACATAAGGACATTGAACTAACCTTGACCAGTTGAGTCTTCATGTTCTAAGTGGAAATATCTGGAGAGTCCATCTCTATTGGCATGGTTACTTCCAGGTCTATGTTCCACTGTATAGTCCATCGCCTGTAGGGAAATGGAGCACCTTAGAAGTTTGGGATTTTCACCCTTCATCTGTTTTAGCCCTAAGAGGGGCTCATGGTCTGTCTGAACAAGGAAGTGAGTGCCAAACAAGTATGGCCTCAACTTCTTCAGAGCCCAAACAGCAAAGGCCTCCCTCTCAATATCTGACCAAGGTTTCTCTCTGGGGGTCAGCCTTCTGCTAATAAAAGCTACTGGCTGATCCTGACCTTCATCATTCAATTGTGATAACACAGCCCCTACCCCCAACTCAGATGCATCTGTTTGGACAATGAATTCTTTGGAGTAGTTAGGACTTTGCAGAATGGGAGCAGTGCACATGGCCTACTACAGGTCATCAAATGCCTTTTGACAGCTGACTGTCCACTGAACTTTCATGGGCATTTTCTTACAAGTCAAGTCATTGAAAGGGGTCACTATGGATCCATAACCTTTGACAAATCTTCTGTAGTACCCAGTCAGGCCCAAGAAAGCTCTGACCTGAATCTGGGTGGTTGGAGCATCCCAGTCCATTATGGTCTGGATTTTGCTCTGCAATGGTTGAACATGGCCTCCACCCACAAGCTGGCCTAGGTACACAACCTGACTCTGCCCTATTTGGCACTTAGTGGCCTTGATAGTTAGGCCTGCTTTTTGCAGGACCTCCAAAACATTTCTTAGGTGGACCAGGTGATCCTCCCAGGTGGAGCTAAAGACAGCAATATCATCTAGATATGCTGCACTACAGGCTTCCAGGCCTGTAAGGACTTTGTTTACCAACCTTTGAAAAGTGGCAGGTGCATTTTTCAAACCAAAGGGCATCACCACACATTGGTAATGCCCACTAGGGGTAGTAAATGTTGTCTTTGGCTTTGCATCATCAGCTAATCTGATCTGCCAGTAGCCCGCTGTCAGGTCAAATGTGCTAATAAACTTGGCTGAGGCCAAGGTGTCTATAAGCTTATCTGCCCTAGGGATTGGATGGGCATCAGTCCTAGTGACTGCATTGAGACCTCTGTAGTCTACACAAAACCTCATCTCTCTCTTGCCATCTATGGTGTGAGGTTTGGGCACTAAGACTACTGGACTAGCCCAAGGGCTATCTGAGGGTTCAATAACTCTCAATTCCAACATCGTCTGGACTTCAGCCCTGATACAGTCCCTGACATGGCCAGGTTGACTGTAAATCTTATTTTTAACAGGCATACTGCCCCAGTGTCCACGTCATGAGTGCACCAGGTAGTCTGACTTGAAGTCAATGAGAACATATGTCTGAACTGGCTGAGAACCTTTCTGCAGTCAGTTTGTTGCTGGACAGTGAGGCTGCCTGCCAAGGCTACACCATCTACTGATCCATCATCAGGGTTCTGAGAGAGCAGGTCAGGGAGTGGGTCACTCTCTTCCTCCTGTCCCTCATCAGAAGCCATGAGCAAGCCCTTGTCAGCCCTGTCAACATATGCCTTGAGCCTATTGACCTGGAGCATCCTGTGGGGGCTCCTGGGAGTTCCAAAGTCCACCAAGTAGGTAACCTCTCCCTTTTGCTCAATTATGGTATGGGGTCTACTCCACATATCTTGGAGGGCTGCTGGGGCCACAGGCTCCATCACCCATACTTTCTGCCCTGGCTTCTGAACAGTCAGCACAGCCTTTTGGTCATGCCAGGCTTTTTGTAATTCTTGGCTAGCCTCAAGGTCTTTAGTTGCCTTCTTCATGTATTCAGCCATCCTGGAGCAGAGAGCAAGTACATAGTCCACATTATCCTGTTTAGGGGGTTTGAGAGGTAACTCCCATCCCTCCTTCACCAGATGTAATAGACCCCTCACTGCGTGTCCAAACAGAAGCTCAAATGGGCTGTAACCAACCCCCTTCTGTGGAACCTCTCTGTAGGCAAATAGAAGGCAGGGCAAAAGTATGTTCCATCTACGCCCAAGGTTTTCTGGGAGACCTTTGATCATGCCCTTGAGGGTTTTGTTGAACCTTTCAACTAACCCATTGCATTGCGGGTGATAAGGGGTGGTGAATTTATATAATTCACACCACACTCCTTCCACATAGCAGTCAAGTAACTAGACATGGAGTTTGCTTCTCTGTCTGATACTACTTCCTTAGGGAAACCCACTCTGGAAAAGATTCCAAGTAGGGCCCTTGCCAGTACAGGTGCTGTAGTGGTCCTAAGGGGAATAGTCTCTTGATACCTAGTGGTATGGTCCACCACCACCAGTATAAACCTGTGCCCAGATGCTGTTTGAGGATCCATGGAACCAACTATGTAAATCCCAACCCTCTCAAAGGGAACCCCCACCACAGGTAGTGGTATCAAGGGGGCTTTTGTTGTACCACCTGACTTACCACTGGCTTGACAGGTGACACAGGAGCGACAAAACCCCTTGATGTCTTCAGACATGTGGGGCCAATGAAAGTGAGGGACAATTCTTTTCCAGGTCTTGTTTTGGCCCAGATGTCCTGCTAAGGGAATATCATGGGCTAGTGTTAATAGGAAGCCCCTGAACTTCAGAGGTATAACCAACCTCCTGGTGGCACCATTCTTGGGGTCTCTACTCTGTGAGTACAGGATGCCATCATCCCAATATATCTTATGGGTTCCACTAGCATTCCCAGCAGCCTCATCAGCAGCTTGCTTTCTGAGGGGTTCGAGAGAAGGGCATTTCAGCTGCTCCTGGCTCAGATCTGCACTGGAAGGGCCCCCTGTCCCCACAAACTCAACCTGATAAGGTTCAAGCTCCTCTGGGACAGTTCCTTCTTCAAGACTGAGATCATCTCCCTCAAGAGTCTGATCTGCTTTCTGAGTCCGGGGGGAAGACACTACCTTACCCCTACTGCTCCTTTTCTTGGGAGGCACCTGGTCCATTCTTCCAGGATCCAGGGCCTGTTCAGCTTTTGACATTTTTGCCTTTGACCTAGTGATAGCAAACACATGTTCAGGGATTCCCAACATTTCTGCATGGGTCCTAAGTTCCACTTCAGCCCAAGCTGAAGTTTCTAAATCATTGCCAAGCAAGCATTCAACAGGGAGGTCTGCACTTACCACAACCTTCTTAAGGCCAGTTACCCCTACCCAGGAGAAATTAACAACTGCCAAGGAATGGTCTGTCCTGGCATTGCTAGCATTGGTCACTTGGTACATTTCCCAAGTATGATTTGCTCAGGAGCCACAAGATCTTTTGTCACCATTGTGACACTTGCTCCTGTGTCCCTGAATGCCAAAGCCTCTTTTCCATTTATCAAAGGCTGCTGTCTGTATTTGCCCAGATTACTGGGACTGACAAATAAGGAGGCCATATCCATACCTCCATCACAGATCAGTACAGCCTGAGTAGAAACTCTGACTAGGCCAGAGTCTATCTCAGATCCGAGGGTTAACTCTACTGCATCCTTATTCTGTAGCTGAACTAGGGATAACAATTGACTTAGGGGCAATGGTGGCTGGAGTTGAGTCTTTGGACTTGGTACAATCACTAGTCCAATGGGTTTTCTGTTTACAGATTTTACACCATGGTTTCTTTTGGCCTTTTCCTTTGTTAGATTGGCACTCCCCACCAGATGCAGATTTTTGGGGCCCTTGAGAAGACTTCTGGTCTTTACCCTTTTCCCCACACTTCTCAGAGTTCTTAGAATCCTTCTTCTTGGAGTCACCACCTTGGTTCTGGACCTTCTGCCTCACCCTGGTTCTGATCCATTTGTCTGCCTTCTGGCCCAATTCTTGGGGAGAGGTCAGATCAGAGTCCACAAGGTACTGATGCAACAGCTGATTTTGACAATTATTAAGGTCCTGCTCCCTCATAATTAAATTGTACAATCCTTTAAAATCACACACTTTACTGCCAAGTAACCAACCTTCCAGAGCCTTAGTAGCACAATCTACAAACTCAACCCACTCTTCAGTCTGTGCCTATTGGGTTTCTCCCCTAACTTTAACCTGTATTGTTCAGTGGTTAGGCCAAACCCATCAATCAGTGCTCTCTTCAAGACTTTGTAATTGTCAGCATCCTCCTCTCTAACAGTGAGGAGCTTGTCTCTGCCTTTGTCTGCAAAGGAGAGCCACAAGATTGCTGCCCACTGCTCCTGAGGGACCCTCTGTACTTTACAGGCCCTCTCAAGTTCAGTTATCCATTTGTGGATGTCATCCCCACTCTGGTAGGGAGGGACAATCTTTTTCAGGTTCCTATGGTCATGAGTATGATCTCTACCTCTAGGGACACTGTTGCTGCCACCATGGGGCTCTAGCCCCAACCTTTTTGAAGCTCTCTGAAGTTCCAGGGATTCTCTGTCTAGGGCCAGCTGCTCTTTCTTGATTCTGAGCTTTGCTCTCTCAAAGTCAAGCAGTCTGCACTTTCTGTCATAGGAGGACTCCCTCTTATGAGAGGTAGTGGTCCTATTTGAAACAGAGGTCCCTCCAGATGTACCAGAATGATTAGACTCCACAGAAGGAGATCTTGATCTTCTTGGCACTCTGTTAACCCTTCCAGGTGGGGTGAAGAGAGGCCTATTAATGCCTTCTTCCTCCTCCTCACCTTCAGGAAAGATTGGATTGTCCAGGTTAGAATTTTCTTGATCCTCCTGGCCAGCTTCAGAGTCCTGGTCCTAGATGTTTTCACTTCCAGGCCAGTCATCTTCTGCTGCCCCACCCAACTTGCCTGCCTCATCAGACCCTGGGGTCTTTCTGAGGTCATCTAAAAGTAAAGCCTCTATGAGGCGTTGAGTCCTAGGGTTTTTCCCTGTCTTCAATTTTCTGGATGCACACATATTTTTTAATTCTTGAAATGAGAGGTGGTCATACCTGTTCAGCAAGGGGCCATGAAGACATACTAGTGTAGTGAAGTGTTGCACCTTCCTAACCTAGTGGGAACTACTAAACTCTCTTAACTTGTAGAAAGGGTGTGCTAAGCCCTTGACACACAACTCTAAGTTCAGTAGAACTTACTGTTATTCTAAACTTGATTTATATGTACCTATGTACCTTTAGTGGTTTTCAGTTAGTCACTCAAAGAGATTATCTGGTAAAGCAATAGAAAGCTTGAATCCAACCGCTGCACACCAATGTGAGAAGTTGGCCTGGTATATGCTGTCCACTAGTTATAGTGGGCACCTTGTACCAGTCCAAATAACCCTTATTGATGAATAGGTTTAAGACATCATTTCTTGAAAGCTATCCTAGTGGTAGCTATGGAGAGCAGCCTCCAGGCTAAGTCTTGAAGGAATGTAAAGCAGCTTGGTTGACCAGATTATAACCTCTACAATAACTAAATGAAGGGAGAACCACACAAGTTATATATATAAAATATATGTATTTATTTATAAACACTCTCTACTAACCTCTTTATGAAGTTAGAGAGCAGGTGCTCCAGCGGAAACGGGCAAATTTACATATCCTCCCTATATCACAGACTCGTCACCACATTACTCATTCATATATTCATTCATTGGTGGGGCCCATAACACCAACACACACACACACGCTCGTCTCACTCGAGTCTGCACACCAGATGAAAAGAAGCGCTGGATATGTGGGGGGGTACCTTGTTACCTATCCAGAGTAATTCCTTTACATCATATACATTATATACATCTGCACCTATAGAATCCTAACTTTAACATCAAGGCACTCCACCACTTGGTCGATGGACTGGTTGATGGTGATTTAGAACCAGCTAAAACACATTTAAAGCTTCGAAACCTTTCGGTTAACTTTCAATACGTTATTAAAGAATCACAAACTCGTTTCTTATTAGTCAAAGTTAGTTTATCTAAGTCACTTTGTGTTGGCATATTCAGGACTACAGTTCAACAATTTCTCTTTCTCGACGATTTCCAGTCTTTGATCTCTAACATAAATTGACATAACATATATATTTACCTAAATTTGGACATTGACGACCACCTCTAGAAGAATCTGTCAACCCACAGCAATAAGCATATCCCTTCAGATGGAATCGTCCTATTATCATCAAAGAAAACTCAGGTAAGTCCAGGAAATCTCCCTCAGCACGACGCAGTCCCCATGATTTAGCCAAGGGACCAAGCTATCGCACCAATAAACCAACAATCCAGCAAATCGATTCTCCACACCAACAGCCTAACAGCAATTAGGATAATGATGATTATATACTTCTAAACCCCCCCTTTTTATACTCTTTTTCTCCTTACTTTTAGGACAGTGTGCAACAATTTAGGGGTGGAAAGTGTTCTGATTGGCTAAACCCTCCGAAAATTGTAAGTCTATTCAATATTCCCAGGTTTGCATGTTTCCCATGAGACCGAGCATGACATCTTCCCAATTGTATTCTTTTTTATTAGTTTCACAGGCAAAAGTTCCGAAGTAACAACATGTAAGCCTTATTGTACAGGTTGTTCATTGTCCTCTTAGTCATTCACATTAGTTTGGGTCTTGGCAGTCCTCCACGTTCCTATCCTTGACAAGGAACATATTGTTTCTCATCAGAGGTCGCTTGGAGATCTTCAGAGCCATCCGAGTCTGCGCAGTTGACATCGCGCTCACATGACGGTGGACACTTCCGAACTCTATTTTAAGTACTGCGGCCTAGTAGGCCCGAATGCCAACTTAAGCAAAAGCAAACATAACAGTAATTAATATATGGAAATGAAGATTCTAATGTTAAACCCACACTAATCCCAATATGTATTAGTATTTTCCTAGCTTGGAGCAACATTTAAAGCAATAATACTCACCATTCCATTCTGCAACACTAGAAGCATAAACCATCACAAAAGCAACATAAATCATGCAATTCTCTATTTCAACACATCCTACAGTTAGTTTGCGTACCATAGGTAATCATTTAATTTTTTAGCCATGCAATTCGCATTTTAGTCCTACATGTATCTTGTGTTTATGAAGGTGCAATTGTTGGTTACTTATAACACTCCACACAAACTAGTCCAAGTTAATTTTTTAGAATGATTATGTAATTACATTTCATGCAAAATAGAGAAGGTATACACATTTTTGCTTTACCTGCCCCATCAATCCCCCCTTTGGTGATTTTTCACATCACCACAAATCCCAATAAAATGACAAAACTTTTGCGGAAATGATTACTCAGTTCCCTTACATTTTGTTACATCATAGTATCTCCCATCTCATCTTCTCTTGATCTCTTGTACATGTTCTATTTCCATTCTTCTAGTTCTATATCTCCTACTTCTCTTTTTCTTATTTCCTTCTCTTTTCTTTTTGCAACTTCTATTTTTATTCTATTTTGTGATTTTCTTCTTTTTATACGTACACATCCTAATCTTAAAATCAGTATCAATATTACCACACAAGTCACAGGTATTAGTATTTTACCTACAAATGAACTACCTAATTTTGTTAATAAACCCTTTATAGTAGAAACGTCTTTAGCAAGCTTCTCCCAAACACTTTCAACCTCTAATGGAACAATTTCCTCATGCAAATCAGTTATATTCTTAATGTATTTCTTTAAATTTTGGCTCTCGTCAGGAATGTAAGTACAGCAATGTTGTACCTTCAGCATTCCACAGACTTCTCCCTCTTTGGCTAATATAATATCAAGGGCAAGTCGATTTTGCATAATCATGGCTCTCATGGCAACCATTTCGGTATTTACCATTAAGAACCCTCCAACTGTGCTTGTCGATAAGCGGTCCACAACTGTAGACAATTTTCTAATTTTATGTGCATTCAGAGATATTCCAACAGCTGGTATCATTGCTCCAAAGATATCCCCTACAATTTCTGACCAACTCTCCCTCCTTCTACGTGTTAGTTGTCTATCTATTTCGTGCAAACCGTCCTCTCCCCTTCCCACATGAAATATTTTTGGGAAGACCAGGCCTAGGTAGCATGTACCATACCAGTGGTCCGGTAACCTATAATAAGCCCTGTTCCCACAGATGTAATATATTCCAGGGAATACCGGATCATTTGCTCCTTTAAATCCCCATCCTCCCATGATCTTATATATATCACGGCATTCACTTGCACCTACAAAATAATTATCATAAGCAGTATTATCTCTACTGATGCACAATTTCACTCTCTGAGGCCAATCCAAAGCCATTGCAGGATTTGTTTCTCCCTTTAAATGGTTTTCCCTTTCAGCATCCCAAAATGTTGTTTCAATCTTTTCCCTAGACACCTTTCTTTGCATCTTAAATCTCCTCTCTTCTACCATGTCCAGGAAAGTCTTCTCATCTTTTCTCAGACTACAAGTAAGATTGTTCTTAAACACTTCTTCTAAAGTTAATTCTCTAGTTTCTAAGAAAAATTCACCTAAAGTTCTACCAGGAATCACCTTATTTAGTTCAGGAACTACAGGTACCTGCGAGAAGAAAACAAGTTAGTTACCTGTAACTTTGGTTCTCCAGTATTGGTAACTTTCATAGATTCCCATAGCTTGTATCATTCCCCATCGTCGGAATGGGAGTATCATTCCCCGTCGTCGGAATGGGAGCCTCGCTAAATAAAAAATAACATAGCAGTAGGTACAAAAGAGAAAGAAAGGCCTAGGCCTCATCTTATTTTGTAGAATATCCACCTCTTTTTGTAAAAGAGACCAAAAAACATGTAACAACCAATCAGATTAGCCTCACCCCCTAGAACCTCCCTGAGAGAGCCTCAGATTTTCGTAGCCGTTGTGTAACAGTAACCATATTTGCTGAAGGCTGAGCTTTCCCAGGGGAGGAGGGTGGGCGCATGGGAATCTATGAAAGTTACCAATACTAGAGAACCAAAGTTACAGGTAAGTAACTTGTTTTCTTACTCCAGTATTGGAACTTTTATAGATTCCCATAGCTTGTATCAGAGTAGCTAGCAGTCAGCAATAAACCACATTTTGTGACGTAAATACTGAAATAACACTGTATCCATACTTTCATAAGAAGTAAACAGACATTGAAACATTCGTCAGTAAATATTACCAGATACAAAATGTGCAATAACAGGAAGGAGGGATAGAAGGGAAAGCTCACTGCTTATTGGAAGAGATTCCTCAGGACTGCTTGTCCCACTACCGCCTCACTCCATGTGGAAGAGTTCAAGCAGTAGTGCTTTGTGAAAGTATGAGCACTGCTCCATGTAGCTGCCCAACAAATGTCCTTGATTGGTACTCCAGCGAAGAGAGCAGCTGTGGAGTGAGCCCAAACACGTCCTTCTAGCGGCTTACCCGCCGCTTGGTGACAGTAGTGAATTGCGCTGCCAATCCAACGTGAAATTCCTTGCTTTGAAAGGGGGAAACCCTTTCGAGGAGCACTAAAAGGAGCACTAAAAGGAGCACTAAAAGCGACAGACTTGCGTAGTTTTCCTGAAATCCTTTGTGCGCTTTAGATAAAACTTGAGACATCGCTGGACATCCAAGGAATGAAGAGACCTTTCTGCTGGAGTCGTAGGTCGAGGGAAAAAAGATTTTAGAACGACAGGTTCATTCAAATGGAAATCCGAAGGGGCCTTTGGAATAAATTTCGGATCCGCTCTATGAATAGGCTCAAACGGAGGTCTCATGAGATGATCAAGAACCAAGTTGAGTTGCCACATTGGAGGTGGAGGTCGACCTGGAGGGAAAACTCTAAAGAGCCCTTTCAGGAATTGTTTGACAATCCTTGCAGACCAGAGGGAAGGGCCAGAGGCTGTCCATCTGAATCTAGAGATGGCCGTCAGGTGTACCTTGATGGAAGAATGTGTAAGACCTGACTTGGCCAGAGATAGAATGTAGGGCAATATTTGATGAGGAGCAGAAGAGAACAGATGAAGGTTTTGTCGGTGGCACCACAACGAAGATTTAAACTCTGGAATTCTCGGTGCTCAGGAGCCACGCTGTCAACTGAAGTGAGCTCAGATCCGGATGCACTACTTGGCCCTGGGACATTGTCAATAGAGAAGGAATGGGACGCAGGTGAACCAGCTGATCTTGAGAGAGTAGGAGAAGCTCTGTGAACCAGAACTGGTGGGGCCACGCCGGTGCTATTAGAATCATTGTGCAGGGTTCCGTTTTGAGTTATCTGATTAATTTTGGAATAAGGGGAATTGGCAGAAAGGCGGAAACAAATGCGCCTGACCAGGCCATCGAAAGAGCATTCCCCAACGATCTTCGATGGTGATCCCTGCTTGCATAAAACCAGCATTTCCTGTTGTCTGGGGTAGCGAACAGGTCTATGGACGGAGTGCCCCAACGTGCGAAAACATTGTTGAGAGTGTCCTGATTTAGCTCCCACTCGTGACAGACCGACTTCAGACGGCTCAGTGTATCTGCTGTCGTGTTGAGGGTACCTTGAAGATGTTCTGCTGAGAGAGCGATTTTTTGAAGAATTGGCCATTCCCAGATCTCTTGGGCCTCCTTGGAAAGAAGTTGAGATCTCGTTCCACCTTGTTTGTTCACATAATGCATGGCCGTCGTGTTGTCTGTACGGACCAAGACGATGGAGTTCCGAATCCTCGGAAGAAAAGCCTGTAAAGCCAAACGAATCGCCTTGAGCTCTAGAAGATTGATGTGGAGAGTGCGTTGTTTGGGTGTCCAGTGACTGCTTACTTGAAGGTCTTGCAAAACCGCTCACCAGCATTCCAGCGAGGCATCCGTGGTCAGTATCAAAGGAGCTGGAGCAACCTTGAAAGTGAAACCTTTCGAGATATTGTCTTTGATCGTCCACCAGTTGACCGCCTCTCTCATAAGACGAGTGACTATTATCCTGTCGTCGAACATGCCTTCCGCCTGGCGCCATTGCATGTCCCGTTGTTCTTGTAAGGGGCGCATACGAAGTCTGCAATGCGGAATTAAGGGAATGCAGGATGAAATCGATCCTAGGAGAGATTTGTACAGACGGACAGACAGAGATCGTCTTCTTTGCAATTGACGGGCGGAAAGAATCAGCCTTTTCTGTCTTTCCTCTGATGGGAAAGCTTTGCAACAAGTTGTATCCAGCATGGACCCTAGAAACTTGACCGACCTGGATGGAAGAAGGACTGACTTGTCTTTGTTGAGCTGAAGACCCAGATGATTGAAAAGCTGAATGTAACTTTCGACTGCCCTTGTAGTTGCTTGAGAAGTTGGAGCTTTTATCAACCAATCGTCCAGGTAGGGAAAAACCTGTAGAGACTGTTTTTTGAGAAACGCTGCAACTGGGTCCAATACCTTTGTGAATATCCGCGGAGTGGATCTGAGTCCAAAAGGCAGGACCTTGAACTGAAAGTGGCTCTTGGCTACTGTGAAGCGTAGAAATCTCCTGTGGGCTGGGTGAAGAGGAACATGGAAGTATGCGTCCTCGCGATCCAGAGTTGCCATTTAATCGCCTGGATTCAGGAGACGCAAGATATCCTGAAGAGATACCATCCGAAACAAGAGTTTTATGAGATAGGTGTTGAGCTCCCTCAGGTCTAAGATAGGGCGCATTTTTCCTCAGTCTTGCAAACCAGGAAAAACCTGGAATAGAACCCTTCTCCTCGTTGGGATAGAGGTATTGGCTCTATCGCTCCTTTGATGAGCTTCGAGATGTAGAAGATGTAGATGTTTTGATTTGGTGGCGCGAGGGGCTCTGGAAGATGAGTGGTGTTGAAACTCTGTGTGGCCAAACCGGATGATATTGAGGACCCACCGATCTGATGTTATGATCTTCCAGACGTGGAGATATTGTGATATCCTGCCCCCCACTGATGTTACTGGGGGTGAAGGAACAGTAAGCAGAGCCGGGAAGCTGCTATTGGCGTTTAGAGGTATCTCTCCCCTGACGCCCCTGTCGTCCTCTTGAAGGCTCACGAGAGAAAGACGCTGAATGGCCTTTGCATTGAGATTACTGAGGTTTGTACGACTGTGAAGACTGCCAATAGGAGGAGTAGCGCTGTTCGTATCCTCCTCTGTATGTAGAAAAACATTTTCCTCTTGCCCCCCGGAAAGGCACTTTGCGATATTGCAATGTCCCCAGGGACCTTGCCGTTTCTGTGTCTTTTTTGATGTCCTGTAGAGCGTCGTCAACATGCTTCCCAAAAAGCATGTCTCCATCAAATGGCAAATCTAGGATCTTATTCTGAATTTCAGGGCGAAACCAGGTAGCCCGAAGCCAGCCTTGCCGTCTTAGAACAGCTGAACCTGCCAAGGCGCGAAAAGCAGTGGTGGCAATGTCCATTGCGCAATCGATGATTTCTAAAGAAGACCGCTCTCCTTCCTCCAGGATCTTCTTCGCGTCAGCCTTGGAACCATCTGGCAGTTGATTTAAAAATGGAGATAAATCACACCACATTTGGCGATCATATTGGCCCACAATTGCTAGTGCATTGGCAGCTCTAACAAGGAGGCTGGGCATAGAGGAAAACCTCTTCCCTACATTGTCTAGTCGCCTACCCCCCTTATCCGGTGGTGTGGTAAGGGGCGCCGATGGATTCTTTGATTTTCGTTGAGCCGCCTGCGAGATAACAGAATCCGGCTTCGGGTGACCAACCAGGCAAGCGGGACTATCGTCAGGAGCCTTATATTTTTTCTCCAGCCGCGGAAGAACAGGGATGACGGTAGCTGGAGACTGCATCATCTTTATTCCCCCACTCCATACATGCTCCATAATCGGGATGGAACGGGTGGACTTTCTGTAAGGCTCCTTAAAATGATAAAGAAAGCACTCCAATTGTACAATTGGAATGGGAAGGCCAAACCTCTTGGAAGCTCTTTCCATAAGATTATGGAAACCTCCGATGTCTGCTGGAGGAGAATCTATAGGATCCGGTGATGGAGAAGCAGGATCCGGAATGATATATTCGTCCCATTCGGTGTCCGGATTCGGGACCTGTTCGACATTCTGATCATTATCTGATGAATCATCATCATCATGCACAGTGACGATATTCGGGCGACCTTCTATTGGTTCCGGCTCCGGAGGTTGAGATAATTGAGGAGCCACTGTAGCCGAAGAAGAAGTCAGAGGTGGTGGTAGCGGCGGTTGCTAATCAGAGGTTTGAGATGGAAATCTCCTCTTATAATCTAACAACATGATTTGTAAGTCACTAATAAGTGAAGACGGCATGGCCACCATACCCTGTTGTGTTTGCTCTTGAGGTCTGTCTCATGGAGGGTATTGTTGTTGTTCCAAGTAATAATTGTCAGAATCCGAGTCGTGGTATTTTACTTGAAGTTGGGATGGACTGTACGCATCCCCATAAGGATCTTCTTCTTCCTCTGAAAATTCCTCGTCCAAGGGCAATGCCGGAGGTAATGGTGTCACTCTACGCGGAGATGTCATTTCCGGTGTGATTTGGCGTCTTTTTATAGAAATTTGAACTTTCTGTATCGTCGAAGGAATCGTCGACGGAAAATGGATCGTCGATGACGATGGGCTGATCGTCGACGGCACCATTGACAAGCTCGTCGTCCGTACCATTGTAGATGTTGTCATCGGCATCTTCGAAGTCGTCTTCGTCACCACCATCGTCGACGTCATCATCG
This sequence comes from Triturus cristatus, assembly GCF_964204655.1. Taxonomy (NCBI): domain Eukaryota; kingdom Metazoa; phylum Chordata; class Amphibia; order Caudata; family Salamandridae; genus Triturus; species Triturus cristatus. The sequence goes on along the minus strand of NC_140581.1, from coordinate 473,373,613 downwards.
TCGACATCGAGGTTGTCAACATTGTCGACGACATTGTGACAGGTACCTGTAGCATCGACAAAGTCGTCGTCGGCGAAGCTCTCGACAACGGGCCCGTCGGCAGGGCTGGAATCGATGCCTGGTGAATCTTAGATGCCGTCGTCGACGTCCCTGATATTGTCGTCGTCGACGGATGGATTTTCTTTTCAGATTTTCCCTCCTGAGGTACAGATGCTGGTTTCTTGAAAAGTTTTGCCTTTTCAGATGGTGAAGAGGAAACAGAAGGTCCATGGCTCACCTTCTGAGTAGAAAGTACCTCAGGAACTACTCCCTCCCTCTCCTTTACACCTCGCTTAGGAGATTTTTTGGGACTGGGCCTGTCAGACTTATCAGAGGTCTTTTGTAAGGCCTTAGTAGGAGGTTCAGTCGAAGTTAAAGGGGAAGACCTACCCCTCTTTTTAGACCTCCTTAAAGATGTAGCTGAGGAGGAATCTTCACTGTCACTGGATATTACTTCCTTACGTGACTTCATCTTCTGTAACCAGGTCAAGAGACGTCCTTCCCTGTCTCTCAGAGTCTTTGTAGAGAAGGTCTTGAAGATCTTACAATCAGTGGCCTTGTGATCAGGGTACAAGCAATAAATGCAGTCTTTATGCTTGTCCTCAATGTAAAGTCTTTTTTTAGAACAAGTAGCACAGGCTTTAAATAAAGATTTATTTTCCTTGTCTGACATCCTGAAGAGAAAAAAATGAAATCCAAAAGTTGTAGAGAAATCTGAGCAGAGCTCATTGGAGACTAACTTAGCACAACATGCGGTAGAAAATCTGAGGCTCTCTCAGGAAGGTTCTAGGGGGTGAGGCTAATTGGTTGTTACATGTTTTTTGGTCTCTTTTACAAAAAGAGGGGGATATTTTACAAAATGAGATGAGGCCTAGGCCTTTCTTTCTCTTTTGTACCTACTGCTATGTTATTTTTTATTTACCGAGGCTCCCATTCCGACGACGGGGAATGATACTCCCATTCCGACGACGGGGAATGATACAAGCTATGGGAATCTATGAAAGTTCCAATACTGGAGTAAAACATTAACTACAGCAGTATAATAATATTCTAATTTCCCTGTTCTATAGAACAAGCTCGCTAATACACACAGCACACAGAATTCCTTCTTCAGTTCTCAGACATGACCGATCCACAAACATCACATAGTCACTTTCTTTCAGAGGCACATCTTTTATATCCGGACACGGCTTAGTGCAAAAATCAAGCACTTCCAAACAATCATGAGCCACATCATCCATCACTTCCACATTCACAGCATCAGGTAGCAGTGTTGACGGATTTACATTAAGGCACCTCACAAGGCTCACATTTGTAGCACCCAGAATGACCTTTTCATACTTAGTTACACGACTATACGTCATAAATTGTGTGCGGCTTCTTGTCAAAAGGATTGCAACATCATGGGTAACAAACACTCTCACAGGATATCCCATCACAATTCCTTCACTCTGCTCCAAACTCTTACAGGTAGCAGCCACTGCTTTCAAGCAACCAGGCAAAGCTACAGCTACAGGATCTAGTACAGCTGAAAAGTATGCAACCGGTCGTCTTAATTTCCCATGCCTGTGTACTAACACAGAGAGTGCACATCCATCACGCTCACTGCAATAATGCTTGAATTCTTTTTTGTAATCAGGCATTCCAAGAGCTGGTGATTCACACAAGCTGTCTCTCAGTTGTCTAAAAGCCTTCATCTCCTCTTTATTCAGTTCAAGGGGGTCTTTCACATCACTTTTTGTCAAGCGTACCAGAGGTTTTGCATTCAGTGAAAAGTTGCTGATCCACTGGCGACAATATCCCAACATTCCAAGAAACATTCTCACTTCTCTCTGAGTCATGGGTGCTCTCATTCCTTTTATTATCCTGATCCTGTCTGAAGTCACTGTCCTCAACGCTTTCTCAATCTTATGACCTAAGTATTGTACTTCCTTCTTACAAAATTGTAATTTTGATGGGGATACCTTAAGTCCTCCATCCGCCAAATGGCTCAACAACGCAACTGTGTCCACCACACATGCCTCTCGCGACTTGATGCTACCAATAGGTCATCGATGTATTGCACGAGCACTGAACTTTCGGGCATTTTGAAATCTTCTAAGGACAACTTTAGAATCTGATTAAATATCGATTGACCTGTATACCCCTGTGGGAAACGGCACCATGCCAAAGTACGTTCGCCGAACCGGAACGCAAAAATTTGTTGGCTATCAGGGTACAATGGGACAGAAAAGAAAGCAAGACACAGGTCAATGACTGTGTACCATTCCGCATCATGGGGAATCTGATACAGGATTACCGAAGGGTTTGGTACAATGGGATAGCAGGGTACACAATTTTATTCACTTTTCTCAAATCTTGTACTATCCTGAAAGTTCCGTTAGGCTTCTTTAAACCCATGATTGGTGAATTACATGGACTACTCATTATTTCTCTCAAAATTCCCTGTTCAATCATCTTGTCTATTACTGGCATCACTCCTGCAATTATTTCTGGTGTCAATTTATACTGAGGAATATTCGGGTAGCTTACTCCTTCCTTTGCAGTTATTTTCACAGGGTGTACTGTCTTCATCAGTCCCATATCTTCTCCTGTGAAATCCCATACTTCGGTTTTCACTGTTTTCTTCAATTCCTGAGGCAATTCCTCCGGATCAAATACAACAAATGCCTCAGTAATTTCTGGTTCCAAATTTGCCATTGTCATTCTATACAAGACATTCTCATCCGGAGTTTCAAAGGCTATGCCATCAGGGGTACAGGAGATAGTGCAATTCATTTTGCACAACAAATCTCTCCCTAACAGATTCACGGGGCTAGTATCACACACGACAAATCGATGCATGTCGGGGAATTTCCCTATTTTAACTTTAACAGGATCAGTAAGATAAGTTTTTATTTGTCTATTTGAGACTCCTACTACTTGGATTGTGTCACCAGAGAGAGGAAGATTTTTAACGTCAGCTGATCTAACAGTTGAATGAGTAGCACCAGTATTTACCAGGAAAGTAATTTTTTCATCATTTACCTTTCCATCCACAAAGGGTCCTGTCTGGTCAACCTCTAGAGTTGCGCCAAGTACACACTCCTCTTCCTCTCTTAGGCACTGTCAATAACTCTCTTCTGACTCACTCTCATCACGCTGCAGCCAATACTGTGAAACAGCAGTAGCGTGCGGTAGCTTTGTTACCTGTTCCTCGGTGTAGAATCCTGTCTCATTACTGTATCTCTGAGGTTTTACGCTCTGTAGAAAAGGTGGCTTTGGCACCTGACACTGTTGGGTAACAACCTGCTGCTGTTGCGGCGGTTGACAACTCACCTCATTCTGCACCTGTAGATTCAATGATGCATTATCACCATTAGCACTTGGGGGCAATTTACACTCGGATTTCCAATGCCCTAATTTTCCGCAATTATGACATGGCCATTTCTTTTTTGCTTCCTCTAAGCTGATTTGTCCCTTTCCTTTTCCAATATTAGGCTTTTGTGTAACTTGGCCCATGCTGTTAGCCTGCTCAATCAACTGGGCTTCATGCCTCTCCGCTACCTTAACTTGTGCCCACATTGGCTTCTCTTTCAGTTTGCGTTGTTTTGCTTCGATTTCATCACTAAAATATTTTGCATGTCGTAACACTTTATCTATCTTTTTATTTTGCCAATCCACTGTATGCTGTTTGATCATTTCGCTTACCTCAGGCCTTAATCCATAAACAAATCGATATACAAAATGACTTAAATCTTTCTCACTCAATTTCTCATCACCACTGTATTGCTTAAAAGCTAACAGTAACCTTTCATAATAGGCGTGAACAGATTCTTTAACCTCCTGGTGAGTTCAATCAATTTTTACCCAATCGGTTTCCTTTGGAGGCACTTTATTTTTCAAAAAAGTAATTACCTGTTCATATTTTCTCATTACTTCCGGATCAGGGGCTTCCGTCTTAGGATCCCTAGGGTACTCTTGAGTTGGCCAACCTATTGTAATCTTACATTCTGCCCATAAATCTGCAGGTACAATTATATCACAAAGACCATTCAAATCTATCCACAACACTTTTGATAATTTAGCAAACCTTTCTACCTGTCGGTACCACTCAACTGGTTTTTCTCTTAACCTCGGGAAATCATTGGTAAATGACAAAATATCCTGCCTAGTCCAGGGAACATGTACACAACCCCCTCCTGGGATCTCCCTCATGGGACATTCAGTCACTACTGGCTCCTTTTCTCTTACTTGAAATGCTGAAAAGGTCTTATCTGTCGTATCCTCTCTTTTTCGAAACCACCTACTTTTCCACCTGTCTACATCACCCCATTTCCTTAACAAGGCAATCAGTTCTTTAATTTGAGCCAATCTCCCTGCAGTATTCAGATTTTCAATATCTTTCTCAGAAAAATCCACTCTATATGGTTTCTGTAATGATCTTATTTTATCAAAGTCAATACCCATTTCACTCACTGTCTCTTCCAGTTTCTCATGCAAACTCCTCGCTCTCCAAGTTATACTTTTGCAGAGAAACATTAACTCCTCGTCCTAATATGCTTTTAATTTTTCAGTTGGAATAGTCCCTACTATTAATTCTTCCAAGATTACTTTTAATTTTGCCACATCTAAAGGTTGAGGTTCCGTATCTTTTCGCTGTAAACTTCTTAACCAATCACTTAATCCCTCAGAAGTGGGACCTACAGGGATTGTCTCGCTTCTTATTCTATCCGTATTTCTTTCTGGGGTTTCTGGTGCCGATTTTGTTGTCATCAGCGTCTCACCTGCTGAACTTTGATTTCTAGTCAGATTTTTGGAGTTCCTGCCATTTTTCCCCATGCATTTCCTCCAGATCCACTTCTTTCTGTCTCAATTCGTTTATTGCTATTGTAGGAAACTGTTAAACAATGCTCACTATCTTTCTGATTATCAAAGACAGGCATCACTGGCCCTATATTTACAGGTACAGTTACTGCTTCCATATTTTTTGTTAATTCTCTAATTTTCTCTGTTAATTCAAGAGTAGTTCTAGCTAGTTCAGCCGAATTTTCATTTCCAGTCCTAACAGGTTGTGCCATTTCAGAGTCTCTAAATTGATTATTTTTCCCTAAATCAGGTGGCGTTTGCTCAACATTTTTATTTAGCAGGGTTTCTTTTACCGGCGCACTCGGCGTCAGCAACGTAGAATTTGGTTGATACGGGGGAGGACTTTTATAAAACATGTCCTCTAGCACTTCATCCTCTGGTTCATTCACACCATACTTATAATCTTCTGACCCTGTATTGTTTCTCTTTTCTGTACACTTTCTGCCACTTGTCTCTTCAACATTTCTCAAAGGAAACATACCATCAGTCATGTTTGCATTCCACCATCTTCTCAATCGATCCTCATGACTTTCCTGACCACAAAGTCTACCAAACATGTAATTATACCTTCTTCCACTCCGGTGCCATTCCCTTTCATACATCTCTTCTTCCGACTCCGTCAAAGCCTCAAACTGAGTAGGTCTAGGTCTTGGTTCTAACCTCATCATTCTTTCTCTTAAGTTCCTTAATACAGCTAAACTAAACTAACCACTTTCTGGAAACGCTAGGACTCCATCCTCTTTTGTATACTTTGCCCAATTCTCTAGCCAAATACATGTATGGTACCCATATTTCGCTACCATAAAAGATGCAGGCGATTTCGGTGGAGGAAGTATCTGTCCTTCCCTAGTCACAATCGGCTTATCCTTTTTAAATAGACTTAATTTTCCCATACCATGATTTTTCTCTTTCTCAGGTGGATCGTAGGACATCATTCTTATTTTTCCCTAGTTCTGAATCACTAGACTTTTCAAATCACTTCCCTTGCGACTATTCCGTATGCTGTCCAATCCCAGCGCGACTCACACTAACGCACCAATCCTGTGCTGCTAAGTGACACCTGAAGTTCTCCAATCCCAGCGCGACTCACACTAACGCACCAATCCGGGGCGTCTACGTCACACTGTTAATTCTCCACTCCTAGCGCAGCTCACACCAACGCACCAATCCGTGAAAGCTTCATCTCTCTACGGCTGGCCAATCCCAGTGCGGTCTTTCTGACATCAGCGTTTCTCGCTACTACTGCTTCTGCTGAACCCTCCTTTAAAAATGTTATCGGCAAACTTTTCTTACGTTTTCTTTAATCAAATCTGTTTGTAACAACATAAAAACACCACCATTGCCTGTTTCGCTAAACCAAAGAGATAGTTTTGTTCATTTACACAAGAATTCTGTATTTCCAGCAGGCAGCGCTTACCTCTACTCTACCACAGAATTATTCAGTTTCGCTGATAAAGTAGCACTTCCGTCTACCTTACCCTTCTAACAAGCAAAAAGGCTAACCGTTTCTCTAGGGATAAAACACATGTGGAGATTACACTGCACCTGAGAATTAAGGCCAGAGTTTCACGAGAGAACCTCATGCACGTTCACACAGAAATGTCCCTACCGCTAACACACGATGATGTCATCAAATCGAAACCAGACAATGCGTTGTGCAACTTCACTTGCCACACATTTCCCTGTGTACGTTTAGGGCAACCAGACAATACTCCGTGCGACTTCACTTGCCACACGTTTTCCCCGTCTACATACAGGGCAACCAACTTCCTACGTCCTGGAAGTCTCCAAAATAACATAAAACGCAACACGACTCAACATAGAGTGTTAGAACATAAATCAATAATCAATAATCACCAACCCCAATACAATGAAGCCATCAATCTGCTACCAGAAAAACTGCTCCAGCGGAAAAGGGGAAATTTACATATCCTCCCTATGTCACAGACTCGTCACCATATTAATCATTCATATATTCATTCATTGGTAGGGCCCATAACACCAACACACACACACACACACGCACGTCTCACTCGAGTCTGCACACCGGAGGAAAATAAGCTCTGGACATGTGGGAGGGTACCTTGTTACCTATCCAGTACATTATATACATCTGCACCTATAGAATCCTAACTTTAACATCAAGGCACTCCACCACTTGGTCGATGGACCAATTAGTTGGACTGGTTGATGGTGATTTAGAACCGGCTAAAACACATTTAAAGCTTCGGAACCTTTCGGTTAACTTTCAATACCTTTTTATGGTTTAAATCTTTTATTAATTTTCATATCAAACATAGAAAAGAGAAGCCAGACCCCGGCTCCTGAATACAATGTATAACTGACATAAGTGCTGCTACTAATCGCATTACCAAGGTGAGAAGCATGGAGCGAGGTTACTAAAGAGAACAAATTAAGAAACATTATAAGAGGGAATAGAAGGAGACCCTTCGAAAGCATAAACCCGAAGGTTCCCCAAACGTGTCCACCCTCCACCCCCCACCCCTCCCCTCTCGTCCATCAACTATAAACCCACGGGATAGGGAAGAAGAACCTCAGACCACAGCGGATCATCTCAGCCTAGTGGATCTGTGTGGGAGGGCCTTCTGTGGAATCTGTGTATCTACCAGACGCAGCAATCTAAAATAGCGGGGCATGTTAGTTCCCTGAATTCGGTTTTGAGGAGTGTGAGGAAGGAACGCCAGAGCTCCGGGAATTCAGACCCTCTGCATGCCAGAGTGAGAGGAATCTTCTCCATCCCCAATACCATCCACAGTCTGTGCAACCATCCAGAGCAAGGCGGGGGCGAGGGGGAGCGCCAGTATGTTCTGTGTGGCCGCTCCCAGGGCTATGGCGATAAGGCGCCCCCGTTGGGGTTTGAGAGGGTACATCAACGGATTTGGTAGGCCCAAAAGTATGTAGGCAGGGAAGCGCGGGAGCTGTGTGTCCAGATGAGTATCTATTTCGTCCAATATTTGGGCCCAGTACGGCTGAATGTGCTCACAACTCCACAATAGATGCTCTAAGGTGCCTACCTCTCCACAACCCCTCCAACAGAGAGCACTCTGGCGGGGGTCAAAATGGTGAAGACGCTCTGGTGTGTAGTACCAGTAAGTAACCACCTTAGTCATTGTCTCAGTAAGGCCTGCGTGATGCGCTGAATATCGGTCCCTGTAGTAGATGTTATCCCATTCCTTATGAGTGAGAGATCTGCCAATCTCGCGTTCCCAGCGTGTCCAGCCCGCATTGTACGTGTGTGTGTTAGTAGTCAGGAGGTGCTTGTAAAGATCAGAGATAAGCTTTTTATCTGACGATCTAGTAATAAAAAGCAGTGAGGGAGCGCTGGGCACCAGGTTTCACTTGGGGTTGCAGGACCCCGTGTCTAAGCTGTATGTATGGGAGCCTCTCGGTCTCTGGAAGGCCATAGTCTGTACGAATTTGTGGGAAGGGAAGAATGCCGTCCGTGTCAAATAGATGCCCGAGGCATCTACACGGAGAAGGCCGCCATTGTACAAAGGCTTTAGTCGCCATGCCAGGTTGGAATTCTGGATTGTTAAAGAGTGGTGTTAAGGGGGAGGGAAAGGTTGTCAGAGCATGTGCGATGGCAGTACGGTCCCACGCCTCCAAGATCGTACCCGTGATATAGGAAGCATAGAGATTCGGTGGCCTATGCGCCTTACGCAGAAAGGGAACACCCTGCAGGGTCGTTGCCGCTACCGCTTGGTCTTGGAACAACCAATGCTTCTCGGACTCCAAACGACTCCACTCTACAAGGTAGCGGAGTTGTGAGGCGTAGAAGTAAAGCTGCAGATCGGGAACCCCCACTCCTTGCTCGGGCGGTAGGATTGCTATTGAATGCTTGAATCTGGGCTTGCGGCCCTGCCAGATAAACTGCGCCAGATCCATCTGCGTTTGCTGAATCCAGCCAGTCGGAGGGCGAAGAGGGAGCGTCTGAATTAGATACAGGATCTGAGGAAGGATGGTCATTTTGGTGGCCGCGATTCTGCCTAACCAAGAGCGGGTGTGATGGTTCCATTGACCCAGTTCACTGCGGATGTGGGCCCGGAGCCGATCATAATTAGCGGTGACTGTATCTCGTATGTTAGGGCCTAATTGCACTCCCAAGTAGGGGACCGTGGAGGCCGCTCACTGTATCGAGTGCTCCTCCTGTAGACTAGCCAACGTGTGTTAGGTAAGGGAGATATTAAGTGCCGTCGACTTTTCCATATTGATTTTAAAACCGGAAGCCTGCCCAAAACTATGAAGTTCGATGAAAAGCGCTCTGAGCGACTGGATCGGATCGGTGAGAGACAATAGAACATCGTCTGCGTAGAGGCTGATGGTGTGTACATCTCCGCCGAATTTGATGCCCGATATAAGGGGGTGATGCCTGATCCTGAGTGCTAACGGTTCCATGTATAGCGCAAAAAGGAGGGGGGAGAGGGGGCATCCCTGTCTCGTAACTCTGCTAATGGGGAACCGGGAGGAGGTCTGCCCATTCACCCGGACTGTGGCCATGGGCAGCTGATAACAAGTCCGGATCCGTGTGCGCAGCTTCTCTCCCAAGCCAAACCGCCGCAACACCTGGTCGAGATATGGCCAGTCTACCCTGTCAAAGGCCTTCTCCGCGTCTATGGCCAATAACATGTATTCCCCGGCCGTACGCGACACTTTTTCAATGAGGTGGAGGACTCTCTTGGTGTTATCACTCGTTTGCCTCTGTGGTATGAATCCTGCCTGTTCCGGTTCCACGAGTTGGGGCATGTATGGCCCAAGTCGGGTTGCGAGGATGCTCGTGTACAATTTAAGATCGATATTGAGTAGGGAGATCGGCCTGCACGCACCACAAAATGTCGCATCTTTCCCAGGCTTGGGGATGACCACGACTGAGGCCTCTAGCATCTCCACCGGGATGGCGCCATCCTGGGAGAAGGTATTAAACAGGTCTCTCAGTAAGGGAGCCAGCTGTGCACAAAAGGTTTTGTAGAAGGCTGCTGAATAACCATCCGGACCAGGCAATTTGCCTAATTTTAGGCGCGAGATTGCTGCAATGACCTCCTCCGTCCCTATATCCCTATCAAGGTAGTCCGCTTGCGCTGGGGTAAGCGCTGGTATCCGTGCGGTCTCCAGATAGGCGGAGCAGTGGAGTGGGTCCAGGGAGTCGCTCGAGTAAAGAGTCGCATAGAAATCCCGGAACGCTTCTGCAATCGCCTCATCGTCTGACGTGAGGTCTCCCCCCGGGCCCCGGCGAATGGTTTGCACTCCTTGGCGTTGCCGGGTCGCTCGCAACTTATGGGCCAGTTGACGACCGCATTTATCGCCACCAGCGTAAAAGGACTGGCGCAGCCGAAGAGCCGCATACTCGGCTCTATCTTGGTCTAGCGCCGCTAGCTGCTTCCGCTCCACGCATAACCGTCGCCATGCTCTGGCTGCGCCTGTGCGCTGGTGCATCTGCTCCAGTTCAGCCACCCTCTGGGTGAACTCAGCCCGTTTGCGACTGCGTTCCACGTTACTGGCCGTCAAGATGGCTATGAAGTCCCTAACAGGACAGCTTTAAGGGCTGTCCATTGCGTCGCTAGAGACGTGTCAGAGTTCGCGTTAAGGGTGAGGTAGTTGGCAATTGCTACCTTGATTTGCTCGACATTAGTTGCAGAGTGCAGCAGCGTGTCGCGCAGCCGCCAATGCCGCAGTGGCTGCCGGACTCGGGGGAAGTGAAAGGTGGCCACAACCGGGGAATGATCTGAGTGTGATGCAGTAAGGATCTCGGAGCCCGTCGCGAACGCCTGCAATGGGAGGGAGCTAATGAAATAGTCAAGTCTGGCGTATGTTTTATGTGCCCCCGAGAAGTGTGTGTAAGCTCGGCTGCGGGGATGAAAGTGACGCCACAGATCAACGAGGCCAAGATCACCAAGGCGAGCCAACCCCGCCTGAGAGAGAGCTCCCACCTGAGTCGTCCGCTGGGCCGAGCGGTCACGTAAATTGTCGAAGACTAAGTTCAAATCCCCTTCCAGCAACAGGCGGCGCTCCTTGTTGGCCGTGACTTCAGTGAGGACGGTGTGGAAAAATGTATCCTGACCTTCATTCGGGGCGTACACCGAGCCCACAATGAGGGAGACCCCCTCCACCAGGAACTGATAGGTAAGTAAGCGGCCCCTTATCTCAGCCTCCTTCTGAAGGACCATACCTTAAAAGGAGCGAGAGACCAAGATAGCAACCCCGGCTGATTTGGTGGAATTAGAAGAGAAGAGTTGCATGGGGAAGGCGCGCGATTTCATCCTGTGGTGGTCCTTAGGGGTGAGATGCGTTTTCTGTAACAGGCATATGTCTGCGGCTGAGTGTTCCAGGAAGTAAAGGACTGCCCTACGCTTGACCGGGTTATTAAGTCCCCGCACATTAAGGGTCAAAATGTTAAGTGGCTTCTGGGGCATCTAGTGTGCGAAGGAGAGACATGCCAAGGCGTAGCGCGCAGCCCCTATGCTGGGATACAACACGGAGACATTTGGATCATAGTGCATTACCTGAAAACCATCTGTCTGTGGAGGGAAGAAGGATGGACGAGAGGAGCAAACCCCAAAGCAACCCAAAAACCCCAACAAAAAAAGAGGACATCATCCCCCATAACCCAAACAACCTACCAACCATACACAACTGTGAACATAGTCCGTCGTCCCAGGACAACTGGTCAGTCAAAAAACAGGGGTCCATATCGTGGCCACCGGAAGAGCATCACCCCCCGCCGCCCACCCAGAGCCAGCACAGGTGCTGTGTGAGTGCACTCGCTCAAGAAGCGCACTCCATCTTCACGTGGCCGTGTCGTCGCGCTCCGCAAGCGCCTCGTTGCTGCGGACAGTGCCGCCCGCTGACTCTGGACGATCTCCGACTGGGCCGGCCTACGAGAGCGCCGCCGTCTAGCCTGCCTCTGCCATCCAGATGAAGGAGTCTCTGAGCCCGATACAACTCCTCCGCAGTCGTCTACATCTCCTGGCGCCGCCAGACCCAGCAGCTGGCATGCATCCATCAAAGAACGCAGTTGGTGGAGCCTGCCCTCATGGCGAAATATAAGGTGAAATGGATGCCCCCACGAGTAGGTGATCCCCCGCTGCCGGAGATGCTCCGTGACGGGGCGGAACTGCCATCGCCGCTGAAGGGTGATCAGGGCCAGGTCTTGATATAGGACAGGAGTGTGGCCCTGGAAGGAGATAGGATGGAGGGCTCAAGTCCTGGTGAGAATGGATTCCTTGATTTTAAAGCCTTGCACACACACCAGGATGTCTGCTGGTGGGGTATTGGGGCCCCGGGGCGGGCCCACTCTATGGGCTCTGTCCAGGACAACAACCGCGTCAAGACCGTTCCCCAGAATGTGCCGGAAGAGGGCCGTGGCGAAAGCAAACAGGTCCCTGGTGTCCTCGGTCGGCTTGAACCCCCCGGACCCGGATGTTGTGTCTTCGAGACTGGTTTTCGAGGTCCTCCAGATGTGTTTGGATATCCATGTTCTGATCTCGCAGTCGGATGATTTCTTGTTGAAGCAGAGCTGTGTCATTTACCGCCGTATCACTTTTCTCCTCGAGGGTGGCAACCCGTTCTCCGACTCCATCAACATCCCTACGCAAATCCTTGAGTTCGGCAGCGAATTCGGTTTTTACTGATTGGATGCCTTCACGTAAGGTCAGAAACAGGGACTCCAAGAAAACTTTCGTGATGGGCAACTCCCCGGTGCTCGGAGGAGGTCTGGGGGGCGCAGTGTCAGATGCCACGCCAGCCATGGAGGCGGGCGACTGGGAGCTACCGAAAAAATCTTTCAGAGGCTTCACCTTGTAAGGCCTGGTCTTGGACATGCTCACCCTCCTCCGCCGGTCACCCCCCGACGCGTGACCAGGGAGGGCAAAACCCCCTCGGGGACTGATGCAGCCGCCGGGAAGAGTCCGCGAGAGTGCAGTCAGAGGCCCCCTAGATGGGCGCGTGCTCCCCGCCCGACGCCCCAACAGCAGGGCCCCACCGTCGCTGAGTCCAGGGTGTGGCCTAGGGCGCAGTCAATCGAGTCCCGATTGCAACAGGAGACCCAGAGTCTGGGCCAGAGCCCCGAGGCACCACAGAGAGGAGGCCCCCGCCGCTACCGCCAGAGGGGCCGCACTGCCCTGCCGCGCGACTCCCACGGCCGATCCTCTGGGCCACGAACCCCAGAAGGGCACCGACAACCGCAGTCCAGCGAAGCGCTGGGGCGCAATACACCCCAACCACTCACTACCAGTCGCCTTTTCTGCCTGAGTCCGGTACTTGCAGGGTCTCTCCGCGGTGTACCACCGCCGCGCTACAGAGCTAAGCTGGGGTCTCGCTCACCTGCGGGCCCGGGACCCCCCCGGAGACCTCCGGCACCAGCCTTGACCTGTGGCATCCACTCGGGGAAGCGTTACTACAGATCCGCTCCGCTCCGCTCCACTCTCGAGGGCGCATCCGAGGGGAGCCAGACGTCCGATGAGGGAGGGGGCCGCCGCGCCACCAGGGCAGCCCCGCACTGCCTACGCGGCCTCCTAGTCTTTGGCCCCAGCTCCCGGTCCCAGCAGCACTCCTGTACCTGTCACCGCTGCTGCACCATGGCCACCGCTCACCAAGGCCCCGACCAGCACCGTCTTCGTCGCCGTCACCACGCTGCAGGACCGCTGTCTCCACCACTCGAGCCCCGTCACTGCTTCCTAGGCCTCATAGGCCGCACGGGGGCATCGCGGCACCCGGACCCTCCAGCGCTCTCGTAGCCGTCATAGCTGCAGCATTGGGAGCACCTCTCTCAAAGAGCGGAAGGTCCGTCCCGATCAGCACCTTCGCCTACAGCGCCACAGCACCCCAGGGCCGCTATCTCCGTAGCTCAGACCTCGTCGCTCCCGCCCGGGCCCCACCGGCCACACGGGGCACCGCGGCTCGCGGAGAGGTGGAGGTCGCACTCCTCCGATGAAGCTTCTGTCCGGGCAGGCTGCCTCAGACGCGTGTGTAGCCTAGGCTCTGGAAGTGGGGTTTGCCGTTGGGGCATAGCACTGAAGCCTCACAAGAGCCCCGAAGCCAGCCTCAATGCAGCCCGTCAGGGCCAACCGCAATGTCGAGGCCTCTCCGCACTGGGGAGGCCGGCGCTGGCTCTGCTCGGCGCCGCCGAACCTCTCGCCCTTGTCTCCTCCGCTGTAGCCGAAGCCCCGCCGCAGGACCGGGACACCCCAGGCAGGGAACCCAGGTCCCGATAAGCTGGTAGCGTCCAACATGGGCCGCGCTGTGCTGCTCCGGGCGAGCGGCAGGCAGGAGCCGACGAAGACATGTCTTACCGCTCCACCATCTTGGCCACGCCCCTTCAATACCTTTTTAAAGAATCACAAACTCGTTTCTTATTAATCAAAGTTAGTTTATCTAAGTCACTTTGTGTTGGCATATTCAGGACTACAGTTCAACAATTTCTCTTTCTCAACGATTTCCAGTCTTTGATCTCTAACATAAATTGACATAACATATATATTTACCTAAATTTGGACATTGGCGACCACCTCCAGAAGAACCCGTTAACCCACAGCACTAAGCAAATCCCTTCAGATGGAATCGTCCACTTATCATCCAAGAAAACCCAGGTAAGTCCAGGATATCTCCCTCAGCACGACGCAGCCCCACGATTTAGCCAAGGGACGAAGTTATCGCACCAATAAACCAACAATCCAGCAAATCGATTCTCCACACCAATAGCCTAACAGCAATAAGGATAATGATGATGATATACTTCTAAACCCCCATCTTTTTATACTCTTTTTCTCCTTACTTTTAGGACAATGTGCAACAATTTAGGGGTGGAAAGTATTCTGATTGGCTAAACCCTCCGAAAATTGTAAGTCTATTCAATATTCCCAGGTTTGCATGTTTCCCTTAGACCGAGCAGGACATCTACCCAATTGTATTCTTTTTCGTAGTTTCACAGGCTAAAGTTCCGAAGTAACAACATGTTAGCCTTCTTGTACAGGTCGTTCATTGTCCTCTCAGTCATTCACATTAGTTTGGGTCTTGGCAGTCCTCTACGTTCCTATCCTTGAGAAGGAACATTTCGTTTCTCATCGGAGGTCGCTTGGAGATCTTCAGAGCCATCCGAGTCTGCGCAGACATCACGCTCACATGACGGTGGCCACTTCCGAACTCCATTTTAAGTACTGCGGCCTAGTAGGCCCGAATGCCAACTTAAGCAAAAATAAACATAACAGTAATTAATATATGGAAATGAAGATTCTAATGTTAAACCCACACTAATCCCAATATTTATTAGTATTTTCCTAGCTTGTAGCAACATTTAAAGCAATAATACTCACCATTCTGCAACACTGGAAGCACAAACCATCACAAAAGCAACATAAATCATGCAATTCTCTATTTCAACACATCCTACAGTTAATTTGCGTACCATAGTTAATCATTTAATTTTTTTGCCATGCAATTTGCATTTTAGTCCCACATGTATCTTGTGTTTATGAAGGTGCAATTGTTGGTTACTTATAACACTCCACACAAACTAGTGCAAGTTAATTTTTTAGAATGATTATGTAATTACATTTCATGCAAAATAGAGAAGGTATACACATTTTTGCTTTACCTGCTCCATCACAAGGCACACGATAATACAGTTATTAAACAACAGTAAATAGTACAATATACAATGGGCCCCAGGGGGGAGACCAAAAGATATATTAAGAAAGTGGTATAAGAACCACGACTTGACCAGTCACAATGCCTAGAGCGATTAGAATCGCTAGGACCCCAAGGAACCACCCAAGGGACTGACACAGGAGACCCACGAGGGACGTGTGCAGTGTGAGAACACAGCTGCGAGCCCCGTACAATTCAATAGGAAAGTCGCAGCTGGAATTTTGAAGAATAAGGACACTTAGGAGAGGATTTTGAGCAAACCACTTTAGACTTAGAGGGTTCTAGGGCCAGCACCCACGGGAGCACCGGAGTACTTGTGTTACCTCACCCAGGGAAGCCGCGTGCATAGGTGTCAAATGGTTTCGGGAATTGTTGTTGATTTCAATGCCCATGTGCTGCAAAGTGCTGCTGCTGTGGTGAGGAGAAGTGTCTGGTGTGATCCAAGCCTGGATCGAAGATATGAAGAACCTGAAAGCAGAGGGGACAGTCTGGGTCACTTGCCAGTGACCAGAGGCACGATAGGCGAATGCCCACCGATGTCGGGTGTTTCAGGTGAGAAGAGGTGAAGGTTGACTCCACTGCCACGGGGACCAGGAGGCATCGACAACGACCACAGTCTGCAGGCAAGCTGTCCCACGGAGGATGTCGAGTGCTGGGGGGGGTCAGTTTCCGGATTGGAGACCAATAAGGCTTGGCAACAGCAACCCGTGCGGTGAGAGAAAAATGGCTTCGGTGTGGACCAGCAAGGTCCTGTGGACTCCCCAAGCGATGGAGAGTCAGGGCACGTCTAAAGCAACCAGGAAAGCCTGTTGAAAGTTAAAGTACCCTTCTCAGGGACCCACAAGTCGACGTACAAGGGATCGCGAAGGGGCCTTAAGAGAAATCACTAGATACCAGCCTACGGGTCACTCGAGGAGTGTAGGCCAGCAATCTTCGGTGGAATTACTGCTCGGGGTCTGGACTACAAGTAGCCCAAAGCACAGCCTCAGGGATTGCCAAGAAGCATATGCTGCTGCAAATGGTCACGGTGTCCAGAGATTCGGGTTGCACGGTCCCCACGAAGGCTTTGGATCTTAGAGTTGCTGAGAGCACGGATCGGCCTCGGGGAAGCTTGGAAACCCACCTCCTGTGTTGCAAAATCGTCGGTGTCCTTCGGGAGCAGCGTCGATGCAAACCGGACAGATGCGTTGTTTGTGCCTGCCTTGCAGGGGAGTAACTCCTTTACTCCAAGGGAGATTCTTCGGTCATCCAACGTCGTGTAGATAGTAGAAGTTTTGGGCTTCTGTAGCAGAGTTTCGTCCAGGTAAATCTAAAGTCCTGTAGTCAGGGGTTCCTACTTTGTACCCAAGGAAGGGGTGGGACAAACTCTGGGGACCCACTTATGGGAGGGTTAGGAAAGAGGGGTGGCTAGACCCATTTCCTTTGTCCAGTTTCGTGCCAGAGCAGGGGCTCATAGCCCCTGCAACCGGTTTGAGCTGGACTACGCAGAGGGACACCAAATGTACCCCCAGTGCAGACTTCAAAGCACTCTTGGAGTGCACCCACCCAGCTCCAATACACTAAAGCCTGTCTGGGAGGTGGTTACACCTCCCTGTGACAGGAAACCTATTGTCCAGGCCTCCCCTGCTGGAGTTTCGTCCAGCAGCTGGAGGGCAGTCTCGTGTCTGTGGCTGGCAGCATCCAGTTTGTGATGCCAGGGTCTGTTAAGCTGGTACCGGGTATACCGATGCTGTCCTGTTTCTCCCTGTAGGAGGGTGGAATCATACCTCCCACACCAGTTACTGGTGTGGGGGTATGATTCCAAGGTGTTTGACACCAAACACAACATGTTTCTATGCAGCCATTCCAAAGTTTGCATTTACCTCGAGGTTATAATGCACCTAAGAGTATATGGTTTGGCTGCATCACAAACAACTCTGGAATAAAGGTTCCGTAAGCTGCAGAGGGGCTCTGCTCATACATGGGCACCCTCTCACATGAAACCCAGCACCCTGCCTTCAGAAGTGTTAAGGCCTGCCATAGGGGTGACTGATAGGTTTACATGTGCAGTGATATGTAGAGATATAGGTAACCTATATCTCAGTAAGGGGTGCATACACCACCTTGCTTTGCATCATCAGCTACTCTGATCTGCCAGTATCCAGCTGTCACGTCAAATGTGCTAAGAAACTTTGCTGAGGCCAAAGTGTCTATAAGCTCATTTGCCCTAGGGATTGGATGGGCATCAGTCCTAGTGACTGCATTGAGACCCTGTAGGCTACACAAAACCCCATCTCTCTCTTGCCATCTTTGTTGTGAGGTTTGGGCAATAAGACTACTGGACTAGCCAAAGGGCTATCTGAGGGTTCAATAACTCCCAATTCCAACATCTTCCAGACTTCAGCCCTGATACAATCCCTGACATGGTCAGGTTTTCTGTAAATCTTATTTTTGACAGGCAGACTGTCTCCAGTGTCCACTTCTTGAGTGCACCAGGTAGTCTGACTTGGCTGAGAACTTTTCTGCAGTCAGTTTGTTGCTGGACAGTGAGGCTGCCTGCCAAGGCTACACCATCTACTGATCCATCATCAGGGTTCTGAGAGAGAAGGTCAAGTTGTGGTTCTTATACCACTTTCTTAATATATGGTTTGGTCTCCCCGTGGGGCCCATTGTATATTGTGCTATTTACTGTCGTTTAATAACTGTATTATTGTGTGCCTTGCTCTCTAACTTCATAAAGAGGTTAGTACAGAGTGTTTAAAAATAAATACATATATTTTATATATATACCTTGTGTGGTTCTCCTTTCATTTAGTTATTCAGGAGGTTATAATCTGGTAAACCAAGCTGCTTTACACTCCTTCAAGACTTAGCCTGAAAGCTGCTCTCCATAGCTACCACTAGGATAGCTGTCAAGAAAGGTTGTCTTAAACCTATTTATTAATAAGGGTTGTTTGGACTGGTACAAGGTGCCCACTATAACTAGTGGACAGCATATACCAGGCCAACTTCTCACAGCGATAACCTTCCCTCCCCTCCCCACCCCCTCCTTCAGCACACAAAGGGCCTCATGTAGGTAAATAAATTTTACCGGTTCTTAAATACCGAGCCGTACCGAATCGGTAAATTAGAATCGGTAAGTTATATGTAGGTAAAAATTCGGTAACAGTTACCGATTCGGTAACATTCGGTAATTACGAATCGGAATTCACCGAATCGGTAAATACCGAGGTGGTATTTACCGAATCGGAAAATACCGAGGTGGTATTCACCGAATCGGAAAATACCGAGGTGGAATTTACCGAATCGGAAAATACCGAATCGGTATGTACGGATTCGGTAAATACAATCACATGACTTGACGAAACAGCTAATCCAGTGCAACGACAGCCCACCCAACCAGGAAGTGCCCACACCCAGGCAGGTGTACATAATTATCCGAAGTGGCCACACCCAGGCAGGTGTACATAATTAGCCGACCCTGGAGAGGCTTGGAGTGCAGAGGAGAGGCAGGGAGCCGTTGCATGTGCGAGCGGGTAAACGAACAGCATGTCCAGCCAGAGAACACAGAAAGACGGAGGGGAAAGGAGGAGGAAGCTGAAATTTAGCCCCAAGGAACTCCAGGTGCTGGTGGAGGAGGTGGTGAAGCAGCACCAGAAGCTGTTTGGAAGGCAATCCCTGCAAGTGCCTGAGGTGGAAAAGCGCAACATATGGCTGGCCATCCAGGCGCAGGTCAATGCCGTGGGAGTGACCCACAGGGACATTGAGGTCCTCAAAAAGCGATGGTATGACCTCAGGATCGTAACCAAGAGAAAGATGGGCGACATCCAGAAGGAGGCCAGCCAGACCGGAGGTGGAACCAACAGGGCACCTGCCCTCACCGAACTGGAGGAGCTGGTGGCGGCCACAATCGAGCAAGAGAGCGTCGTGGGTCTTGGGGACGCCGACAGTTCTGCCAGAGCCGCAACACACCAAGGTAAGACGAAAGCACAGCAATGTAGCCCCCCCCTACCCCTATCCCACATCCCCCAATTGTGAAACGATAATCACACTGCAGTCCACACGTGTCAGTGCAGACAGGCAATGCATTCCGGGAGATGTAGTCAGGGCAACACTAACCATGACGTAAATGTTACAGGGCAACAAGGCATGTCACGCACTCGAGGCACAAGGAGACAGGGGACATATTGGAATGTGAAATGATTGATATTGACGCTTGCAATGCAGCCCTTCGGGGACACTGAGCCAATGTTGTATTTCTGTCCACAGATGTGACATCATGCAGGACAGGGCATGCTGCAGGAGAGACGGCACACCGGCCACATAAATCACCTCCAGCCAGCACAAGTTCAGACCAGGGAGCAGGCCCACTGGCAGCCGCACCACCAACACAGCCAGCCTCGCCGCACACAGAGCCAGCATCACCTCACCGAGAGCCAGCATCACCACCGCCAGAGCCAGCATCGCCACTCATGTTCGAATCACCGGCCACATCTCCGCTTGCAGGTGTGAGAATGAGGAGGCGTCCAGCAGCCAGGCTACGAGCCTTAGACACCTCGTCAGACGACAGCATGGGCCCAGAAGACCGCACCGGGCCCCAGGAAGGGAACCATGCCACTGTACCCCACACCTCACAGGCAGCACAGACGGAAGCAAGAGGGCGCCGCAGGTCGCGTGTCCAGAGTCCACCAGCACCCACTGACGGCCATGGTGTCTTCTTGGGGCTCGAGGGCCAAATGTTGAAGCAACAGCGCCTGCAATCAAAGGCAGTCATGTCAGTCCAGAGGCACATGCGGGTGATGAAGACAACATTAGTCAACATGGACACTAACATTAGCGGCATGGCTGCGGGCATTCGGGACATGTCCCAGTCAATCCAGCAGTTGTGCAGCAAATTAGATGCTGACATCGAAGCACGGCGCCGGGAACGCCAGAGAAGGGACACTACCAACAGGGCACTCAACCGTCTGGCAACGGCGACTTCTCTACTGTGCCGGCGCTCTGTGACGATGCAGGAGGGCCTAACACAGTGCTGCAGCGACCTGTCTCGGGGGATGGTGCAGGTGACAAGTGCACTAGGGGTGCTATTGACTAGTCAGGCGTCGACAACTGCTGCAGGGGATGCTGCGGAGAGCATCGACACCAGCAGCAGCATCACACCCCCCGTCCCAGAAGCACGCAGGAGCAGCAGGCGCCTTGGGGTTGGCACTAGTGAGGATGCACAGGCCGTGCAATCCACCACTGCAGCGCGTATGCGCAAACATTGATGTTGCCCTGCTTATCCACTTGCCATTGGGTGACGTAACCCTGGACATACTCATTGTATAGATGGCATATTGCCAGATTGGCCTGTTATTGTGTTCATGGCGTGGTGCCACATTAAAACTACGTCATGACTTCTCACAACTCGCTGTGTCCCCTTACTTACTCAGAAATAGTTGCATGTGATCTCTGCCCGTCTCTCTCTCCCATCTATTGCAGTTGGCACTCTAGCTGCGTTGCCCTCTGGCTGGCCTGACTCATCCTCGTTGTCCTCAAAATATGTTAGTTCCACACCTGTACCTTTTTTCGTGGCAAGGTTGTGCAGCATTGCACAAGTGGCAATAATCTTGCAGCAGGTGATGGGTTTGTACTGGCGTGCGCCTCCGCTCTTGTGCAGGCAGCGGAACCTGCTCTTCAGTAGTCCGAACGTGCGCTCCACCACATTGCGTGTTGTTTTGTGTGCCACGTTGTATCGTCTCTCACTCTGGGTTGCTGGGTGTAGGTAGGGAGTGAGGATGAATGACCGGCATGCATATGCACTGTCGCCTGGATGAGTAAAAGGGAACCATCAGTAACATGCCTCTATACACTATGATTTGCAGGTTTCAAGGGGCGTCACTGCTACTCACCTAGCAGGTATCCCTCTCCGAATTCTCCGGCACTCAGTCGTGTGTAGATCCCACTATTCTGGAAGATGTAAGAGTCGTGGGTGCTCCCAGGAAACTTTGCTACAATATCTGTGATGATGTTCCCTGCATCACAGATCACCTGCACATTGATGGAGTGGGTGGACTTCCTGTTCCTGTAGATGTGCTCTGTATCAGCTGGTGGACAGATTGGGATGTGTGTACCATCAATACAGCCGAGGACATGGGGGAACTGTGCCATGTGATAAAAGTCAGTTTTTGTTTTCTGCAGTGCAGCCTGTGTGTTTGGGAAGCTTATGTAGTGGTGCATTCTCTGCATCATGGCATCCAGGAACTTCCTGAAGAAACGTGACAGGCAACTCTGGGATACCCCACCCACCGCAGCTATCACCACCTGATAACTGCCGGATGCCAACAGATGTAGGCTGCAGAGCACCTGCACATGTGGGGGTATGGCGTGCGCCCTTTTTATTGGCTGGTCCAGGAGTGGGTGTAGGTCCCTGATTAAGTCCATGATGGTTTCGGGGTGTAGCCTGTACCTCTCATGTATCTCTGCATCAGTCAGCTGGAATAGTGTGATGCGCTGTCTGTAGATTTGTTCCTCCCGTCGCCACACCCTCAGTCCTGCTGCCTGTAGACGTAGGCGCCTTGCAATGACGTACATAGCGGCCATGTTGTCCACGCTGTTGCATTTTGGGTTTGCTAATATGCATTGTTGATGGTTACCACCTGCTTTCAATCCGTGTTAATTACCGACTCTTATTTACCGATTTTCCTGGATTTCTTAATTACCGAGTGCTCCTACATGTCATTTTAAATTTTACCACTTCATATTTACCACTTCATGTTTACCGATTCGTTAATTATGTCTTCGGTAAATATGAATCGGTATTTTGGAATTCGGTAAATCTGATTCGGTATTTACCGCCTCATATTTACCGAAAAGTGGTTTTTGGACTCCTACATCTCACTTGTCTGAATACCGGTCGGTAACGGCATATTTACCGAAAATCGGCCGTTACCGACCGGTATTTGGCTACCTACATGAGGCCCAAAGTGTTGAACATATTCGTCAGAAGGGCTATGGTCAACGACCATTGTGTCATTATTTCATACACGTTCTTTTTGAGTTGAGAGAAGATGCAGGGTCGGAC
This sequence comes from Triturus cristatus, assembly GCF_964204655.1. Classification (NCBI taxonomy): domain Eukaryota; kingdom Metazoa; phylum Chordata; class Amphibia; order Caudata; family Salamandridae; genus Triturus; species Triturus cristatus. Next base: position 473,351,025 of record NC_140581.1, on the reverse strand, counting down.
TGGCACATAAAATATGCCGGGGCATCAAAATAATAGTGACCCCCCCCCCCCACATTAGCGAGTAAGATAGCTGAAAAAGTGTAACACATTTGCAAATAGGGCCTGTTTTGAACTTGTAGAGGCACGCTGTATGGGTATTTTGCAAGGCAAAGGGAACTTCGTGCTTTTGTGTTTGCTGTGGGCTATGTTAGTGACAATATCGGTGAAATCAGCAGGAAACAAGCATTGGCATAGCCATTAAGTATCGCCTATGGCTGTGCCAATATGGTTTAGCCATGTTGTACTCTGTGAGTCTGCTATTCAGTATGGCTAAAAGTTAGTGGTGTACAGGGGCATGGAGTGAAGTGTTGTAAATTGAGTAGAGTGTACTGTCATGGAGTTGTGTTGGGTTGAGTAGCGTGGCATAGAGTGTAGTGTTGTGGCATAAAGTGGAGTGGCATTGCGTAGAGTGGATTAGCGTTGCATGGACTGGGGTGAGATAGAATGGAGTGGTGTGGTACTTTTTATAGTGGCCTTGTATGGAGTGGCGTTGCAGGGAGTAGTGTTGCATGGGGTGTAGTTGCATAGGGTGTAGTTGAATAGAGTGTTGTGGCATGGATTAGTGTGGAGTGCAGTTGTATAGAGTGGAGTGGCGTTGCGTAGAGTGGAGTATTATTGTGTGGTGTTGCATGGAGTTGTGTGGCGTAGAGTGGAGTGCAGTTGCGCGGACTGGCATTGTGTAGAGTGGATTGGCATGGCGTTTCTTAGAGCGGCATAGCACAGACTGGCCTTCTGCAGAGTGGATTGGCGTTGGGTAAAGTGGAGTGCAGTTGCGGGAAGTGGCGTTGCATGGCATTGCGTGCATCGGTTTTGCGTGGAGTAGCGTTGCATAGAGTGTAGTGCAGTTGTGTGGAATGGCATTGCATCAAGTGCAGTGGTGGTACATAGAGTGGAATGGCATTGCGTGGGGCGGAGTGGCATTGTGTAGAGTTGTGTGGCTTTGCATGGAGCGCAGATGTGTGGAGTGGCGCTGTATTGAGTGGCATTGCTTTAGTTGGAGTGGTGTAGAGTAAAGTGCAGTTGTGTGGAGTGCAGTTGCATGGAGTGGAGTTGCGATGCGTACAGTGACGTCACGTAGAGTGACATGGCGTAGAGTGGAGTGGCATGTTGCGTAGAGCAAAGTGGCATTACGTGGAGTAGAGTGACGTTGCGTGCAGCGGATTGACGTTGCATGGAGTGCCATTGCGTGGAGTGGCATTGTGTGGCGTGGCATAAAGTGGAGTGGCGTTGCGTTGCATAGAATGGTGTTGTGTGGAGTGACGTAGAGCAGAGTGGCTTGGTGTCGAGGAGTGCCATTGCTTGGAGTGGACATGGAACCCTTCTAGGTCAGAGAACTGTTGGCAGAAGTGTGAGGGATCATGCACATTTGTCCATCCACCATGGCGATGTCCCAAATCGAAGTGGTTCTGGCAGGCATTAATAAACATTTTTAGCTTGGCTTGCTTCAATTCCTCACTTATATTGTTCTTGGCCTCCTTAATAGGCAACTTTGCCCTTAAAGTCCTATAGCCATGGCTTTTCCTTCATGCGCAGCCGAACAAGTCATCACAGCTTTATGGGGGAACAGGCCCGATTTCCAGTTCTGGGTTGAACAAACTATGGGATCTACTTGGAATGGAGAAAAATGTAGTGCACTAGACCGCAAGTGGATCAATTTGATAACGTTTGGGCTTTTTATATAATTCCTGGCCACAGACATTAGGGAATTTATGTGCTCGAGATATTTGAAAATTCTGCTGATGATTCCGGGATCCCTATAGGCACCTAATGACTCATCTTGCATCTAAGAGACTGTGGGTGGTTGTTGTGCACACAGGATCGGATTGGCCTGTGAACAGCCTAGGACTTTGACTGAATTAACAAATCTAGCACAATTCAGAATGGGAGCAGAGGGGATCTTCTAGGTTGCTATGTTGGGGTTTGGTTTACCTTTTCCCTAGTTGCATTGCAGCCCTCCTAGGGCTCTCCCCACTGGTTGTTGGATGTGGGTGTATGTGTGTAAGTGATTTACAAAAAAAAAAGAGTTAAATCATGAAAAGTGTTCATTCAGGATCTAACTCAGTGATCTCTCTATAGAATGGATCAGGTGATAGCCATAGTTAATCACAGCATGTAGGGGCTTAGCAAACATGCCCGTCAGTCCAAATTCTAGTCGCAGTACTTGGATAGTGACTGAGGGCCCCATGGAGCAAAACGTATATAATATTTTCCCTTTTGCACACACACACGATCTACACGCTATAGGTTTAATACATAGAGCAGCGTGACAAGAATTTTTACCTTGAAGGTGTGAATTCAATGCTTCAAAGCCCTATTACTTGATTTATAAAATGAAATTAAACCGTCCGCTGCCGGATGGGTGAAAGCCTCAACAACCAGCTAATTAATGTGATGCATCGTTTTCAAGTCCTAAAAAAGCACTACACTTAAACAAGAGAACGTTTTCACACATTTTAATCTTTCATGACCAAACACCTGTTTATGTGGAATATATTGTCTCCTACCTTTGAAATCCAGAGTCCTGGTCTTTAAAACATTAAAAATGTTTAGCCGCAAAACATTTTATCCAAGCCACGTTGGAGGCCTACTAGATAGTCCAAAGAGTATCACATTTTATACATAAAAATATGGAGAAGACGTGGCCCAAACAGAGGGGAAAAACTATGCAAATTTTGTTATAAATCCTGTAAATACAAAGGATAAGGATTGAATAACTGAAGCGAACTCCGTCATCAAATTGTATCTGGTTCGCTCACATGAACCAGATATGGTTCACTCCATTTTTCAGCTTTGATCTTTTTAACAAATGATGCATACTGGGGGTTGCTGTCTTGGTTCCTTTCAGATATACCAATTGGGCTAACTTTGTGAAAATAGAGATTATTAAAAGGAAAGCCCAAGGCTGGATCATGGTGTGCTTGAAGACATGGACTCGTGTGATAACCTAGGAGGAGAAGGGATATGGGTACGGGACAGGGAGATGGCCAGTCTCCAGTGCAACAAAATCCCACCAAAGTAAAACTAAGCAGCGAGTGACTGATAGACAAAGGAAAGAGCTGAAACAACTGGAGCCATAGGGACGGCCAGCTGAGGAGCAACAGTAAGAGGATGAGACACATGGAGGGGCAGTAGCCCGCAGCGGAGGAAGAGACAGTGAAAGAGAAATGGGCTGGAGCTGGAGCAGCCAGGAAGGGGAGCAACGAGAACCAACGGGGAGTAAAGCAAAACAAAAGCCTATTGGGATGGGGGAAGAGCAGAAGCTGTGTGTCATTATGTTTTACTGACTAGTCTGACTGGGATCCTGCTTATCAGGACCCCAGTCTCTGTGCTTCTTCCCTAAATTAGAGAAGATGAGTACTTAGGTACACTCCAGACTAGTGCCTAGTACATGGTACTAAGGTACCCGGGGCAAAGGTACACCGGGGGTCTCCCATGGACTGAAGCATGTGTTATGCCACCCATGAGAGACCACTCAAATTGTGACTACAGCCCTGCTATTGCAGCCTGTGTAAGCTGGTGATAGCACCACTTACGACAGAAATATGTTTCCTAAGATCTGAGGTCACTGTACTTAAAACCATTAGTCGCCCTTAAGGCAGGCCTTTCACTCCTGAAGGCAGCGTGCTCAGTTCTAAGTGTGAGGGTGCCCCTGCATGAGCGGGGCACCCCTACAACCTTTGTAGTCCATTCCTCCTGGTTTTAAGTGAATCAGCTTTTTCGACATATAGAGTGGCCATGCGTCATTATGCGATGACCATCTCTAATCTGGCTCTAACGAACCTTGTCGTGTTTAGTAGCAAACATGTTGGGATCATACCCCCACATCGTAAACTGTTTGGGAGGTATGATTCCATGGACTGTAAAGCTCCTCTGAGAGGCACTCAGTGTTCCCGGTACCAGTCTTCCAAAACCGGACAGCAAGGTCCGGCTGCTAAGCCAAGCTCAAGCAGGGGAAGGCAGAACGATAAGTATCCTGTCACAGAGAGGTGTGACCACCTCCCAGAGTGGGTTTAGTGTATTGGGACAGGGTGGGAGTGCTTTCCAGCGACACTGAGGCTGCTTGAAGGGCACATTTGGTGCCCTCCTTGCATACTTCAGTTCAGGGAGCCGTTGGCTCCTGCTCTGGCGTGAAAATGGACAAAGGACATGGGAGTATCCTCCTCACTGTCCAGCCCCTTCTCCGGAAGGGGCCCCTGAATCGTCCCAATACCTTCCTAAGGGTACTTAAGGGCTTACCTGTTGGTGGGTCCCCAGATTTGTCGTGGGACAAGATTTGGATCACATACCACTTCAACTTCGACCATCTAGACACTCTGAACTTTGCTGGACATCGCTTTGGGAACTTAGAATGCAACGGGGTAGATTCCTGCTGCTCCTGGTCTCGTTGTCTTGCTGGTCTTCTGAAACGTCTGTCCCTGTGCGCCATACAGGTTCTTCACCAGGCCTGTGGACATCCAAGACACCTGAAGGAATCTCCCTTGGAGTGAAGAAATCACTCCCCTGCATCTGCAGGCACCTCAACACAGCTGACAGTTCTACTGATCCTGGGCTCCCACGGACTCCGAAAGGCTCAGCAACACAGGTGGTAGTTCTGTTACTCCATCAAGGCCTGCACTGTCTTCATAACAAATTTGATGCCCGTATCCCTCGTCGGAACTGCTGGAACAGGACCCCTGTGCACCGCATCAAATTGCCGTTGCCAAGGCTTGTTGGTTCTCCAGAGATCTTCGGGCTCCAAGAAGCTCCAACCTCAAGCATCTCCTGCAGCCAAGATCTTTGCCTTCACCGCTTCCTCTGCACCGTGGACTTTCTTCATTGGTGAGCTGCTCGAGGTCCTTTAGCCCACGGGTCCTCTTCAGTGTCTTCTTTGGCTTCAGTGAACTACCCTGCTTGTTCGGGACCTGCTCCGACTTTCCTGCTTGTGGTGAGTCACTTGTGCCTTGCAGGTCCGGACACTGCACCTTTTTGGTCACTAAATTGTTTGCTGCTGCTCTGATCCCTGGGCTCTCGACATCCAATGTGGGACAGCTCGTGAATGGTTCCTGGTTTCCACAGGGCCACCCAGTCCGCACAGCTGCAACTTCAAGGGCACCGTCAACCTCTCCTGCATCTCTGACATTGGTGGGCATTCATCTACCATGCCTCCTGGTCACTCCTGAGTGGCATAGACTCTGTCCCCTCATCCACCTTTGGGTTTCACCAGACTCCTTTGTCTGCTTCTCCTTTGGCATCTTTCCTGAAGTCCTCCATAGTGGTCTACAGCGGTTTCCGACGTCACTTATGTACCCGGCTTCTCTGGTGCAGGTATCCTGGTTCGTGGGGTATCCATGGGTGGGGTGACTCTCCAACTTTCCATCTTCCACGGGGTTTCTTCACAGTCCACTGGAAAGGGACCTTCTTCTGTAAAATTGCAACGTGACTTACCTATTGACTAACATTGAGCATGCGGTCGTGTTCCTACTCTGCAAACGACCTCCGTGGGGTTCCTAGATACTCACCTAGGGTAGTTACTTGGGTCTCCGGCTCTTCTAAGTCTCCTGGGACCATTCTTGACTTGAGCCGTGGTTCACATTCCACTGTTTTAGTATATGGTTTGGTCCCCCCCGGAGACCACTGTGTATTTGTGCTACTTACGTGTTCTATTTCCTAAGTATTGTGTGTTTTGTGTTTATATCTCCGGGTAGGAGATAATGCAGTATGTTAGGGAGTGTTTGTAATAAAATGCATGTTTTTATAGCTACACTGTGTGATTCTTTTTCACTTAACCTATACCATAAGATTAATTACTGGTAAAACAAGATGCTTTACACTCCTTTTGGACTAAGCCTGGAGGCTGCGCTCCTCAGCTACCACTTAAAGAGCGTTCTAAGGCTATCTAAGACCTGTAAAATCACCTCTAACATTACTAATGAATGCAATGAGCGTCAGTGTGCTGGTGCACAAATCGATAGAGAATGCAGACTGCACTGGGATTAACTCTGTGATTCAACACCGTGCAGCCCTCTCAACAGATGGGTAATACGAAACACCCCACCTGCTTCTCCTATCTGTTTTCCCTCTGACTAGTAATCAATCACTGTGGGATTTTCTCAATATGTTAACGGTATGCTGTTGGTGACAGTTTGCTTTCATGCACTTTGAGAATAAACTGATGCATCCAAGCGCACATTTCTGGTTTTAATTCCTGTGTGACTGCTCTACATTGGCAGGCAGTGTGCATAGTGCAGATAAGTGAGTGCACAACTTAGCTCACAATCTGAAAATTAATGGTGTATCCATCACAGTATTCCTAAGAAATCAAAATATTTGTGTATTTGATGTGTTTGTTTGTAAGAAATGAATGAATGTAAACAAAACAAACAGTCGTAAAGAACCGGGACATGTTGTACATAGCAGGAGCTGATCACCTGATCAAACAGCATGAGGCCAACACGGGTTCGCAGGGGAACAGTTGGTTGCAAAGCTTTGGTAGGGGAGGGTTGCCTCCGAAGAGGGGGACTCTCCACACGGGCAAATCACACAATTCAATTTTTTCTGGATCGTTAATGAGTGAATTGACCGGCCCCGGTTTGTTTCATTACTGTGTTGACAAAGTGTCGCAAACTAATCTTCCACAAGTGTAATCCACAGATGCAGAAACTTGGCCGTTCCCCAGCCCATTGCAGGCTGCACGTGTGAGGAAATCTTGACAAAGCTGCACAAGGTCTGTTTACATTGGGCTGATATCAGGGTTGTAGAAAGCACTACAGTGAAACATCACCCCATCTACAGAATACTCGTAAAACCCAGTGACTCATTCCTTTGTCAACAGTGATTGCTTTTATCAGCCTGCCAAGAAAATTTGACAAGTGAAACCAAACTACATATTGACGGCGAAACATTGATGATAGGAAGCATAGACGACAAGAGAAAAAAACTAAATATCGGTCTTGGAATGCTCTGCAAATGTGACATGATAAGAGCAAGATTTACAGCCCTGTTTACAACAGAGTTCCGTTAACCACAATCACTGGCCTGGAGGGCTCCAGATTAAAGAAAAAAGTAGTTGCACTAGCATGCTACAAAGGCAGCTGGGGATGGATATTAGTTCCGGCTCTCAGGGAGTAATAAACAAAGGAAAAGGCATGACAAATACATGCCATGGACAATGGTGAGAAAGAATAGGAGAGCAATGATGGAGCCAGCAAATGGGAAGCCTATGGGCGAGCTGAAGCCCACAAAGTAGATACAGCATGTCTCGAAGATACAGCCTGTCTCGGCACAAGAGCTGTCTAGCCGAGACCTAAAAAAAGGCTCACCTGGCCATAAAACAGACCCCACTTAATGTACAAACGAACCCACACACTGATCTGTGAGACCAGCCCATCGGGCACCGCCTGATTGCCCTACAGGTCAGTCCTACTCTTAGGAGGATGTTTCTGCTTGTACTCAAATTGTGAGCCAAACCCCCTTTGTGACTTAAATCATTTTTCAAGTTGAGCATAGATGATTATGGTATGCTTAATAATTTGAAGACTGACGATGCAATTTCTAATTTGCCATGAGATAAATGTTTAAATTGGGGTTTTATTGGTCACTGAATCTTAGGTTAACCCACCCAGTGTAATAGCTGTATGATTTGAAAAGTGTTGGCAGGAAATAGTTCAAACTCTTCAAAGCAAGAAAGCGCGTTTTTGAGTTTGCCCCTATTGTACAGTTCACCTAATATTGGCGGGTTACCTCCTCCCTAAAACTTAAATCCAGGATCTGTCCATTCTGCAGAAAAACAGTTAGATTTATGGGTGCTAAAAGAGAGGCGAATGCCCCCATCTAACCAACTGATTCCAGTGATGCAGTATAATCTGGGTAGATTGCAATATGGGAAAGTTGTCCTTTCAGTATTTTTGGCGTATCCGTTGTAAATATCTGAAGGGTGGAAGAGTTGATTCTTTTAGCCAGCAGCCAGGGCTTATGGTAAGGAGCAACAGCCAGCTGAGCAAAAGACGTAAAAGGGCATATTGAATATATGTGCATATGATGTTAAGACCCAATCAAACTACATCATTTCTAAATTGTTCCTATGCATACTCTAATCTTTGTACTTGTTCGTTTTTATTTGTTTATGCATCTTTATACCGTGTTGATATACAAGGCCACTTTTTAAGAAAACAAACAAATGTGCAGCTACAGCTTGCCTAATATTCCACCCGATGGGGGAATGCTTTGAACCTCACTATACCTCCTCAATCCACCTGGCATTGACTGCACATTCTTTGTTTTGTGGGTATTCAAAACCCCTTTTCTAGCTTTACTATTTTAGTGCTAGTGATAATGTGATACCTGTGAATTGCTGATAGTAAATATTTGTCACTGGTAATATCGTAGATGCACTAGGTATCATATGTTTTAATCTAAAACAGGGTCTTTACTGGTATTAGATTTTTTTCTGTTCTGTTCTATAGTCATGGACTGGAGTAGAAATATGTCAGTCTGCAACTCCCCTACCATACACATACCACAATAGTGAAGTGACAGAAACGCACCACATAAGGCGACATTGCACGAACGTGTCATTTCTTGGAGGAATTAAAGACGGAGTATGTTTAACTGCAGAGAGCAATTGATTCATTCATGGGATTGATAACGTTGCAAAGTTAAGGCCCACCACTTTGCATCATGAATTTCTATATATTTGGCTACCCTGGGATGGTACGGAACCTGAATATCATTGTCGGGAAATCATCTGCCATAAATAGGGTGCCCTACATATCATCTAAACAAAATATCACCCCATCAGAGTTATTAACTGCTTTCACGGTATTCCGGAGGATGTGAACGTTTCATCCTTCCACTTAAGGGAGGAAAGGCCTCTAGAGCTTTCATCAGAGGGATTTTCTTTTTAAAACATGCAACTAGAGCTGGGATGAAAGAGCTTCCCTCACAGCTTGAGATTTTTTTTTTGTTATAGCAGTGACGTGCAGCGCGACATAGGCGTGAAGTCACTGTTTCTAAAAGTGAAAGCTTTACTGTGATCAGTGCTCTCCCCGAGAACTGATTAACAAGGGGTTAGATGCCATTGGAAATGGGAGCGTCTCTCCTTCCCAGTTACTCCCCCCCCCAACCCCCATGATTCCAGTGGTGGTTGTTACATTTGAAAACTGCAGTGGGCTGCTACACGCATAGTCACTTTCACCCACCTACAAACACCCATAAACATATAAACTCACTTAAGCCCTACCCATTAACTAGCAAAGCACATACATATAAATGTACTTACATTCATAAGAACACCCAAGCATTCAGTTGAGCACTTACCTAGGGACTAGAGGGTAGTGGGAAGGAGCAGCATGACTGCCCACGATGGAGCGGGAGGCTTCCGGCAGACAGCAATGAAGATCCTGAAACTTTCTTTTGTTGGTTGACCTTGTTAAGTATCAGTCAATGAGAAGAGGATATTTCCTAATTCTTCACAGGTTGGGGTCAGATTAGTGAGATTTGATGGTCGCACGCTACTTTGAGACAGTTTGGGAAAAGGGGAGTGTATGACCTCGTTTATAGACAGTTTGGGCTCTTTAGGCTTAAAAGGGTTAAAACCTAAAGCACCCTTGGTTGACTGCATCAGTGAAGCTCACCCTTGCAATCGGGGGAGGAACTTCACTGTTCTTTGCTAGGCTATTGATGTCACTGCCCTCAGGGCTGTGAGATCTTCGTTCCAGTCCGCCTTCGCTCAGGCTGCCAATTGCCTGCATATTAGCACATGTATAGTAGCTGGCTGCCTAGCCCTTATATTATCAGTGTATGGCTGACCGTTGCTGAGCTTGAAAGAGACTCATTATGCACTGGAAAACAGGATGGTTGGGGAGGGTGGGGATGTAGAACCCCCAACACCTACACTGACAGGTTGCGACTGAGTAGAGCGCATATTGTGAATCGTTGCAGGAGGGCAATCCCCAAACAGCAATCCACCCAGTAGGTACCAGTGATGGGATGCCCCCAGGACTAGGCAAATACTCTACCCCATGAGGAGAGCTTAAGTCTTATCTCTCCAGGGGAGGGCAGTCGAGGGTATATCCGATCTTGCCCTCCAAGGTAGGAGAAGGTAGAGTAGGTTGGGGACAACCCGTCTTGGCATTGTAGTGTAGTTCCTATATCCCTGATAGGCTCTGCGCATTGGAATAATATACACTATAATTTTGCCATAGGACTGAGGTCAGTATGTCTCTATCGAGTACATTAAACTTAATTACTTGTGTGTGCCAGCTAACTCAGAGGTCACTAGAAACTTCTCGAATATACAAGAAGGGATTCGTTTCTGACAACCGCATAAACATGACAACTTTGTTTCCCTTAGAGTTGGAACAATCTCAGAACCGTGGAAACAATAGATGACAGTTTCAATCAGTCAATCGTGCATGCTTCGTTTCTACAGAGTTTCACAGAAATAGAGAGACGGTGTTTCAATAAAAAGGGGTTTATTGAACAGTCTTATTTCTCATGCAAGAGATATGAACTGTTACAATCGTAAGACAGGATGTGAAGTACAATACGTACAGGGTTAGCAGTAAGATAAAATAATACTGCAATAGCATTGCTTTGTAGCTATGACATATAGATATATTCATAAAATACCTACATAAATAACACAGGCTAAAATGTGAATACTCATCTGATGCTTCTAAATAGTTCTACCCCAGTGTACCTAACCTAAGTGTAGTACGAGGTAATAAGTAGGTGCTGTTTTCTAAAGTATAGCTAGCTATAGTTTTAGTTTTGCCAAGAGTTGCCAAATGTTTCTCTAAGTTCTAGTCTGCTCCATACCGTAAAATGTGTGAGGTTGGAATCTCAGAAACACTGGAGCTGGATTCTCTGCGAGGAGGATGACAGCGTCTGGTCAGTGCATCAGGCGGGAACTCGATCTCCTTCCGAACTTGTCGTGGCGAACCGCAAATAGGCAGTCGAACTGGACCGTACCGGAACCGTGGTTTGCCAGGGCAAGTGCAGGTATATTTATACCTTGAAGGTGTTTAGGAATGCATGTATTGACGTAAAAGTCGGGCATCGGAACGTCATGAATGAACCCCGAAGGACTAAATGTTCATGCATAATAAATGAGTTCTTGGAGAAATCAATATCCAAGCAAGGGAAATTCCTAAAGGCTTTAGAGTCTGGTTTTCCAAGAACTCGTTGTGACGTAGATTAACGGATGTAGGTGGCCATCCCTGTATTTGGTTAACATGGACAATGCCTAAATAAGGGCTGGATTTTTATGCCTAAATAAGGGCAATATGAATTGTACCTATATAAGGACATAAATCGGGAAACCTATATACGGAATCTAAATCTACACAATACAGCATCAGGTGGTACCCCATCAATAAAACTAAACAGCATTTTTGCTCCTCCGCACCGCGGTTGAGATGTAAAGGAATTTACCCACTAGACACCAGGGCTGTTTTTAGTCATATAAAAAATTGGGGTGGGGGCTGGCAAAGCCCCACCATTAAAACCCGAGCTGTCTCTTGTCCCATAGAACCCAGCTTAAATACTGCAACCATCTGAATGGCAAGCGAGAGGAAATTTGAATTCTTTTATGAGTAGCTTCAAATTGTGGGGCAGGCAAAGAAGCGGTGAACTACTACTTTTTGTCTCAACTGCATTGCAGAAAGTCTGGCTCGTGCCCAGGGCTGGGCGCTGTAGCAGTGCCAGGATGGGCAAGCGTGCACCCCATTATGTTTCTCACTTTTTTCCCTGATGGTTTGTGGGTCTTTCCGCCTCCCCTGGGGTAGGCATATTAGTGGCAAACACCCTAGTCTGCAAACACAAGGAGGCTGAAAGCCCACTAGATTATCAGGTGTAGGCAGCTGACTTTTTATGTGGTAGTGTAAATGTAAAGCCACACCATGCAAAAAGTTCAGACTTCCCTTATTGGTTGACAGGCGCTTACATTAATAATCCCAAGTGCTCTATTTGTGGTAGTGTGGTTGAGTATCTTAGGCTTATCAGAGGGTAGTGTTAAGCATTCGTTGTATACACAGAGTAAATAAATGAGGCACACACTCAAGAAGAAAATCCGAGACCAATTTAGAAAAATAACACAGATTTTTATATGTTTTTGACACCAAGAATTTTTACAGTAGACACAAATACTCAAGTAACTGTTTTGAATGAGTCTCAAACGCAGTAATGTTATCTTAAGGGAGAAACATTCACTGCATAGATACACTTGCAAATGGTTTTGAGAGATACCTTTGGGATATTAGGGCGCTTACGGGCCAAGGTCCAGTAAACCACCAGCAGTTTGTGTTTACCTGCCCTGGTGAGTCCAAAAAAGAAAGACTGCAATAGGGGGACTTGGGGACAAGGCCAGCAGACCCCAAAGGGGGGGCTCGGTTCTTGAGGGTCTCTGAGGCACAGGAACACAGTTGGTTTCTGTGAACCCAGGATAGGGGGGGAGGCTCGGGTGCAGAGGCGTTTTGGCCAGCTGGTCGCTGTAGTTAGAATCTTTCACTTGGCTTGGGTGACCTGGAGAGAGAGTGAAATCAGGACATTAGGGACAATCTCGGTGCTGAGCTCAGAAATCCTGCAATCCCTCGTCAGCAGGTCGGTTTTGGTATCAGTGATGCCCGGACTGGACACATAACAAGCCTTGGTTGCTGCAAATGCTCTGGTACCCAGGATATTGGTGCTGGGCAACTCCAGAAGGGCCTGGGGTCTTCAAACCTGGCAGGGAGACGGATATATCCTTCTGGAGCTGCAAATACTTCTTAATGGCGAGATGCTCCCTCGGTGAACCCCAATGGTCGGCAAGTCGAGGTACAGAGCAAGTTCGATTGGTGTTTGCAGCTGCAGGGAGGGCTCCTCCAGCCCAAGGGAGATGCTGCTTTGTTCTTTTTTTTTTAAAACAGTGTTTTTATTGAGTTTAACAACAAATAATAGCGGGCATTCATGATTTTGCATGTTGTACAGTGCAATAATACTACTTGTCCACAATACACAGCTTGCATCTAGCTTGGAAGAAATAGGTCCCAACCAAGGGTGTGGAAGGGTCTTGGACCAGGGCGGTGCTGGAGATGTGACGATAGTGATGGCAGAGTGTGAGGCGGGCAGGCGAGGGCTCGGGTACTGCACAGGCTTCCTAAGAGGGAAGGGTTTGGTTACCCTTAGAGTCCGGCCTAGAAAGAGGAAAGTGCAGTGTGGAAGAGGGGTTCACAACACATGACTCTTGGGGGTAATGAGGCGTCTTTGCTGAGGGTGAAGAAATGCTCAAGAAGGCTTTCCTAAGCGGGGAAGATGAGACACCTGCGGATGCTTTGGACCTCCGCAAGGCACAACGCCTCACCCTCTGCCCAAACCCACCACTGCACAGCCCCATACCAATGCCCCAGCACGGGAGTTTGGGGGGTACACCAGTTAAGGGTAATTACGCGCTACTCCAGGAGCAGCGCAAGGCTCGCGAAACACGCTCTAACCACCACCCGTCCCTCATGCTTAAAAATGCCTAGGGAACAACCTTCCCAGGTTGCGATGTCTGGAAGTTCAGTTACTACGGAAAGTGTGCTGTGGATTGCATGCCAGTACTGTGAAAATGCAGGCAGGACCACAACATATGTTGAAGGTCGGCCGAGAAGTACTGGCAGCCAAATTGGGCCAATGGAAAGAAACAATTAAGTTGATGCATAGTTTTCTCTGTGGAGCATAGTGAACTGTATATTCTGAAACTGGATGTTTTGGGAGACTTTGTGGGGAAAGTGGAGGAGATGCTGCTTGGTTGTTGAAGTTCTGGACAGTCCTCCACAGACTTGGGAGGATGCACAGCTTTTGTATGACCTTAGTTAGTCTAATTGTCGAGCTACCAGCAGCAAGGCAGGGTTTGGCACCAAGTCCGAGGTAAGGCCTCAGTTCTCAGTGTGACTGCTCTCCTTTCTCCTTGTTAGGTTCCCAGGTAGACAAATCTGAGTTCCTAGTGTCGGGGGACCACTAAATACTCAATTTAGGGGTGTTTTGGGTTGTAGTCAATGGGCTAACTACTCCTGGGGTGACTAAACTCTCTCTATGACCATTTCTGGTGGTGAGAATGGGCATAATCCTCACCCAGAGTTTCTAATTTCAACAAAAACAACATGGGGAAACCTTCCTTGACTGTCCTCTTCTGGTGGCTTATCTTAGGGGTGTGTCCAGCCTGTAAGAGGAAATAAAGTTGGAAAAAAATAAGAATGGGATGCTTGACCATCAGGCCCTACCCACAGGCATTTTAACCTCTTGGGAAGACAATATGGGAGATTTACACCCTGTCTCCAAGCCAGTACATCAAAACTATGCCCCACAAAATGCGAGTTTTCATTCACTGGCTCTGCTGAAGGGCTGAGCAAAACAGGAACTGGGTTAGCAGCAAACACATAACCATATCAGATTTGGGCATTTCTGAAACCCAGAGATACAGGAGAATCCAGGACGGTGTGGGTTGCATGGATCCCATAACATTTTCTCACATTTTGTGCCCAACGAAAGTCAAGTATGGGTAAAAAAAGACTGTTTTTCCCATGTCAATGTGACAGAAACCTGGACACTTCTAGCCTATGGCCAGAGTCTTATACCCTGCATTCCCACCTTTCAATGATTGAAACCCTGCCTTCCATGTGTCGGTGGATCTAATGCGCATCATAGAGTCAGACCAAAGCGCTCATACGAAGACCTCATTGATAGTATATTGATTTAACACGACCCAGGTTTTGACTAGTTGCTGTTACTGGCGATAAGTCTACCGACAAAAATGTGGTAGTGTTTTCATTAGGGACAATGTAGGAATGATGGCAGGTAGGAATTTAGTCTATGACCGTAGACTATGGAGCTATCTCTAGAAGGTATTTTGGGGCATTCTTAGTAAGAACACATTGATATCTATGCAAATCAGACTACCCTGTACTCCCTTTGATGTCTAGTTTTCACCACTCTGTGGGGTTGTTAGGTTCTCATTGCTGGTGGCTGAGCTTAGCACCAAATACCACAGCTACCCACTTCACCAGAACAAAGGAATTTCAATGGAAACATTTTGATGTTTCTTTGTTGTGTTTTGGGATGTTTCCTGTCATGAGTGATAGCCTATCCACTTAAGTAGGGTACTGTTTTGAATGAATGAAGGCTTGGGTTATGTAGAGCAACCGTCATTCTCCGTGGCTGAAGGCTATTTCCAGCGCACTGATGGCAGCCCCAAGATGACAGGTGAGCTAAGCACCTCTACTCCCTGCTCTTCTTCCCATAGGTAAGGATTCTCCCCGCAACATGATTACCATTTATTTGCGGAGTTCCCCACCGCGTCCCCGCTGAACCGCTGCAATCGGAAGAGCCCAAGGCCTGAGCAGCCCTCGTGGCACAAGACGGACGGCATTTTTCCTGCCACAGGACACCTCGAACGCTGCAAGCTGGAACTGTGGTCACAGCCGCTGTCATTGTGAGTGGTTTGAGAAGCGCCTGTACGGTGTTCAGATTATCGGCCAAAAACTTCCTCAGATAAGCCACAGATAAGAACTCATACCGCGCAGAAACTTGGGGGATGTCGTAAGTGTACTCTTAACTGTCTGGAAAGCCACTGCTATTGATAATTGTTACTGCACCAAATTGCTGGCATATTTAATGAATCTAAGTACTTTGCCACTTCGCTGGTGGTGTAGCGCATTCATGCTGTAACCGCAGTGCGGTTACTAGGAAGGAAAAGTAGCAAAAAGTGAGTGTGTATCGTGGCAACGTGCACAGTACAAGGGAGGGCAACTCAAACAAGAATTTGGGGAACTTAAGTACACTATATAATAGAGACATCTACCTGCAGATTCCTTACCTATGAACTTTCCAGGAGCTAGACTGGATCCAGAATTTTTTTTTCTCAACCAGTACCCCTGCACCCCAATAGGTGGCGTCCTTCAACTCAGCGTGACGTCGCCAGCATCCTCTGTCATTGTGTTTCCCTCCCTTTCTGGGACCGGGATCGATCTCCACCAAATTAAAAGAGTTTTATGAAGCCATGTGTGCCATTTTTGAGCGGTCTGATCCTGCTGGTTCGCCTTCGGGCCCCGCAGGCTCAGCAGAAGGAGTTCCATTGGGTTCCACTACGGCCTTGATGCCCATGACTCTTCTTGGATCCATTCCCGGATCAGGCCCCGCACCAGTCGTACCTCCTCGACCTTCTGCGATGCCGCGTGCACTTGGGCACAGAGCCAGTCAGGCATCCACCGACGCCGAGACGGACGCGAATGGAGTCTTTGGGCTGTATGTCATATCCTCAGCATTATTCTGAAGGGCTCAGTATTGAAGAAGATTAGGAAGGGACGCAGGACCCCTTAGAAATCCTGCCTTCTACAGGGGAAACAGACTGGTATAGGGAAAGTGGGTGATTCCAGTGGCCTGGATACCTCCCTAGAGCTTGGCATGCTGTCCTTCTAATCTGGCTTCCTTCGCCGTGGTGGTGCATAGAGCTGTTGCGGTCCTAGACCTACAGTTTCTTACTGTGGCAGTGAAGACCAATATCTTGACAGAGGTCCTGATCCTGGTGTCTCCACAATGGAACCCTTGCTGTCATTTAATAAGGCCTTGACTGATGTTCTTCTGGGGACCTGGTCCAAACCCAGCACAGGGGCTCCTGTGTATAGAACATTCGTCCATCTCCGCCACCCTGGACCGGGCGACCTAGCTTTCCACACCTCTCACCCAACCCCGAGAGCTTGATAGTCCAAGCCTCTACTTCTCTGGCGCGTTCCCTCTCGCAACCCCCATATAGGGAATCCAAGAGGCTAGATAGCTTTGGTAAGGACATTTTTTCTTCCACCAACCTAGTGTTGCGGTCAGTAGGCACTGCATGCCTCATGGGCCATTTCTGCCATTCCCTGTGGGAGTCCCGGAGGAGGTCTTCGCTGTCTTCTCCCCAACTTTGTAGACAGAAGGAATGCAGCAAAGTTTACTATCTGCTGTGGCCTTGACACAACAGACTCGCTGGGCAGAGCAATTTTCTCGACGGTGGCAATTAGGCGCCACGCCTGGTTGAGAACATTTGGTTTCTCTTGGGATGTCCAAGCCAATCTAATGGACATTCCATTTGGCTCTCTATGTCATCCCGGCTTTTGTCTGCCTTTCGCTCTTTTAGTGGCTATGGAAGGGGCTTCTAGCAGTGTCCTAGCCAGAGGACCTCACAAGTTCCGCAGCCTCTGCACGGCCGTGGGTGCCGCTCACCGCGACCCCGTTGGTCGGGCAACCAGAAGTTAGGTCAGTCCACAAACCCCCATTCCTCCTCAACCTCAAAGCCCTCCTAGTCTGACACTTCCTGAATATGGGAGTCCAGTTGGTGGCAGGATACAACATCACCTCCACTGCTGGCAGGACATCGCATCGGACAGGTGAGTTCTACAGATAGTCTGAAGGGGCTACTCCCTCCCGTTCAAGACTACCCATCCCTCCATGTCTCATACATACGATTGGCTGACGGAGGATCACTTTGCTTTCCATTGAGAGAAAGTCACAACCCTCTTGGCCAAAGGGGACATAGAGAGGGTTCTGGTGCCAGAAGTAGTCTTTGGTTGCTATTCCCGCTACTTTCTGGTCCCCAAAATAGACTGAGGCCTTCATTCTATCCTCAACCTCAGAACCCTCAGCTGCTTCCTCAGGAAAGACATTCAAGATGCTCACTCTTGCTCAGGTTCTGTCTGCCTTGGACCCGGGAGACTGGATGGTCGCGTTGAACTTGCAGGACGCATATTTCCATAATGCCCACCTGCCCATCGCAGCTACCTGCGATTTACGGTGGGCCATGAGCACTTTCAGTTCACTGTGGTCCCCTTCGGCCTCACCAGTGCCCCTCGGGTGTTCACCAAGGTGATGGTAGTAGTTGCAGCTAATCAGCGGAGATCAAGATTCCAGTCTTCCCCTATCTTGATGACGTGCTGTTGAAGGCGGGTTCATCCCAGGTAGTCGTGACCCACCTCCAGACTATAGTGAACCTCCCGCACTCGATGTGGTTCACTATCAACGTATCGAAGTCACACCTGACTCCTTCCCAGACACTCCCTTTCATGGGAACTATTCTGGATGCAGTGCAGTTTCGGGCCTATCATCCCGAACGGCAAGTCCTGGGTATTCAGGCCATGATATCGATGTTTCTGCCTCTGTCCTGGATTTTGGTGAGACTGACTCTGAGGCTTCTTGACCTCATGGCCTCCTGTATCCTGCTAGTGGATCATGCCAGATGGCACATGCAGACTCTGCAGTGGGACCTGGAGTTCCAGTGGGCGCAACATCAAAGAAGTTTTCCTACCTGGTCCAGATATCCCGTAGGGAACTGCACTAGATCTGTAGTGGTGGCTGACAAACCGCAAATAGGTCACAGGCAGACCCCTCTCCTTTCCCCAACCGGATCTTACAGTAGTGACAAATGCATCACTCCTGGGATGGGGCGGCCATCTGGTAGAGGTGGAGATCAGAGGACTCTGGTTTCCGGCGGAAGCCGGGCTCCATATCAACCTCTTGGAGCTTTGTGCGATCCGGTTGACTCTGAAAGCCTTCTTACCATCTCTCAAGGGAAGGCCAGTTCAGGTGTTCACGGACAGCACCACCGCCATGTGGTACTGCAACAAACAAGGTGGTGAGGGGTCGTGGACCTTCTGTCAGAAGACCCTGTGTCTCTGGATTTGGCTGGAACAACTGGGCCTATCCCTGGTGGTTCAACACCTGGCCCGTTCCCTGAACGCCAGGGCGGAGGAACTCAGCCATCAGTGCCTAACGGGTCACGAGTGGTGTCTCCATCAGGAGGTGGCGCAAGGTCTCTTTCAGCAGTGGGTACAGCCTTGGTTAGATCTCTTCGCCTCTGTCGAGAATGCGCAATGTCAGCAGTTTTGCGTGTTGCGGTTTCCAAGTTGGCTCTTGCTTGGTGCTGCTTTTCATCTCGAGTGGAGCTCAGACCTCCCTTCTGCCGTTCCACCCATGCCACTCCTGTCCAAGAAGATCAGGAGGGCCTGGGCACAAGTCATTCTTGTGGCTCCGGACTGGGCAAGGAGAGTCTGGTATCCTGAGCTTCTGCAAATGAGCATCGATCCTCTGATCAGGTTGCCCCTTCGAGAGGAACTTCTGTCGCAGCAGAAGGGGAGGGTCCTCCACATGAACTTGCCAACTCTCCACCTCCTTGCGTGGAGATTTAGTGGTGACAGTTGATAGCTTTTGACCTTTCTCCTGAAGTATGTGAAGTTATTTTGGCAGCCAGGCGGTCCTCCCCTAAATCGATTTACGCCTGCCGATGGCAAACATTTTGTAAATATTGTACTTTGTAATCTATTGACCCTCTGTCCGCCTCTCTATCTGTCATTCTCCTTTTCATTCTGACTCTTGCCCAGCATGGCTCTGCTCTGGGCACTCTGAAGGGTTTCTTTTCAGGCCTTTCTACATTTCTGCAGTTGCCAGATCAACCGTTATATATTCTCCTAAAATACATAGATTTCTGAAGGAGCTTACGCATTTGTTTCCTCCTTCCTCTTTTGTTATGCTCCAGTGAGACCTTAACTTGGTCCTCACCTTACTAATGAGTGCACCTTCTGACCCACTGCACCATTGCCCCATCCAGCTGCTCACTATCAAAATAGCCTTTTTAGTGGCAATATCTTTTGCCTGGAGGTTGAGCAAGTTGCAGGCATTATCTTCCCAACCTCCTTACCTGACTGTCTTTCCGGACAAGGTATGCTCAGCACTTGTGCTTCTCTTTTGCCTAAGGTGGTGACACCTTTCCATCTAGCCCAGTCTGTCACCCTGCCAACCTACTATTCTCCGTCGCATCCTTCTAAGGAAGAACCATCTGTACCCAAAAAGAGCATTATTATTCTACCTTAACTGCACTAAAAAGTTCCTGGTGGACGACCAACTCTTTGTGGGGTATGTTGGAGTAAAGAAGGGATGTACAGTACAGAAGAGGACCATCTTCCGATGGTTTATCCTCTGCATCAAAACTTGTTACACTCTGGCAAATAAACATCCTCCTGAAGACCTCAGAGCTCATTCCACGTGAGGCAGCCACCACGTCTTTCCAGCGTGGGGTCCCGGTTTCTGACATTTGCCAGGCGGCTATGTGGGCATCCCTGCACAAGTTTGCCAAGCATTATTGCCTGGACAATCAAGTCCATAGGGAGGGCCTTTTGGCCGTTCGGTTCTAAAGGACCCTAGTTGCATAAACAAACCATTGTCGGCTTCATGGCTCCTCGCTTCTGGCATGGAAAGTCGTGAAAAGTACTGTCAGCGTCAGTGCACTGGAGTGGCGCCTATATAGATGCAGACGATGACATGCACAGTCGAATTACGCCACCTATCGGTGCACATGGATACTGCTCGAGAAAGAATTTCCAGATCCAGTCTGATGCCTGGGAAGTTCACAGGTAAGGAATCTGCACTTAGATAATGGCTCTCTACTAGATAAGGCGTTACTGAAGGTAAGTAACTTGTTCTTCAGGTAGTGTTACCAGGCAGTGACAGCACTGGGAATCAGTCAGATGCGACAGTGATTGGAGTCTCAGAGATAAACAGCTTTGTAGTTAGGCATTCTCAGCGCACCTTAGAGGGGGCAATAGGCTGTGGACGACAGTTCTGGCATTGGCATGTGTTGTCACTGGTGCAGCTTGTGGCTTCCAGGAGAATCTCCCTTTGCAGACATGCGATGAAGAGGCTGTCAAGGGATACAACTGTTAAGAATTGTGCAGTCACAAATCCAGTACGCAATGCAAAGTATTGCAGCCACACCTCATCTGTAAGGGGAGCGGGGCCTAAACTATTCGACATAGACTCTAACAATGTTTCCCCTGATAGAGTACATGGGCAGGGGCCCTGCATAGAAAAAGACAGAGCATCTTTCGAACTGGTGCGTAAAAAGGAATCCTAGGCATTCATGTTTACCAAAACGAGTGAAGTGGTGTACCCAGAGACACTGCATTTGGACTCATTATTGACCAAGGAGTTTTAGCACAACTACAGCAGGATGAACTCAGGGTACCCTGGGCATAGGAAGGAAGAGGTCAAGCCAATTATCTGATGGCCTCTCAGTAATTAAGCAAGCATACCCCATATTCGCCCGTACCAGTGCCAGTGAGTACCGCAAGGAAAAAACACATGTGCCATCCAAGGATAGCTCAACTCTAGAAGTTCAGGAGAATGCGGCCATCTCGAGTTTAGTGATGATTGCCCCTCCATTGCCTATGATTTGGGAAGGCATACAGGCGTACAAGAGAGACAGTCAATACTGGAACACTAGCTTTAGTATCAGAGTCTCTGCAGATTCAAGGGTAAGGACAAATCTTTGGTGCTGGCAAATTTCAAGCGGCCTCAATGAATTTGCCTCTTCATCAGATCTCAGAGGAATTAAAAGTAATGAAAATCTCCCAAGACGAGGCGCGTAAAAAAACGAAGCAACAGCTCAGTTTAATTCAAGCCAGCCAACATTCAGCGGGTTACCCCACAAATCTCGGGTGTAGAGCAGTGAGTCTCTGACCTAGAACATGGCAAGCCACGTCTAGAGGCCCAGGTGGATGAAATACAAGTCGAACTGATAGAGCTTCAGATGAGGGTCGACAATGTAGAGAACAGGTCGTGACATTCTAGTCTGAGAATTACAGGGATACCTGAGGGGTACGAGAATGGCCAGTCAGGGGCCACCTTGGCAACAAACCTTATTCTTAAACAAGTATATCCCGAGCCCGCTGCACAAAAGATATACTAAATAATTACTCGTGCCCACCGTGTCCCTGTGGTTCAGCCTCCTAATGCAAAATATCCTTGCTCAATAGTGGTGAATTTTGAAGATGTCAGGATCAAGGAACATATTTAGGCTAATGACATAAGAGATCAAACATAGGCTTCTGGGAACATTTCCTTTAAGATATTTTCCGACATGTCCATATTTTCAGCGCAACGATGCAAAGAATTTAAAGGCATGATTAACTGTATTCAGAATCTCGGTGGCCCAGCAGCCATCATTCAGCAGTCGAAGCTGAAAGGTCTGTGTAAGGGGCAGACACATATCTTCCAATCCGTTGATCAAGCACAAGACTTTTTACATTCTATACAACAGCAGGGGGGAAGGGTTGGCAAGAGCCAGATCCGCTGAATGAGACTTTTTTTAAACTTAAAATTGTTGTCATTGTCTAAATTAGGTTTGCCTTTTTGGAACAAAGTAGGGTTGTTAAAAATGTTTTTCGTCAGTAGACAGATTTTTCAAGCATTGCTGTTCGCAGCCCCAAACAACCTCCAGGCGCCATGTCAAATCGCCATAACACAGGAAGGGGAGGGAGAAGAGGAGGAAGGGTGGCACGGAGGGATAAAGATAGGGGAACTCTCCTGTGACCGCAGGCGGAGAGGGCTCTAGGGTCAAGGGAAGTTTGAAGGGGAGAAGGGGTCACTTGGCGGTGTGCTAGGTTTGAGGGAGCACTAACAAAAATGTATAATCAGGATTACAATCCCTGCAGAAACACAACTCAATTTTTGTTAAATTTGCTTCGGGGAGATATGGTGTATCTGAGTTGGACCGAAATTGCCAGAAGGCTAGCCTTAGCTAGGAGAGTAGCCAAAGGGAAATGGCTAGTATAATTGATCCAAAATCTTATAATGGAAGTTATTTGAGGAGCTTCATGCACCACTATTGGCATCAACAATCAGAGCAAATTTAGAACCATTCTATCATGGCTTAAATCATCAGATGCTCAGATACTCTTTCTCCAAGAGGCGCATTTGAAAGTGTCAGCTAAATTGCCAAACATGCCCAAATTTGTATCGCAGTAATTTTTTTAATCAGCAAGCGCTGTGGTTAGGGGAGTTGCCAGTTTATTGACTAAAAAATGTGTTGGTGAAGTGACAAGGGTGATGCGTGACCCTAATGCAAGGTGGAGTTTTGTAAATCTAAAGGTCTGTAATCTAGCCATGCATATTGTCAGCTTTTATGGGCATATCAGAGATGAGGTGACTCCAGTAGAAGATAATTGTATAATATTTTAGCACCACTTACAGTACTAATACTAATTGGGGGAGATTTCAACCTCATCCAGCAGGTTAGTTGTGTGACTGTTCTCACCAATATAAACACCAGAACAAGCCGAAATCAGTACGAGTTCTGGCCAATCTGGTAGAGAATCTTGCTTTAATCGATCCTTGAAAAGCTGACGATCCTATGGGGCTGGAGTTTACTTGTTTCTCTAAATGTTTAAATTCAGCATCTCATATTGATTACACATTAATATCACATAGTTAGAGAAGACAGGTTCAGGTATTCTCTCAAACCTCTGATCATTCAGGTCCATATGTAGATCTTGAAACAAACACCCTCTGCAGGAAAGGCCACAATGGGCTTTAGATAAACCATTACCTTCTTAAGAGGGCTGGGTCACAATCATGCATGTGGTAATAACCGAATTTATCCTGAGGAACATCAGTACGGCTGCTAATTATTCAGTCTGAGGGCATGTAAATCCTTTGTACAGTGGGAAGCTATCTCCTACACAAACCAAATAAATAGAGTTAGGCGCAAGGAGATTATCACCTTGCAACAAGAACTGGAGCAGGCCAAAAGAGCAGACCTTAGCTTATATACCGTTCAGTCCAATACCAAACTAGCGGTGGCAAGCCAGCATTAGAGATGTAATAAACCAAAGGTCTTGCTTTCAAAAATTCTATGAGGAAAGCAAGCATGCAGGACACTTTCTAGTATGGTCGATTAAAAAAGAACTGTAATCAGGGGGCCATCAAAGCGATTTTAGATGTGAAGTAGACTGCATCGGGACAGATATAGACCAGATAGGCAGGGTGTTTTTAGATAACTGCGTGAAACTTTATACCTCCATTAGTAAACCCTTACATAACGCAATTGTAATATTTTTGCATCCGATTAAACTCCCTTTTATGGAGAACAAATTGTGAGAGAAGATAGAAGCTCCCATTACGCAGCCGGAAATCAACGAAGCTTTTAAACTCCTTCCCAATACCAATATATGCAGCAATAATGGCATACCGTCTCAATTCTATAAAATATTTGCCGCACAGCTGGTGGATTTTCTAGTTCTGTTATTTAATACATTTTTTTAGCGGGGTAGAAATTCCAAAGGAATTTACTGAGGCAGTGATCGTCAGTCTCCTTAAGAAAGATAAACCTCTGGAACAGCCCGGTTTGTACCGCCCCATAAGCCTCTTGACCTCCGACTGTAAACTCCTCGCTAAAATCATTACGTTAAGGCTGGCCCCCGCTGCATCATGAGTGGTACATGGCAACCAAAATGGCTTTCTACCGGTAAAATCCATGTGATGAAATGCAACATTTCTCATAGGCAATAGATTACTATTCAGCCAACACTATAGAAGCAGCAATAATTATGCTTGAAGCAGAGAACGCTTTTGACCGTGTACAGTGTACCGTGTACAGTCGTTTACGCAATCCTTTGGCACTTTGGATCCCCTTCTAAACTTGTAGAGCTGTTGCGCAACTTATACGCTAAGGCAGAGACAAAAATCATGATAAATTCCCAGGCAGCAGGTACCATCCCTATATCTAGAGGTACGCGTCATGGCTGTCCAGTGTCACCAGTATTGTTTGCTCTTTTTGTTAAGCCTTTGGCAGCGGCCCTCAGACAAGACAAAGAATTCCAGCTGCTACTCCCTGGTGCCCTGAAACGGAAACTTTTTACCGATTATATAATTCTTTATCTGACAGTTACAACCCACAGTGTCCATAACAACTTCTGCAAAATACAATCTTTTTCAGATATTGGAGGTTATATTATTAACGAGACTAAATCTTAGGTGCTTCTTTATAACTGCCCACCCTTGATTCTTCCTATAGGTATGCATCTGAACTTTTTAATAAGTCGCCCTACAAGGTACTTGGGTGTTTTCGTCTCACACAATTTCCTAGATTTGTTCAAACTAAACTATACTGCTCCCATGAGGCACAGGGTCAAGACTGATTTGCATATGGCCAGGTCTGAACTGGGGTTGCATGGTGAGCAAAAGAATGATGGATTTAACCCAGATCTCTTGACTGGGGGTGAATGTTTTGATTTGTTCTGCATTCCGTCCATCAATTGTGTGTCTTTTGCTTTCTCGCCCTAGGTGCGCCAGGTATGCCCAGATGTGGGTCCTGGGCTCACTGTGCCACGGGAATCAAGCTATCCTGGCTGAAGAGGGGTGAAACCCCGGGTCCTAGGATGCTTGTTTCCGGTCCAGGGAGGACCTGGCTTGGCAGTTCGGGCTGGACTGTTCCCATGAGGCACAGGGTCAAGACTGATTTGTATATAGCCAGGTGTGAACTGGGGTGGCATGGTGAGCAAAAGAATGATGGATTTAACCCAGATCTCTTGACTGGGGGTGAATGTTTTGATTTGTTCTGCATTCCGTCCATCAATTGTGTGTCTTTTGCCATCCTTAGCAAGGCACGTGCAATGTTAACTAGTTGGCATAACTTACCATTTTCTATCATCGTACAGGTAGCGATCGTCAAAATGTCGATCCTTCCACTATTTTTTTTTGTGTTCTCAAATATAATGATCACAGTTAGGCAATCTTTCTTCACAGAGGTCAACCAAATGTTGTGATACTTCCTATGGCAAGAAAAGGAACACCAAACTAAACTTTCTATTCTTCAGCTATATTTGTGAAAAACTTCGAGTCCAATTTGAACCTGACTTGCAGGGGGTGCTACTTGGGATCCCACCCTCCAATTGTCATCTAGGTTGCGATAGCAACAGTACTTTTTTATTGGGTCATCAGTTGCAAAGGTGCTAATTCTCCAAATGAGTAAATCCCCTATTTCTCCCACATTTAAAAGCTGGGTAACGAAGTCTAGAGGAACTGTACGTTCAAATGGTAGGCGCACTGAAGAAAGCTAAGGGAGTTGGGGATTCTCCTAGCGATGAGGTTTCAGATGATTGATGGAGTGCATTATTCTGTACTGACAAATTGATTTACAAATATAAATTAAGAGTTTATATTATGAATGCCCATTGTGGTAGTTATAGTTCTCTTCCAGGGGATACTCATCAAAGTCATAAGCACTGAATAATCCCCGCCCACGTGCGGTATCCCGGAGCATATAAAAAAAAATATATACATATATATGTGTATGTAAGGGGCACAAGTGTATAGCACTTCCACAACATACATATATACATGTATATAAATACATAAATATGCAGCCTAACACAAAAGAATGTTGATGTCGAGACATACTTTGGGCTCAAAGTATGCTGGTCCCGAGAGACCTGACAAGCACCCGTCGACGTCGAAACATCAGTCGATGGCAAGGAACACTCCGCTGCCTTCTCGAAGGTCGGCGTAGAGGGGTTCACCGGTGAAGACTCTGCCGAGAGCTTACCGACTGACGAGGTTGAGATCACCATCGCAGTCGAGGTGCTCACCGTCGAAAAAGTCGACGTCAAAGAAGCGCCAGAGATGATCGACGTCGTAATCTCCTACCCGCCCGCGTGGGCGTTCAAGGTCGAGGACAACATCGAGATCGTGGAGACGAGGGTCTGCCAGTATCACACCGCCAAGGAGATCGACGTCGAAGACGGCACAGTCGGTGTCGTCGTCGAGACATCGGTCAACGTCGAGAGACAGAAACCCTGTAGTTTTCTCGTAGGAGGTGACAGAGAGGGCGAGGTCGACGTCGAGGCCAAGACGTTCGACGTTGAGAACACCTTCATCATCCCCGGGCATTAACATTGTCCAGATTTCGCCAGAGAAATCTCCGGTTGTGGCAAAGAAGTCTCATCCTTTCAATCTTTCGCCAAGATGGCTGGAAGGTACCGGTGCTGATCAGGGAAGTCGGGATTCTGATTATTCTCGCACCTACTCTCCATCGAGAGTTTCCAGGGGTCCTCTTCCGAAGGCATCATCGAGGGTCTATCCAAAAAGAACCCCGAGAAGGTCAAGGTCCCCATCCTCCCACCACACCAGGTCACGGGAGCGGTCTCTCTCGCATCATGTTTCCTCTCCCAAGAGGAGGAGACGAAGATCACCAACGTGGTCCACATCCACCAGATCTTCAATCAAGGATTATTCGCCAACTTTGTCTGCAACACCACCATCCAGAGTGTCCCCAATTGACGACATCTGAACCTTCACTGACGTTATCTGCAGAGGGGCCAAAAAGCTCAACATCAGTATGTCAGTTCCGACGGTCTCTACATCCGTTATCTTTGAGACTTTACACCATTGATCGTCAACCAGGTTTCTACTGCCTCTAGTCCCAGGCTTCCTAGAGCGTGCTATGCAGACTTTCTTAACTCCTTCCACAGTGGGCTCAGTACCATCTCATGTTGCCAAGAAATATAAAGCCCCGTATCAGGAACCCGCTTTTTCTACGCTCTGATCCCCCACCAGACTCGGTCATTGTGGCGGATGCCAGTTAGGCACATTCTGCTACTTCTTACTCGTCAGTCCCTCCCGAGAAAGACAACAAAAATATGGACTCACTGTAAGAGGATGTGTAGTACCTCTGCCTCCGTTATGAAGGTGGCCAGCGCCTCACCTCTCCTAGGGAGGTACGATAGGTCTCTCTGGGATTCCCTTGCCAGATTCACGGACAAACTCCTGAAAAAAGACCAACAGGACTTTCAGGAGATACTGCAAGAAGGGGGCTTGGTGTTGAACCAGGTGATAAGTGCAGCTTCAGACTCATCGGATCTGGCTATACACAGCCATTCGCATGGCATCTGTTCCAGGCGCTCAGCCTGGCTGCGTCACACAGGCCTGAAACCAGATGCCCAACGGAGGATTGTCAACCTTCCGTTCAATGGGTCTTCGCTGTTTGGGTCTCACGCAGATGATGAGATGGCCAAAATGAAAACTGAATTGGACACTGTGAAGGCTGTTGGCCTAGAGAAGCGGAAAGAATTCCGCAAACGGTTCCGCCCCAACGACA
This sequence comes from Triturus cristatus, assembly GCF_964204655.1. Lineage (NCBI taxonomy): Eukaryota > Metazoa > Chordata > Amphibia > Caudata > Salamandridae > Triturus > Triturus cristatus. The sequence goes on along the minus strand of NC_140581.1, from coordinate 473,323,091 downwards.
GGCGCTCCTTCCAACGGAGGGTTCAAACCCCCTCAGTGGTCATCCCAAAATCAGCAGCAACAGAGGTCACAGTTCCATCAAATATGACCTGGCAGAGGTAGAGGAAACAACAGGCAGCAGGCTTCAACTGCTAAGCAACCAGCTAAGCAATGAGCAGAGGCTTCTTTCGTGCCTGTTAGCCACTCCGGTAGGAGGGAGTATCACTTTTCATCTGGAAGAGTGGAGATCAATAACAAACGACAAATGGGTGCTGAATATTGTGCAAAATGGATACTTTCTAGGTTCAAGGCCCCACCTCCTTCAGTTCCTCCTCAAAGAAGATCCAACCAACATCACCTACTGTTGCAAAAAGAGGTGATCAGTCTTCTCCAAAAGAACACCCTAGAGTATGTTCCAAAGCAACAGCAAGGACAAGGCATTTACTCTTGTTACTTCCTGGTCAAAAAAAGAGGACCGACCAGAGAATACAGACCTATTCTCGATCTGCGGCTCCTGAACAAATTAACCCGCAAGGAAAAATTTCGGATGTTGGCTCTGCACCAGATCTTCCCTCATCTACATCAAGGGGACTGGATGTGTGCTATAGACTTGCAGGATGCCTACTTCCATATCCCGGTGTCCAAAATACATTGAAAATTCCTCCATTTTCAACATTTCCAATTCCGAGCTCTACGGTTTGGGCTCAAATCAGCCCCCCGAACGTTCTCGAAGTGCATGGCAGTGGTGGCAGCTTTTCTACGCAAACGCAAAATCTTCATTTACCCGTATCTGGACAATTGGCTCCTGAAGAGTGCCACACCTTCTCTGCTTCAAAATCATCTCAACTACTGTCTTCAGCTGTTGAACACGCTGGGTCTTCAAGTAAACGAAAAGAAGTCGGTCTTCAATCCGACACAGAGAATCTATTACCTGGGCTCTTCACTGGATTCTGCAAACGCAAGCGTGTGTCCTTCGGAAGAGAGGTTATCATCAATCAGAGACAAATGTTGCGATCTCCCCAGCGCCCGTCATCCCACAGTCAGACAGGTTTCGTCGCTGTTGGGCTCCATGGCCTCTTGCGTATTCATCATCCCCAATACCAGATTGAACAGGAGTCCTCTGCAGCAGTCTCTGGAGGACCAGTGGAAGCAAGTCTCAGGTCGCTGGGAAGACCATGTGACTCTACCTCAATCGGCCAAAACCTCCATCAGACTCTAGTCACGGATGCTTCCCTGCAGGGTTGGGGAGCGCACATGGGGCCTCTTCAAATACAAGGTCTCTTGTATCACATCAACTTCCTGGAGTTAAGAGCCGTTCACCTGGCTCTCCAGTCGCTGTACCCTTCTCTCCAGTCCAGCTCCCTCTTGGTTCAGACAGACAACACCACAACGATGTATTATCTGAACAAGCAGGGGGGCACCAGGTCGAGAACTCTCTCTCTGGAGTCACAGACCATCTGGAAGTGGCTTCTCGCAAGGAACCTCGGCATTGTGGCCATTCACCTTCCAGGGTCGATGAATGTTTAAGCAGACTCACTAAGCAGAGACTTCGTAGAAGCGCACGACTGGGTGCTAAACATCGAAGTCAGGCAAGACATCTTTCAATAATGGGGAGTGCCAGACATCAAACTCTTCACAGATGCGGCCAACACCAAATGCCCCGTCTTCGCGTCCAGGTTTCCCCAACCAGGATCACAAGGGAATACCCTTTTGATAAACTGGTCTCAGACATTACTATACGTCTTTCCTTTGCTTCTGCTGATCCCTGCAGTGATCAACAATTTTTACAGGACCAACATCAGAATGATCCTGATAGCTCCGAAGCGGCCGCGTCAGTGGTGGTACCCGGACCTTCTACAATTATCCGAGGTGCCACACCGGAGGTTGCCTTGCCGTCCAGACCTGTTGTCCAAGAACGAGTCAAGAGTGTTTCATCCCAATCTCTCATCCCTCAGATTGACAGCATGGCTCCTGAGGTCCTTCAATACGGACACTTAGACTTACCAGCGGATTGTATGACTATCCTGAAGGAAGCCAAGAGACCTTCCACCAGAAAATCCTATGCTTTCAAATGGAAGCGGTTCTGTTTGTGGTGCAGGGACAATGCTCATGATCCGGTGCAGGGTCATGAGCAGGTACTGTAGCCATACTTATTACATTTGGCCAAGTCTGGTCTGCAGTTCTCTTCGATTAAAGTGCATCTAGCAGCCATCACTGCATACAGAAAGTCACCTACACAAGTCTCTTTTTTCCAAACAAATGCCAGTGGTAAAAGATTTCCTTGAAGGGATAAAAAAGGTTTACCCCCAGTGAGATCTCCAGCTCCTCCTTGGGAGCTCAACATAGTCCTTACAAAACATATGGGTGCTCCTTTTGAGCCGATTCACAAGGCTTCTCTGCAGCATTTATCATGGAAAACTGCATTTTTAGTCGCCAGCACTTCTGCCCACAGTGTTAGTGAAATCCAGGCATTGTGTTGTAGAGAACCTTATACTGTTTTCATGCAAACAGGGTGGTTTTGAGAACCCATCCGAGCTTTCTACCTAAGGTGGTCTCGGATTTCCACATCAATCAGACTATCACTCTTCCCACTTTTTTTCCCAATCCCACTAATCCTCCGGAGAGATCCCTCCATTCTTTGGACCTCAAGAGGGTACTGAAATGCTATCTAGACAAAACCAAGTCCTTGATACAGACGGACTGGTTGTTTGTTAACTATGGTGCCATAAATACCGGTTCTGCAGCTTCTAAAAGATCCATCTCTAGATGGATAGTTTCTTGCATATCTTTGTCCTACCAACTAGCTAACAAAGTTCTTCAGGGCAAACCCAAAGCACATCCTACCAGGGGGAAAGCCTCTACCACGGCCCTCCTTAGAAATGTTCCTATGACAGAAATTTGTAAAGCAGCGACTTGGCGCTCGGTTGGTTCATACTATCACTCGGCATTACTGCTTAGACTCTGATACACAGGCAGATGCCCAAGTTGAGCAAGCCTTAGTGAGAAGTTTATTTGCTTGATGTAATGTTAAGATGCGCTGTTACCTGTTTTTAAATACTGCTTGCTCGTCCGCTAGGTAGTGGGCATGAGCTTGGTAATCTATTCAGTGCTTATGACTATTGATGAGTATCCCCCGAAAGAGAAGGATTAGTTACTTACCTGTAATCCTAGTTCTCTTCCAGGGGTAGACTCATCAAAGTCATAAGCAACCCTCCCGCCTCACCGGATGAGCAGTGGTAGTATGTTAATGTGGTGTTTGCATCTTATACTCAGGTTGCTTCAAGTTAGTACATCGTAAAAAAGAACTGACCTAACTGTCACCTGTGGTGCATGATGGGAGCAAAGGGGCTCCTGGAGGTCTTAAAGGCACGGTGTCTAGGGTCTTGGAAGCCTTAAAGGCAAGGTGCCAGTTTTTTTACTGTCCTGTGATGTTTATTCATCTATGCAGCCTATGGGCCAACGGCTGCTATTGCCTGTTTGTCTGTGTTGAAAATAGAGGTTTCTTGTATGACACTATTGCAGTGTATGTTCTCTATTACAAAGTGTATGTAGGAGATTATTTTTGTACAAGAAAAAACCTATGTAGTTTTGGCATTTTGCCCCATTGGAACTATGTTAGGCTGCATATTTATGTATTTATGTACATGTATATATGTATGTCGCGGAAGTGCTAGACACTTGTGCCCCTTACATACACATATATATATTTTTTAATATGCTCTGGTATCCCACACGTGGGCGGGGATTATTCAGTGTTTATGACTTTGAGTATACCCCTGGAAGAGAACTAGGATTACAGGTAAGTAACTAATCCTTAGGACCATGTTTCCATTGGAAAAGCATTTTTTGACTTGCCTATATAAGTGCCCCGGTGATTCTTGTTGTACATGGAAAGTTTTGGGGTGATCCATCAAGTGGATGCAGAGAAAAAGTTGCGTATCCCATGTTAATTCCCACAGGAATTTTAGACATGACTACAGCCCAAACTGCTGAACAGACTTACACCAAATTTGTCAGAAAGGTGGCTGTTGCTCCAGAAAGCGACCTTTTTGTAAATTGGTATAAATCCATTTGGTAGTTTTGGAAATATTAAGGAAAATCGAAACTTGTATATATAGGTACACGGATCCTCAGAGACAGTTCCAGTGCTAAAATCTGATTGGCTGGCAACACTTCAACCAGGAAGTTTTGGCAGTCATCTTGGGACTTGTCTTCAGCCAAGTCCCCTCCCCCCCAAAACCGTTTAAAAAAAAAGAAAAGCAGGCAGGGTAGGAATACCCTGACCCCCTAAGCCTCTCGCGGGTTGGGGGGTTCCCGAAAGGACCCTAACTAGGGCAAAAAGCTATATTTTCTTTTTGATTTGTCAGTGGGAGACGAGCTGGATTTGCAGCTCCTGACAAAAAATGACAACAATGAAGTGCGGGTTCCCGTGCTTCTGCAGTGTTTAGCCCCCGGTTGGGCATCATCCACAATACCCCTCATACTCACACAACCTCTCATACACCCACTGACACACCCATACAACCACTCCCACACCCATTTACTCATCCACAGAGCCAGATATGCTAACTATTGCTGACCCTATTCAAGTAGACTGGTGCAACCACTTCCTCATTCCTTTCTCTCTGCACCTATCTCACTCTGTAATTCTTGGCCAACACAAAAGGACTGCTACCTGGTTCCGCAATAACAAAAACATTGACCTTGCCACTCTGTGCAATTCTGCTATGCTATCACTTCCAATGTTAGATCCTAACTCTTATGTCAACGATCTTACTTCCCAATGCCTTTCCAGCCTTGCGGTCGAAATTGAAAATGTTGCTCCACTTCAAAACACCATGGTTCAATAAATCCCTTTATGAAGAAAGGAAGAACCTGAGGTTCCTGGAGAAACAATAGAGACAATCTCCATCCACCACTAATCTCTTTAATTTACGTTCAGCAAGATCAAACTACCACAAACACATCTTCTGTGAAAAAGTGTCGCACTCCAGAACCCTCCGCGACCAGAAACAGACCCAAAAACTATTTGACCTCATCAAAAATGCAAACATCTCTTCCACAACCATCAAGTTTGACTATCCTCCAAAGTGAAATCGCTGGTGGATCAGGTCATTCACCCTACCCACCCTAGAGGAGCGCAAATCCTTAGTCATTTGGCAGAACTTTGACATCATCACTGAAGATGCCCTCCTTAAAAGCATTCTTGTAACAAAACCCTCTAACCATTCTTCGACCCCATCCCCAGTGACATTGCCATTGACTTCTACACCCACACTCTTTCCCATTGGACCAGTCTGGTTAACCTCTTCCTCAGCCAAGGTTCCCTTCCTGTTGCCCTTAAAACAGGACAGGTTACCTCACTTCTTAAAAATCCTCCACAGATGCGCATGACCTCAACAACTCCTGATCTATCACCAACCTATCTCTTCTTGCGAAAATCACAGAAAGATGTGTAGTTAAACAACTTTCCCTACATATCAAGGATAACAATCTTCTCAGCAAATTCTAATCTGGCTTCATGCAAGACTGCACAGCCCTGCTGCAAGTGATCAACGATGCCATGCGTGTACCTGACTCGGGGGAGTCTTATGTCTTGATTCTTCTAAACCTTTCTGCAGCCTTTTTTTGCTGTTAATTACAACACTACTGCACACTTTAAAACAAAGAATGGGCTTGGAAGGCACAGTGCTCAAATGGTTTGCTTCGTTCCTCTCGGGTAGATCTCAATTGATCAAAATAGATAACAGCCTCACAACTTCGATGGGGGTAGGTCAAGGCTTCCCGCAAGAATCTATCCTCGCACCCACTTTGTTCAATCTTTGCTTGGAACCACTGGGAAATCTTAGTAAATCCGTGATCCTTTACCACCTCTAGGCTGATGACACCGAAATCTACCTTAAGGTGTCTTCCGCACACAACATCTCAATCCTCAACACCAACCTCAACTCTATCCAAATTGGATGTCCGCTCATCAACTCATTCTGAATCCTTCCAAAACTGAATTACTCCTTCTCTCTACCTCACTCTCTCCTCCTCCTGTTCAATCTTGGATGTATAAGCTGAATTTACTTAACAACAAATCTTTTGTGGTCGACAGCTCTAAATCCCTTGGTGTCATACTAGACAAAAGACTCAGTCTACACTCCCACATCAATTCCATCGCCAAGAATGCACGTTAACAACTGCGCCTTCTCTGGGGGATTCGGCGTTTTTTTCCAGAGCATGACCTAAAATCCTTGGTCCAATCTCTGGTTCTCTCTAGATTGCTCTACCGTAATACTCTCCTTTCTGGACTCCTCAAATACCACTTTTCCCCTCTTAAATTTGTACTCCATTCAGTGGCTCATTTTGATTATGGGGCCAAAAGAAATTATCACATCATACCCATGCTGTTTTCTCTTCGGCGGCTTCCTATTGAAGCAAGGTCAATCTACAAGACTGCCTGTATCACCTACAAGGCCTTGCACACTTCCTCCCCTCAATACCTGGCGAATAAACATAAAATCTCAGGCAGCTCTAGACCTTCACGCAATGCTGAAAACGTACTGCTCAAGCCCCCTACTTTTAAAAGGGAAAGATCTATGGCTCAATCCTTCTAAGGCAATGCGGTTGGAATCTGGAACTCGCTTCCTACATTACTCCAAACCACCACCTCTATCTGGACTTTCAAAACAGACCTCAAATCTCTTCTCTTCCAAAGACACTTCTATAATTAATACATCCCTTTTCATGTCCCTCAAGGCCGCTTGGCATTCCCCTGAACCCAACGTTGCAAATATATATCTTAGTCCTGTACTTTGTTTTTTTTGTGTTTGCCACCTCTTATTTTATTTTACTTTTTTAACTTTCCCGATTGTATATGTAATGTGGAAGTAATTTCAGCTGTATTCCCCACTGGGAATTTATTTTCCCTTAAAGAAACTGAAGTTGCAATATGCACTGCCCAAAGGGGAAGGGCCCCGGGTCTAGATGGGATACCCTCTGATGTTTTCATAAACGATATGGCGAGGTGGGTTAGGTATGTATTCCTTTTGGGAAACGCTATTGCGAAGGGAACGGCAGTCCCAGAGATATGGAAGGGAGCAAATATTATACACATATATAAAAAAGGGGATCGGTCCCTCCCGGCCAATTATAGGCCGATAAGTTTGATTGCCACTATCCAAAAAGTGGTAGGGAGAATGGTGGTAAACCTACTAATGGATTGGGTAGACGAGAACAATGCCCTGTCCCCTTATCAGGCTGGTTTTCGGCGGGCTACAAGCACAGTTGACCAGGTGTTTCGCTTTGCTCTGCTGCAGTGGGGGACGGTGGTGCTCGGCGACGGCAGCCTGTATGTTGCCTTTGTCGACTTGCGGGCTGCCTTCGACCTGGTCCCAAGGAGAAAGCTCTGGGCAGTTCTGAGCGAAATAGGCCTTCCGGCTGAGTTACTCACCTTGATAATGAGGCTGCATGAGTGTAACTTCGCCAAAGTTCAGTGGGGTATGAATGGTGAATCATCGGCCGACTTTCCGATTGAACGCGGAGTACGACAGGGGTGTGCTATGGCCCCCCTACTTTTTTCCCTATTTATTAACGGAATTGTGGCTCGGATGCTGGATGCCAGTGTCGATGCACCTTCGTTGGCGGGCCTCAGGTTTCCGATCCTGATGTTCGCCGACGATACGCTGATTTTATCAAAAACACCGGCTTGCTTGCAGCGAGCTTTAAACATCTTCGATCTTTTCTGTGGGGAACATGGCCTGGAAGTTAACGTGGGCAAGACCAAGCTGATGGCCTTCTCACCAAAACGTAGACCCTGCCCTAAAATATTTCTGAATAATTGTGAGCTTGAGGTGGTTACTGTATTTACCTACCTTGGGGTGCAGATAGCAAACAATCTAAAATGGTCCCAACATATAGAAAAGGCGGTCCTGAGGCATCAACAGATTTCGGGGGCACTTCGGGTGGAACACAAAAAGTCTAAATCAAAGCCTATAAAACCAGTCCTGGCAGTATATGATGCCAAGGCTATTGGGTCTGCCAGATATGGGGCTGAGCTGTGGGGTTTCGAGAGGCTTCTCCCCTTGCAAATATCGGAGAATAGGTTCCTCAGGGGAATCACGGGTCTCCCTCAGAGTACACCACTAATCCCGCTTGGTCTTGATTTAGGGAGAAGATCAGTTAGTGACCGAGCGCGATTGCGCCCGATTCTCTATTGGAGACGCCTCTGGACTACCCCAGAGATACGGCATTATGCAGAGGGGTTCCTTGCCATAATTAAAGCTGACACCTTTCATAAAATAGTCTGGTTATAAAATCTTAGGACTGTTTTAGGTGATCTGGGCCTCTCCAATCTATGGGATAATCCATCTGGGGAACCCTTTCCAAGCAAAAACATAATTAAAAGCTTATATTGGGATTGGATAGATGGCAGAATCTGGAGTAGAACGAGATCAGACACAATGGCGGGGCGTTTCTTAGAAATCAAACTGTGTCCTGCATTGGAACTATACTGGGACAGTATTACTAACCCAGGGGATAGGAAGTTTTTCTTCCAGTTAGGATCAGGTGCCCTTCCTCTGAGATCACTGACGGGTAGGTGGAGGAGTTCAACCACCTGGTGCTGCCCGGTTTGTGGTGCAACTGAGGAAAATATAGGTCACTTTCTATTCTTGTGTAAAGCTTATGCCACCCCGAGAAGAGTTTGGTTAGCTCCTGTTTGTAGAAATCTGGGGACATCTAGGGGTGTTGAGGCGCTACGAATTATTTGCACCGCCACTGATATGCCTATTGTTCTAGGAACAGCAAAGTATCTGGGGTGGGCATGGTCCATTAGACGGAGGGCAATTTCTATTAATGTAATATAACTGGGGTATCAAGTGATTTCTGTGTAAATGTACACCAAAGATTTTTATTGTTTATGTACGCACAACTGTTTTAAAAGTATGTATAAATAGGAAAAAAAAATTTAATGTGATGTATTTTAAATGTATGTTTGTGCTTTTATGAGTATATTCCTCGAATAAAGCTTTGAATACGTAATGTGTAAGTATGTAAATCTCCTTATGTACCGTACTTGGTTCTATCGTAAAGCGCTCTGACACCTTTGGGTAAAGTCTACGCTATATTAAAATACATTAAATAAATAAAATAAATAAATATAGCCAATCACTTACCAATACATCTAGTCACACAACCACTCACCCACCCATACAGTCACTCACACATCCACTCACTCCTCCATACAGTCACTCACACACCCACTAACTCACCAATATAGCTACTTGCACATCCAGTGACTCACCCATAGCCACACACACACCCTTGCAACTACTTCCTTATCCATTCACACATCCATAGGAGCACTCATCCATGCAGACACTCATACAGTCACTCTCCAATACAGCCACTCCCACTCTGTTAAATCATAAACCCACTCAAATAGCCACTCACTCACCCATACCTCCACTCACACACCCAATCACTTAGCCACAGAACCACTCACCCATACACCCACTCACTCACCGAAACAGCTACTTAAACAGCTACTCACCCATACACCTACTCGTACACCCACTTATTCAGCAATACGGCCACTCATACAATCATACACCCACTCAGACACCCACTCACACTTGGATACCCAGTCACACAGCCACTCCCATAATATATGTTAAAACTGGAATCACTCATTAGTAGTAAACAAAGTATACTAATTTAAGTTGTGTAGTACCTTAGTATATATGTTTAAGTCTCAGAAACTTTAAGAAAACATTCACAGTTACTGGATGATGTCATCAGTGATGTCATGTGAGGGGATGGACGGAGCCTCACCTCATTCTGTAAATGCCGGTCCGGGTACGGGCATGGGACGAAGAGAGTTAATCCTCGTACCTCCCTCATCCCTGCAGGAAGAAGGAGTCGGTCGGGAAGAGGACAACGAATGGGATGCAAGTGACGGAATGGAAGAGGCGGGACAAGCAACCTTAAGGAGGACGTCGTGGGAGGAAGAGCCGTCATGGAGGCGGAACCCGGAAGACGCTGAATCCAGCGAGGAAGCAACAGATTGGAGAGTGAAGGAGAAACTGCCAGAAGACCGAGAGATCGTGGAGTCAGCAGCGGAAGACATCGGGGAGGACGTGGAGAACTGGTCGGAAGACTGGTGGACGCCCCCGGAGGTTGCTGAAGAGCCGCCGCAACTCAGGAGAGTTGTGGCAGATGCAGTGAGTGACAAGGAAGGGAAGGGGGGTGATTTGCCCAAGGGGGAATGGCACGCTTGAGCTCAGGGTAAAAATACCCACCATCAGTAAATACCCCTATGAGAGAATGTGACCGGGTGTTGGGTTTTTATCCCTTTGAGTCTGTTTTACGTCCCAGTAAAAAGAGGGATCGTTAACACATTACCGCCCTTATAGCTGGAGCTGAATCCACGGCTCCTATGAGAAAAGAACCTTTATTCCCCCCCCTCTTGGTTGAATCTTTGTTTTGCCAGCCAGTAGCCTTACAGTCTGACCATTGGGGAGAATAATGGTTCGATAAATACCCTGACCTAAGTTTATTTTTAGGTTAATGTAGAGAACCCTTGGCATCCTGTTATAAACTCACAGTAGTGGTCTAGGTGCAGAACTTGTAGTATCTTTTCTTTGCTTTTCTTTCCTTATTAAATCCTCCACTTTGTGTGATGTGACGGTAAACCACATAATAGATAGGCCAGTCCACTTACCGTTCTTTTCTTCTTTTGGAGAGATTCCGGGGAGACACCATCTGAGTCTTGGTATGTGAAGAGCGCCAGGAGAGGAAGAGAAGCCAGAAGCAGCAGCAAGTTTCATCAACAGACCATCCACACCATCCTGGACATAACCGCCACCAATACTTCTTGAATAATTCCATAATAAAATTTAAAAATTCAACCACCAATCAGGCCTCCAAAGTTCTATTTCAGCCCATCCCTCCGACAAGTCATTAGTCATGTTATTTGAGATGTCATCAGTGATTTCCTAAGTGATGTCACTGACCATGTCATGAGTGATGTAATATGTGAGGTCATAAGCAGTGCATTGCTGGGGCGTAAGTTATAGTTAGCCCAGGTAACTATAACTGCTGAATTTCACTGGTTTTGTACACATGAAATCTGAGCCAACTATAATGTCCCTGTAATCTTTTGGTTTTTTTCCAGTGAGTGAGTGTGTGTGTGTGTGTATGTGTGTCTATCTATATAAGTGTGACACTTGTTTTTTTTTTTACTTGTTTGTAACTTTGAGATTCCACTTTTAGGTAGCATTTTTCACTATCTGTAGGCAAATAAATTTAAATGTAGTGGGTCGTTTTGCTTGTTTTTTGCAAATACTTCCTTTTGTGTATTCGTGAATCATGATGGTGTTCCAGATCATCAATGAAATATATATTATTTTAAACCTGGGGTACTGTTTTATCTGAAGAAGAGTGCAACACAGAATACTAGAACATTTTTTTTCTCTCTATTTTTGGTTTCCAACTGTAAGCCACCATGGTAAAAAGAACACATTTTGCTAAATATTCTCTGAATCACCCTATATTATAGGTAACCCCAAATTCACTGTTGTACGTACAACTATTATTCCCATACTCAGTATCTTGGTAACATTTCAAACATGCATAGGTGTCCTTCATACCCATTTTATCCATTAGATTATACCATATGAACAGGTGCATGGTCGATACACAATAAAAAATCATTGATGTGGTGCTCAGTTGATGGCTCTGGCTATGGCTTGTTTTGGACAACTATCAAACACTAAAGGGTCTATTACGATGGCGGGCGGGCTTTGTCCGCCCGCCATCGCCCCGGGAAATGGGACAGCCCGCTATGTGTGCGGCGGTCCCGCATTGGCAATTAGGATGCACCTGCCACACTGGTGGGCGCATTCTGCATTTTTTGCATTGCGGCGGGCGGTGCTGTCAGCAGCACCCGCCGCAATACACAAAAGGCATTCGTGCATTTGCATGCACAACGTGGCAGGCCCCGCACGGTGCCTGCCACGTCGTCAATGCAAATATGGTACACCCCCCATGTGCCCCCCCGCCCCCACAACATCCTGGGGGCCTGCAACGGGCCACCTACTGAGGAATACGCATGCCTTTCCGCCACGGAAAGGCTGCTTTCCGCTGACATTGTAATATGGATGGCGGTGTCTAGCAGCCATGTCAACCGGGCGGAAAACCGTCCGTCGTGGGAAATGGGAGGTGGGCGGGTGATGATTTCTTACTAAAGGTAATGCAATATGTCGGGCTCAATGGCAAAGCCCCAAAATCATGGAATAAAGCAAAAATAATTTTCTTTCTGAAAAAGGACAAACCAAAGGAGGAGAGAGGATCATACCGACCTATATCTTTAATCAATACTGACGCCAAAATATTTGCTAAAATTTTAGCTCTAAGAATATCTCCAATCCTGCCTCAAATCATTAACCCCCAACAACACGGGTTTATAATTGGGAGGGACACAACTACACATGTAAACACGGCTATTACAGCTTTTGATGTTGCGGAAACAGAATCCACCCCACTCGGAATGATCTTACTGGATGCCGAGAAGGCTTTTGACCGTGTGGGATGGGATTATCTTTGGTGTGTCCTCTCTAAAATGGGGTTCGGGGGGCAATTCCTGCGAGGCATACAGGCCTTATATGATAATCCTACGGCCTGTACATGCTACGGGGGTTTGACTTCTCCAGACTTCCCAATCTTACGCGGAACTCGCCAGGGCTGCCCCCTTTCTCCCCTCCTGTTTGCTCTCACACTTGAACCATTTTTGACTGCTCTGCAACTTCAATCCCAAATCCTTCCTTTCAGATCAGGCACACAAGTGTTAAAAATAACAGCATACGCCGATGACATTGCGGTCTACTCACAAGACATAGTAGAGGCATTGCAAGGTATTGTTTTTGAGGCCGGAAAATTTGGGACAGTCTCCGGATATAAGCTTAACATACAAAATACTCAAATCATAGCTAACTACATCCCAGCAGTTGTGGTCCCTGAGATATGTAAAACCGTAACCTATTTAGGAGTCAAATTAATGGCAACAATCCAAGAAATTAACAACATAAATTATAATGAATTAATTAAATCTACTATATTAACACTCAAAAAATGGCATAGACTTCCTTTGAATATAATTGCCAGAATTAACTTAATTAAAATGAAGATTCTGCCTAAATTTATATACCTTTTTCGCTCTATTCCACTAGCCCTAAACAACGCTTTTTTTAAACGACTTGATGGGGTACTCAGTAGTTTTATCTGGGGTTATAAAAGAGCGAGAAGGTCGTTGAAACTCACATTTGTCTTGCGCATACGTTCTCTATTAAACAGAGGAGATGCACTCTTTTTTCATTCTTTTATGTTAAAACAAGACTCAAACATGTTTCTACTGCGTGCTAATGACCCCAACTACTTTAAAAGAGTCAAATTTAAGACTGCAAGAGACATAAAAAAAATTTGGGACAATATATCAACTTTTTGTAAGACCACTTTTTTTCACTCAAAATTACCTCTATGGGGCAACCCTGGGCTTCCAGCGATTTTCTACGAACAAAGTGACAATGGTTAGGCTAGGTTGGGCATTAGGGTATTAGGTGACCTATATGGCACACAAGGGTTTCTAGATTTTGATGCTCTAAAAATGCTTTATGATCTCCCTGAAACTATGCGGTACAAATACCGACAGATACATGACTATTTGATTAATAAAAAACATCTTGTGGAGAACCTGGATTGTGATTTATGGAATTATTTATATTCCATAGAAACCAAATCAGTAATAAGTAATACCTACAGCTTTCTTACTAGCTTCAAATCAAATGACTGTTCCAAATTAGCTGACAAATGGAGCAGATTATTAGGCACTAACATCACATCGAAAGAGATAGAACGATCTCTATCAAATATTAACCAAAATGTACGATCTTCAAGTCTAAGGCTACAACAACTCAGAACGAGCTGTATGCTGTATTATACTCCAAAAATTATTTCTAGATGGCCCTCTAATAACTCTTTCAACGACCGTACAAAATGCCCTAAATGCTCCGCCCATACCGTCGACTTGGATCATATGCTGTTTTCCTGCCCCACTTTTACAGACTTCTGGACGAATATTCAGAAGGTTCTTGAAACTAAACATATTCAACTTCCTTTACTGTCTGCTGCCTCGGTTTTATTAGATATATATCCCACTTCCTTCCCACAGTCCGCACTGGTCTCAATTCTTATGTCTTGTGCTAAATTAACTTTGGCCAGAGCGTGGATATGCCCTGATCCACCGACGGTGTGGGACTGGTGGGCGCTGGTAACCGAGATCCACTCAATGGAGCTAGCATTAGCAAATCTCAGGGGGGCACGCTCTTTGATCAAACATAAAAAGAATTGGGGTACGTTTCTGGAATAGTCTAGCTTTTCTCCTCTGTATTGGATTGTTTTGGATTGTTTTTTTTTTTTTTTGTATGTTTTTCATTTATGAGAATAATTCATTGATTGTAAAGACAATTACATGTATTAATGTATGGTATATTTTTCAGCCTGTACTCAAATAAAAAATTATAAAAAAAAGCAAAAACCATGAGTAACCTCTGCAGTTGACCCCTTGCTGAATTTAGAATATTGTCTATTTTCAGAGCTGTTTAGTTTTGTGTGATCACCCATAGGTTTCACACCTGTGAAGAGGCTGATGTTATCACAGCAAACCTTTTCTTGCTTCACATACTTTCCTTTGCAGCACATTTCTCTCATTTTCGCTATGTTTTGGTTATTTTCTCAGTTTCCTCGTGGCTACCTTTAGAATCTTCAACCTGTGGAAAAAAAGTACGCCGATTTGGGATGGATAACTTTTGAACAGTAAAGTTACAAAAGCTTATTTGCAAACTGACCCAAATATCAAACAAGCATTGTCAATTCCACTGGGTCTGGCCTTCGGTGCAGAGCTCTTGGCTTTACCTATGCTAGTTTACTTTGTTATAACTTATTGTTGGTTTACTGTTCCAAAAAAGCATTGGCAAATTGAATATTTCTACCTTTAATTTCCTAACACTGACATGCACAAATATTGTTTGCATGGCGAGTAGACTTTTGACGGCTTTTTCGATGATTTTCGCCGGGTACGGGAGCAAGGAGATCAGTCTGAAGTTCTTGAGGTCGGTGGGGTCCATGAAGCGTGTTTTCAGGTGAGGGTTGATCTCAACGTGTTTCCAGTCATCGGGGAAGGAGGCGGTCTCAAAGGAGCGGTTGATGATTTGTCGAAGCTCGGGGGCAATGATGTCTGCGGTTCTTTGGTAGCTGTGGTGGGGGCAGGTGTCCATGGGAGCTCCGCAGTGGGTTGACTTCATGGTCTTCAGGGTGTGTTCAATGCTGTGGGCGGTCCAGCTGTCAGGTGTCAACTGTGTGGTGTAGGGAAGGGTGGGTGTGAGTTTCGGGTGTAGGTTGTTGTCGTCGAGATTGTCATAGATGGTCTTGATTTTGTGATGGAAGAAGGCATTGAGTCTGTCGCAGAGGTCCTTTGAGGGTAGGATGTCGGTAGTCTCACTGTTGGGTTGAGCGAAGAGTTCCTTGCTGTTGTATGCGTGGGTGGAGATTCCGTCCTGGAGTGCTTTCTTCCTTGAGTGTCTGATGAGTTTGTGGAGGGCGTGGTGGCTGTTTTGAAATTGTCGAGGTCTGCTGTGGTTTTGTAGTTCCTCCATAGCTTTTCAAGAAATCTGCAGATTCGTCAGGATTCTCGGAGTTCGGTGGAGAACTAGCAGGCTTTTTTGGCATGTGGGTTGGAAGTGTGGGTTGGAAATTATATAGCAGTAGTGGGTAACAGAACTTGGTAATCACTGTTGCTCAGTTATAAAGGAATTCCAGACTACTCTGATTGGGCTTTCTGAGCTCATCAGAGCAGCTCTGAAAAGCAGGGAGCACTGCATGCGGAGCAGAAGAAAGGGAAGACATGTCACAAAGTGGTGTGGTAGGGTGGCAAGAGACCATGCATTTTGTTTTTAGATTTGGGACAGGGAGGAGAGGCCAAGTTATGTATGGCTCCCCATTACTCCTCCGCATTTGAAAGTAGGGGCTGATGATTTTTGGGGTCATACATTACATAAAATTACACATGGTAAAAAGTGAATTAAGGGCTAATTTTAACCTCAGTGCTCTAAATGACATCATAGACAACTCGAGCTTCGCTTTTGTTGTTTATTTGATTTGACTTAAAATGCAATACAGCCAATGACTTAGGTGGGCTGAGCCTCTAGCCCATGCTGTATACTGTGGTGGGCGTAGCACACTTAGAATGGCATTTGAACAGAACAGTGGAGGAAAAGGGCTCACTCGGAGCCCCTCTGTGTATGTAAGTATGAATTTTTTATTTATGATTCTTTTTATTACATAAATCTGATGAGAAAGCTAATGCTGTCCATAGGCTTTACCAAAAAATAACTCTGCTCTGCAAAGGCTCAAATTCCCAAATGCCAGGAGCGCTATAGAAGTGCAATCATTGTAATGATGGTATGCAAAAGTATTGTTAGAAAAGGCCTTCAACAACGTTGAATATAAACTGTCCTAATCATTGTCCTACTTTCTGGTCATCTACATTTTTACAGAAGCTAAAATATTATTAAGCTTGACGCAGATTTAGCATCATAAACTTTTTTATGGAAATTATATGCTAATTATACATCTCAATAAATTTCAATGCTAATTAATCATTCTTACATTTTTTGACACAAAGTAGCGTGGGTGAACTCATAGAAACTCGTACATATTTTGGGGTGTCTTTAGTTTTCATTTATATTTTTATAGGAGAAAGTACTCCCTGCCGTACATTACAGAGATATTGCCAGTCAATGAGGAGTTCCATTACCATACAAAGGAACGAGGCAGAAGGCCAAGTTCCTTTATAATGCTATGTATCACAGAGGTGACTTGCAATATCCTTATCATCTATGGCAGGGGGTCTTGCAGGGATTCTGCTCAAACAGAACTAGGCTTAGGATTTTAGAACTTCAGCATGTAGGGACTGAGTCACGCTATCACATCAGTATCTATGGGCCTAAATCCGACTAGCTAGTGCCTGGACAACGAACTCTCCATGAAACGATCGGTCAACGCTGTCGCCTCAGCCTGCTTTCACACGATCCGCATTGTCTGCAAAATCTCCAGATGGTTCCCCATCAACACAATAAAAACGGTAACACAGGCCCTCTTCAACAGCCAACTCGACTATGGAAATTCATTCTATGCCGGCACCTCATCAGAGCTCCTACAAAGACCCTAGACAATCCAGAACGCAGCAGCCAGACTGATCCTTAACTTGTCCAAGAGGACACACAACACCCAGCACCTGAATGTCCTCCACTGGCTCCCCGCCCAGAAGAGATGCCAGTTCAAGCTCCTGACAAACGCATACAAATCCCTCCACAACCAAGGACCAGACTACATGAACCACTGCCTGATCTTCTATCAACCCTCCAGAGACTTCCGCTCCGCACACCTCTTCCTCAGTCAGACAGCACGTATTCGCCACAGCCGCACTGTAGGATGCTCCTTCTCCCACCTCTCCGCCAAAGCCAGGAACACCCTCCCCTCCACACTTCTTCATTGATTAACCACTTCAGCAAAGGACTCAAGACCTGGCTCTTCTACTGATACCTTCAGCTCAGTGCCTGGATACTCCCCGGGATGGTTAGCCGCGCTATACAAATACTACTTGATTGATTGATTGCCTCACTTGCCCTCCTAACCTGCCCAGCAAGACCAGGTATTTGGCACCCAGAACACAACACTCTAGAGCCTCTCAGGAATCATGGTAGTAGGTCATCACCTTTGGTTCTCTGACTTATACATATCCACAACAAATGGAAATAGCCATAAAGGAAGCTTACAAAATGTATCTAAACTGTCGTACTCTATTATGAAGCAATTGTACTGCAATCATAAAACATATGCAGGTCAACAGTGTGATTCGCATAATTAGGAGACTATACACAATGAAAAGCCCTGTCATATTAGCTGACAGATTTGCCTAAGCCTACCCTCACTATGGGAAACAAAGTTATATTATAGATCTCTGGGATTAGTGGGGAACCCCGTACCTGCCATACATAGATAGTTGTTCCACATCTCAGCCAGCGCAGCTCTGTTCTTGGAACTTTTGCTCGGTGAGTTTGCCTTTGCTCTCTTTATTTTCAAAACAACAGGTCCCGGGTTGTATGATAATAAATGTGTTTGCAAAAACAGCTGCTGGATTTCTCTACTATGTCTGGGGGCTAGTGTCTGACTACATAGAATAATAGGGAGCAATGTTGTTTGACCTTGTGTGAGATGTTTTTTTACTGAAACCTAGGAAAGGACCAGAACACGAAAACATGTGCAGCCCATTTATAAAAATACAGTGTGGCACAAAAACTAGCATACTGTTTTGTAATGTGTGTAAAGCAGAAACCGGCCTCCAAACGTGCATAGTTAGGCTAACATAGGGAAAACGACAATAGGCTCCACAGGGAACACACAAAAGGGGTACTTTATTCCTTATAATATATGGTCACACCATCACTTTCCCACAAACCACCTAAAACCTCCTTGGTGCATAGCGTTTTCATCCGAAGTGAAAGCGTGTTAGCAAACATGACACATAAAAATAGAATCTCTAGTGCAAAATTATACACATCAAAAAAGCAGTTAGTTATTTGTAGCAGTAAGATAATGGAATCCGTTTAATACAAGGAACGTTTTTTTCTTTTACCAAAGAGAGACGTATCTCAGAACGTGTAGAAACACGCAGAAAGATTCCGATGTTTCTCTAGGTACCTAGGGAGTGCAAAAACAACATGTTGCCATAAATATCTCCTTTCTGCTTGTCGCTTTACAGCAAGAAAAACAGAAGAAAGGAATGCCATGTTTCATTTTTGTTCTTAACGGCTGCTTTAATAATGCTCAGTGAACTGGCTTGCCATTCCCCTCCGCTGCTGACTCTTGACAGCAGGCATTGTGACGTCAGAACTCAAGTGTAATAAGTTATTACAGTTGAGTTGTGACGTCATTCTTTTATAATAGACAACGGAGTGTTTTAGATGTCGCCTATTTTATATGAGTTAAAGTACCCCCTGCTGTACTTTATAAGGAAATTGAAAGTCACAGAGGAGTTCCATGATCATACAGAAAAACCAAGTTCCTTTATAAGGTTATGCAACTCTGCGGTAAGTTTTAAAAATTAAAAAAATTTAAAACTGAAAAACATAAATGAAAGCGACATGGGCCCACGAGCCCTGCCACTGACGTGACTGCTTTTCCAGCAAATATGTACATGTGTCGAGGCAAATTTCCCTCACTCACAGTCAGACGATCCAATGGCTAAAGAGGGCTGATCGATTGCCCCATGCCATATGCTGAGATGGGTGAATGCAAAATATTAATGAAAACTGAACAGACCAATGGGCAAGCGCAGTGACTGAAAGTCCTTCTCTGGAGGCATACACTTGGTAAAACTGTCTCTAAGCCAGACATAAAAAGGGTTTAGCAATTGGCAGGATGGGAACCCTCAGCACTTGAGGGATTAATAGAAAATCTAACACTTCTCCAGTATTACCCCCCCTCCCCCGTGGAATTATATTTTTATAAATGATTTTTCACACAGTATTTGTCAGACCATATGTCTGTGAATGATATTCTGAAATACACCCCCTAGGATTGGAAAAGCCACTTGGCCATTGCATTGTTTTAGTGAGTACAGGCAGCAGGCAGTGCATGCCAAAGCTCCACTAACCACAGCTTTCCTGTTTCACCTGAATGTTTTATTTTGAACAAGACATCTACAGATTGTCAGAAATATAAAGAGCTTCCCACTAGAAACATGAGAGATGCACTCTTCCAGAGAAGGGTTACACATTTAATACTGTATGTTGGAAAGTAGGATCTGCTTTCATGGTCACCCCCACTTTTCTGCTAGTGTCATTATGTTTTACTGACTAGTCTGACTGGGGTCTTGCTAATTAGGACTCCAGTCTCTGTGCTTCTTCTCGAAATTGGGCATGGTGAGTACTTAGGTACACTCCAGATTGGCTAACTGGGATACCCTGATACGTCCCTAGTATATGTACTAAGGTACCCAAGGCATAGGTACACCAGGGATCTCCCATGGACTGAAGCATGTATTATGCCACCCTTGAGAGACCACTCAAATTGTGACTACAGGCCTGCCATTGCAGCCTGTGTAAGCTGGTGCTAGCACCACTTACGACAGATATATGTTTCCTTATATCTGAGGTCACTGCACTTAAACCCTATAAGTCACCCCTAAGGCAGGCCTTTCAATCCTGAAGGCAGGGTGCTCGGTTCTAAGTGTGAGGGTGCCCCTGTATGAGCAGCACACCCCTGTAAGTGCATCAGCCATTAAGATAAGTAGAGTGGCTATGCGTCATTACACGATGGCCATCTCTAAACTGGCTATAACAAACCATGTCTTGTTTGGAATCAAACATGTTGGAGTCATACACCCACATTGTAAGAATCATACCCCCACAACGTAAATGTTGTGGAAGTTATGATTCCATGCACTGTTAAGCTCCCAAAGGAGGTCCTCAGTACTCCCGGTACCAGTCTTCTAGACCCGGAGAGCAAACTATGGCTGCTTCCGACCAGAGACGTGATTTTGCCCTCCTGCAGCTGAGCCAAGCTCGAGCAGAGGAAGGCAGAACAATAGGTATCCTGTCACAGGGAGGTGTGACCACCTTCCAGACAGGACTTAGTGTTTTGGGAGAGTGTCGGGGCGCTTGCCAGCTTCACTCAGACTGCATGAAGGGCACATTTGATGCCATCCTTGCATATTCCAGTTCAAACCAGTAAAGGGAGGCGTTGGCTCCCGCTCTGGAGCAAAACTGGACAAAGGACATGGGAGTGTCCTCCCCACTGTCCAGCCCCTTCTCTGGGAGGGACCTCTGAATTGTTAAACCTTTTCCATAGGGTACTCAATGGCTTACCTGTTGGTGGTTCCCTAGATTCGCCGTGGGACAAGATTCAGATCACATACCTCTTCGACTGTCTGGGCACTCTGGACCTCTCTGGACTTCGCGTTGGGAGCCAAGCCTGCAACTGGGAAGACTCCTGCTGCTCCTGGTCTCATAATCCTGCAAGTCTTCTGCAACGTCTGTGCCTGTGCTCCATACAGATTCTTCACAGGGCCTGTGAATATCTAAGGCACCCAAAGGAATCTCCCTTGGAGTAAAGGAGTCACCCCTTGCATCTGCAGGCACCGCAACGCAGATGACAGGTCTGCTGATCATGGGCTCCCACGGACTCCAAAAGGCTCAGCAACACAGATGTTGGTTCTGCAACTCCCTTGAGGCCTGCACTGTCTTCATACCGAGTTTGAGGCCAGTATCCCTCGTCTGACCGCTGGGACAGAACCCCTGTGCACAGTGTGGGTTTGCCATTGCCAAGGCTTGTTGACTCTCTCCTCCAGAGATCTTCGGGCTCCAAGAAGCTCCTACCTCAAGCATCTCCTACAGCCAAGATCTTCTCCTGCACTGCATCCTCTGCAGCAAGGTAATCCAAACCCTCTCGCTTCTCCCCGTGGTGAGTACGTGGTGGGTACGTGAACCTGCCGTGTACTCGCAATGGGGAGAAGCCAGAGAGTTTGGTTTAACTTGGACCCAGACTCTAATACCTGTGCCGTAACCCTCCGGCGTAGCCGCTACAGTTTCATAGTCAAAGTGACTGAATGTTTACCAATACTGTTGTATATAAAATTCTGTTGGCCATATGGGTGTATATATACTCCCTGATTTATCAGGGCGCCCATCTCTAGACAACCCTAGGATGAAACATGCCCCGTACTTTGGTGGGTGAGGGTTCTCTTAATTTTTTATCTTTTTTGATTGAGATCTTTTTATTGAAAGAATTAAAAAAAAAAAAATCAGCAGTCAAAACTTAAGACAGTATAAGTATAAAGATAGAAGTCTCGGTTTATACATACAAACAATGGAATCTAGTCACTCTATGCTGCCGAAGGAGTATGCAACGTTCTATTCCATGTAGCTAATAATATCATAGCAAGATGACCAAACATTCCCAAAGTTATTTCATAAGCCTGTAATTATTATAAAACAATCAACACAGACAACAAAATATAATCGGTTGAAATAGCTGGAAAAGTAAAAGCCTGTTCACAAGGGGTAAAAGTGTGTAAAACAAAGTTGTTTGATGATAAGGGGGTTATGCAGGTATGGAGGGCGAAAAGCGCTCTTGACATGCCAAGGTCGCAATCAGGCCACCTGACCACAGTTCAGTTGGATTGCTTTCAGTTTGTGGGGAGGGTAGAAGCACGTGTACTCTAGGCATGTCAAGTAATCAAGGAAAGGCTGCCAAGTGTATGTAAATTTAGTGTCGGAGTGCGCACGTTTATGGCCTGAACATGCCATCGAAATGTGAACTACAAAGCCACTGCCAGCTTTAAGTTCCATGGGGCGTATTTCCAAAATAACTGTGACGTAGGAGGCAAATATGGAGAAGCCCAGCACACCCTTAATGTGGCCTAGGATTTCCTTCAATAAATGGTTATGGCCGAGCATGACCCCTATATGTGTTGGAAATCACCAGGGGTTGCAGTACATCGCTAACAAAGTTCAAATGTGGTGTGGTACATAGTATGAAGGCGTGTTGGAGTGTAATACCACTGCATCATCATTTTATATGCTGTTTCGCGCTGTGGTATACTGCGGTAAGTCTTAATTTTTTTTTATAATAATCCATGCTACACACAACACAAGCAGGGTAATCAGTTAGATGAGTAATCCTTATTGGATACCCACATGCCTAGATAGCTATTTTGTTTGTTGTAAGGCTATAAATGGTCTTAATTGTAGAGGTACTGTGTATTGAAAAAAACCCATCCTTTTTTGCTCAATACTGATTAGTGCTTAATACTGATTAGTTCTTACCCCAATTTACTAATCTTTCTTATATAAATGGAATTGCTTTCAGGTGGCAGAGCTGCTTCTTCAGCATGGAGCAGATCCATTGTTAAAGGGTGCAAATGGAAAGTGTGCTCTAGATGAAGCTGTCGATGAACGCATGAAAAATTTGCTGTTACGCTATGTGCCTAAATCAAAGCGAAAAGCACTGGAAGGTTTGCATTTTATGTATTTTGAACATATGTGTTTGAATTTCTCATGGCCCTGCCACATGCATAAGACAATGCCTATGTAGTCCGCTGTTTAAAAAAGCTGCCCAACCAGAGTAGCACAGCCATTATAGACTTAAAAGACTCTGTTAAATGTATTTTGAATGTGGCGGCTGTATCTTTTGTCAATATTTAAGCCATTGTCAGCATCAGGTCTGTTCTCTGGGGCATGTTTAACTCAAGAATATCTAAACTATCTTCATGGCAAGTACTGTAACTACATGAATCACAGAACCCAGACACTACTGCAAGCTCACTTAATTGGCAAGTTCCTCCAAGTTAGTCATTGACTTTCAGGGAGCATTGAGGTCAAACAGTCAAAGCTTACTTTTAGAAGTTGATGTGGTGGAAACTGTCTATATTACTTAACATATATATCACTCACAGTAAATATAATCAATAAGCTCTAATATACTATTTAAAAAAAATAAGATTATATTTAAAATGTCACACGTTATTTGGCGGGCCATGGGGCCCTTGGGGATTGAGGTTATATACATCTGCGTCCTGTTCTACAATGCCTCCGCAAGCTCAATCAATCAATCAATTGGCATTGTAAGTGCGCTACTCACCCGTGAGGGTCTCAAGGCGCTGAAGGGGGGGTGCACCGCTCCGTTCAGCCGAAGAGTCAGGTCTTGAGGGTCTTCCTGAAGGATTTCAGGGAGGGGGCCCGTCTGCCGGTAGCTCATTCCAGGTCTTGGCTGCGATGTGGGAGAACGATCTTCGGCTTGATCTGGGTCTGTGGATCCGCAGGGTCTCAGTCAGTGCGAGGTTGGATGGTCGCAGGTTTTTGTTGGGTACGTGGAAGTTTATTCTGACGTTGAGGTATTTGGGTCCATTGTTGTGCAGGCATTTGTAGGCAGGAGTAGGGATTTTGAAGGTGACTCTCTTCTCCATGGGGAGCCAGTGGAGTCGCCGCAGGTGTTGGCTGATGTGTTCGTGCCGGTGGATGCTGAGGACGAGTCTGGCCGTGGTGTTGTGTATTGTTTGCGGAGTAGGGACTTATTGATGCCGGCGTAGAGTGCGTTGCCATCGTCGAGTTTGCTGATGATGAGTGCGTGGGTGACTTTTCCTCGATTCGGGGGGGATCCATTTGAAGGTCTTTCGGAGGATGCGGTGGGTGTTGAAACAGCTGGAGGTGAAGGTGTTGACCTGTTGGTTCATGGTGAGTGATGAGTCGAGTACGATACCGAGGTTCTTGGCGAGATCTGAGGGGGTAGGTGGGCTTCCGAGGGCGTTGGGCCACCAGGTGTTGTCACATGCTGAGGGGCTGGTTCCAAGGACGAGGACTTCTGTTTTCTCGGCGTTGAGTTTTAGGCAGCTGTTGGTCATCCAGACTGCCACTTCTTGCATTCCTCTCTGGAAGTTGGGAGGTGTCTTTGGTGAGGGAGAGGATGAGCTTGGTGTCGTCGGCGTAGGATACGATGTTGAGGCAGTGTTGTCGGATGATGTCTGTGAAGGGGGCCATGTAGATGTTGAAGAGGGTCGGGCTCAGAGATGACCCCTGTGGGACTCCGCAGGTGATGTCGGTGGGGGCGGAGAGGAAGGGTGGTAGTCTGATCCTTTGGCTTCTTCTGGTGAGGAATGAGCGGATACAGTCTAGGGCAGTTCTTTGTATGCCGGCGTTGTGTAATCTGGTGATTAGTGTGCTGTAAGAGATGGTGTTGAAGTCTGCAGACAGGTCGAGGATGATGAGGGCCGCGGAGTGACCCTGGTCCAGGAGGGTGCGGATGTCTTCCGTGGCGGCGAGTAGGGTGGGCAAACTGGGCCAACTGTACATCTTTCCGGCTGTCAGTGAAGTGATGGTGTGCAGTCACAGGCTTTTCCTGGAGATAGTATGGTGGTGCTCGGGCTCAGAGCTCAACAATTAATCCACAGAGTTAGTAAAGTAAATTTCCAGCCCAGTTCTTATCTTTACATGAAAGAAAATACTTCAATCATATAGTTGCACTCAGTACTACATGCTACAATAATCAGAACAAGTTAGTGTCACTGTGCGCTATGTTGGCAGGTGCTGCACCCAGCATGCTCCCTCTCTGTCTCCACTGTCCCCTCTGTCTCTAGGGGTAATCTGGAGCAGTGTGATTACATCACAGGTGCAGTTCAATCACCCTCCTTGTGTATGAACGGCAAGTCCCAATTATCTTACTCTTTTACAGTATGAGTTATTTCTGTCAGTGGTGTGTCTAGGCCATTCAGTACTTGGAAGGCACACCGACCCAGTCTTGAGAGCGTGGGGGAGGGGGGGGGAGCACAAGCAAGCTTTGGTAAAGTTCCTTCACTCAGGTTGCAGGCTCGCATTTAACAGCTCACCCACTCATTTTCTTCTTTGCAGTTACCAGAAGGTCAGCAGTCCAGAGATGGCAATGTTCTGGCTTAACCATTTGTAAGTTGCATCCCACACAGGGACCAGCTGGACCACAGGTGCGGCCCCTAACAGGTCCTTCAACATCTGAGTAGTTGCAGCCCTAAATGAGCCAATCATGGTTACTCCAGTATTGAAACTTTCATAGATTCACATGCTTGAATCATTCCCCGTCGTCGAGATGGGAGTCCCAAGTACATTAAAAAAAGTAATGTTACAATAGACATAGGACTTAAAGGCCTAAGGCCTCGTTATTTAGTAACATATCTGTGTCCTTATTTAAAAAAGGACCAAACTTAGAAAACAACCAATCAGATGACACCACCCTATAGTCAAACAAAGGCCCAAAAACATTGATGACACAGTCGATGCAACCTTGCGGTTTATTGTTTTAAATGGAAGCCAGCAGTTTCATTCCGGTGTTTGGATCCCTTTCGCCTGGAGCGTTTCGAGGCTCCAATCTCTTATTCATAGGCAGCTTGGAATGTGCACAGGAAGTTCTAATTAGTTGATTGTCTACATGCTTTTCATTTTATATTGACCCCCAGTGGGCCGCGCTGAGTGCGTTTATTTCATTAATGCATGTTGGGACTTGTGGTCCTTTTTAGAGCAATTGTTACTCTCCAATGGGTTCCGTCACATTTGCATCTTTTACAGCATATTGTTCACACTTGTGGGCCTCCAAATGAGTTGCTGGTCATATGTGAACCATTTTCTGTAGTGCAAAACAGGCATGGACATAGTTCCCACCACGCAGCCTCATCTTTGTATTGCTTACGATGGTACAGTCCTCCACTGCAGGGCTGCCGTGTCAAATTATATTCAAACAAAAGCCCGAAAGCATTGAGGACGCACTCGACAGTCGATGCAACCTTGCGGTTTAATGTTTTAAACGAAAGCCAGCAGTTTCATTCCTGTGTTTGGATCCATTTCGCCTGACGCGTTTCGAGGCTCCAGGCTCTTATTCATAGGCAGTTAGGAATGTGCACAGGAAGCTCTAATTAGTTGATTGTCTACATGCTTTTCATTTTATATTGACCCCTAGTGGGCCGCGCTGAGTGCGTCTATTGCATTAATGCATGTTGGGACTTGTGGTCCTTTTTAGAGCAATTGTTCCCATCCAGTGGGTTCCGTCACATTCACAACCTTTACAGCATATTGTTCACCCTAGTGGGCCTCCGGATGAGTTGCTGGTCATATTTGCCCCATCTTCTGAGCTGCATAACAGGTGTGAACATATTTTCCACCATGCAGCCTCGCCTTTGTATTGCTTGCGATGGTGCAGTCCTCTACGGCAGGGCTGCCGTGTCAAATTATATTCAAACAAAGGCCCGAAAGCATTGAGGACGCACTTTACAGTCGATGCAACCTTGCAGTATATAATATAGTTTTTAGGTGTAATAAACTGAGGCCTCCATGTCAGGCACACCTACAAAGGCCTCTTCAGGCCCTGTGGCATGTGCAGGAAGATTAGATTGCACATCGATGAGGCCCATAAGGACTGCCTTTATTGTCTCTACACAGACCCAAGGACTGTAAGGTATGCCGCACATTTTCCTCCATGACTTTCAAAGATCGTGAGGGGAGGCTTTTATTACGGCTACAGAGGCTTAAAGACAGAGATGATCCTGTTTCTGATGAGAGTGATGTTTCCTCAAGATTCTCCTTCAGAACGCCTCAAAGAAGGCCACTGGATGACTCCACAGGTCATTCCTTTCAACAGCCTCCAAAGAAGACGCACAAAATGTCTTCAGAAGGTGTTCAAAAGCAGGATTCTTCTTCAAGTTGCCTCTTCAACAGCAGGATAAAGGTTCAGTTTCTGTCAAAAAAATCCTGTCAAAAACTGGCTTCAGAACTTTCTACTCCACCTGTGAAGGTTAATCATACTTTCAAAAAGCCTATCTCAGCCCCGCCGATGGACAGCTTGTCGACGGCAGCCTTGATGACCAGGAAATCTTCCTCGTGTGCTATTGTGGTAACATCGTCAACAGCCACCAGCGCCACTGTCACAGTGACAATGGCAGTGATCTCCTTGTCGACAACGTAATTGTCGACAAGCCAGGTACTCTTGTCAATGGTAAAGATCACAAAGGCTTACAAGTCATTGTCAACAAAGCTAACGAAGATGACGACTCCTCTTTCGTCGACTGTGATTCTGCATTTAGGGTGAGCCTACCGTCACCGGCAAACCTCTCACTGATGATCTCCCCCATCAGCTTGTTGACGATGGATATAGATCATCAAAGGCAACTCTGTCGTCTGCTTGTATTATCAATGGCGACCTGGCTGTCATCGTCGACGCTGCTTACCTCCGCCGACTGCATCGATGACCTCGTCAACGACCCCAACATCAAAAGCAGGAAAATTGATTTTTCACCCAAAATTACAGAAAGAAACACTAACTCCTTCTTTGACATCGCTAAGTAGAGTTAAGTCTTAGTTGCAAACACACCTCTTAGATGATGATGATTATTCTGAAGACGACAGGCTCTTTGGGGCAGCACAAAGCTCGTGAGCGCTGAATGTTAACAGAATATGGTATGGTATGCCTTCCATCCAGTCTTGTTACGGATCTACAATCCATGTTAGCGAATTACAGAAAGAGATTTCCACCAACATCTCTGTCTCCTTCGCAAGCACCTCCTCCACCTCCTGTGGTACAAAGTGAACCTCCATCTCCTCCTCGACTACAAGTACCTTTACAACAAGTATTATACTCTGAGGAAGAGGAAGAAGAGCAGGAGGAATGGGAGAAACAACAGGAACAACAGCAACAACATGATGAACTGGACGATTACATTATCATAACCTCTTAGAAAGAGCAGCCAAGTGTTTTGTGCTTCCAGTGCCTGTGCATCAGTAGGACTGTTTCCTTTATGATTTCAAGGAGCCTTTCAGGAAATCAGTCAGATCCATGCCCATTATTGACAATATCTGGGACCAAGGTTTGAAAATAATGCTGAATCCAGCAACAGTACCACCAGTCTTACCGAGACTTGATAAAAGGTATAAGGCTCCTGACAATGCGCCTGCTTGTCTTATGGGTCATCTAACACCAGAATCAGTGATATCACAAGCGGTGCAACATAGATCACAAAACCCTTTTGCACCATTATCGGCACCCAAGGAGACAAAAAGACTGGGTAACATAGGCAAGCGTTTCTCAACTATGTCTACATTAACGGTCAGGGTGTCTAATTCCCTGGCGTTATTAGGCCATTACAATAGGCAAATTAAGTCAAATATTGCCTCTTACATCAATAACCTTCCATCAGACGTCAAAGAAGAGGCTATGAAAATACTGCTGGAGGGCAAACGTTCCGCCTCAGAGATAATAGATTCAACCAACTGGCCAGGGGGGCAGTTTTAAGACATCAGGGATGGCTGAAGGCGACAACATTGGGGCTGGACGTTCAGACTAAAGATTTTAGATCTGGCTTATGACGGAGAGGAGCTTTTTAGAAAGCATATCGACAATGCTTTATAAGGGATAAACAAAGATACGAATAATGCTAAGGCCCTTGGCACTCTTCAGTATAGAAAGATGCCCTTTCGTGGTGCACAGGGCAAGGGTCAGTCATCTTACATGGGAGACTACCAAGAGTGCCGGTATCCTTCTTATACCTCTTCCAGCCAACAATATAGACCACAATTTGCCCAACGGCAACCACCTTGAGCTGCCTATAACAAGTCTTCTTTCAGAGGGAAGGGAGAACGACAGAACAATTATACTAGCCGGCGCCAATTACCTCCCACTACTGTCTGCTCCTATTCTCCCACCTCCTTCCAAAGTAGGCGGCAACATTTCCCTTTACCTGCAAAATTGGAAACAAATTATAACAGGTCGTTGGATATTAGACCTGGTACAATTTGGTCATTCTGTGGAATTAATAGAACCCCTCTGCAACCTCTTGTTCACAAGCATTCACACCTCTTGAAAGTTAGAGATCGTTTCCATGATTCAAAAGGGAGTGATAGAAAGCGTTCCATTTCACCAGAGGGGGAAAGGATTCTACTCCCGTTTCTTCTTGTTTCACAAGAAGACAAAGAAGTGGAAGCCAATTCTAGATTTGAGAAAACTAAACAAATTCCTCAAGAAACAGTTGTTTCGCATGCTCGCCATCCAGGACGCTTTACAGCTTCTCTATGGAAACAACTACACCGCGTCCTTAGACCTTCAGGAAGCCTATTTCCTCATACCCATACACAAGAAACACTAAAAGTTTCTCAGATTCGCAGTGGCCAGCAGACACTTTCCGTTCTGAGTATTGTCTTTCGGGCTCAAATCGCCCCCTCGCATTTTTACAAAATGCCGAGCACCACTAGCATCATATGTCAGGTAACATCACCTCCAAATGTTTCCTTACCTTGATGACTGGCTAGTCAAGGCTCCTACCTGCAACGCTGCAAAAGCATTTATCAAGGCCTTTCTACACCTCTTCAGTCAACTAGGTCTCATCTTAAATCTGGAAAAATCAGTCATTCAACCCTCCAGACGACTAGCCTTTTTAGGACCCAACCTGGATACTACCTTAAACAGGGCTTATCCCACATTGAAAAGACAAATGAGGTCAGTGATTTTGGCAAACCGCATACAAAGAAAAAGTTTGTCCACCATCTCAACGGAACCTTCATATAAATCTTCTCGAACTAAGAGCGGTGGTCCTTGCTCTGCAAGCCTTCTTACCCGGAATAAAGAATTCCTTGGTGCTTGTCAATGCAACACTTAAACAAGCAAGGAGGAATACAATCTCTTCCTTTGTCTCAAGAAGCTCAGCTGATTTGGAACTGGGCAATTCAGCACAAGGTCTCACTGACAGCAGGGTATTTACCAGGGAACTATAACACCATAGCAGACATGCTAAGCAGGTTTCAAACATCCTTCAATGAGTGGAAGTTGAATCAAAGCAATCTCAATTGAATTTTCTCCAGCTGGGGAAAGCCAATTATAGACCTGTTTGCAACTTGCGACAACGCCAAATGCCAGTACTTTGCAAGCTGGCCTCCCCAACAGGAAAAATGGGGGTATACCTTTTCAATAGCATGGTCCAGTGTATTTGCCTATGCTTTTCTCCCATTCTTCTCCTTCCAAGGGTGCTAAAGAAGTTAAAGGCGTAACCCTGCAAAATCATCTTAATAGCCCCAGCATGGCCCCGCCAACACTGGTACACTGAACACTGCAACCTCCGATGCCCTTTAAACGGATTCCGTCTCTATTAACGATAAACCAGGGACAAGTACAACATCCAGACCCCGGTTCTCTGAGGTTATCTGCTTGGCTGCTGAGTCCCAGCAGTTTTAATACTTAAAGATCCCACAGGAAGTCCTATCTCGGGCTCGAGCAGACAGTACCAACAGAACATATTCCTTAAAGTGGAAAAGATTCTGTATTTGGTGTAGATCAGCTAAGGTGCACCCTCTCTGGGGTCATCTTCCGAGGAGATTTTGCTATACATCCTCTATCTGGCACGTACAGGTTTGGCTCATGCCTCAATCAAAGTACACTGTCTTTGGTCAATCAAAGTACACTTCGTGGCTATCTCTCGTTTCCGGAGATCATCTGACATCCCATCTATATGGTCCAGCAGACTGGATAATCAATTCCTTAAAGGACTGTTCAGGACCTTCCCGCCTGTGAGAACTCCTCCGACACGGCAACTCAACATGGTGCTTGCACAGCGGATGAAGCACCCTTTTAAACATATACTTACAACTGATCAGAAGTTGCTGCCCTGGAAGGTCGCTCTCCTCCTGGCCCCTTACATTGGCAAGGAGAGTTAGCCAACTCCAAGCTTTCTCTATCCAGGAACCATTTGTACAGTTTAAACACGATCGGTTCATTCTACGCACCAATCCTAAGTTTATTCCTAAAGTCCCCTCAGACTTTCATCCTAAGGAGCTGATCATGCTAAAATCTTTTTTCCCAAACCCTCAAATGGCAACTGAATGTGCTTTGCATTCCTTGGATATCAAAAGGTGCCCACAATTCTATCTGGACAAAACCAAATTCTTCTGCAAGTCCACTCAGTTGTTTGTAGGTTACAGCGCACCCAGGAAAGGTTTCCCTCTCACGAAGCAAAGCATCTCTAGATGGATATCTAGTGCAATTCTCTTCTGCCATCAACAGACGGGCCAGCTTCTGTGGTCAAAGGTCTGTGCTCACTCTACTAGAGCAGTATCTATGTCTACGGCACTGTTTGCCGTTGTGTCCCTGTCAGACATCTGTAGGGCAGCAACCTGGAAGACGCTACACACATTCAGTAAGCATTTCTGCTTGGACTCAGAGGTGCTGCAGTGAGACAAGCGGTTCTGAGACCTCTTTTTCAATGAGGGTGAGCCTTTCTTTAGCTCCCGCCATCCATTTTGTGGCGAACATTTTCTTTTCTTGGTCGATGTGTATTTATTTACTGTTATGTATACACAAATCATTGTTACATACTGTTTGTATAATTGTGCATCTTTATCTATATGTTCTATATATGTGGGTGTATCTTTATTAATTGCATGGCGAAATTTGCTAATTACTGCTCTTTACTCTGATTCAAGCATGTGAATCTATGAAAGTTCCAATACTGTAGTAAGAAAATAAGTCACTTACCTGTAACTGCAGTTCTCCTGTATTGGAATCTTTCATAGATTCACATGCAACCCACCCACCTCCCCTGGAAAAGCTCATGTTCATGTCTCTCAGTTACTTCTATTTTGTGCGCACTGTGCTTAAGAAAATCTGAGGGACTAGAGCTTCTCTCAGGAAGATTCTACATGGTGGTGTCATCTGATTGGTTATTTTCTAAGTCTGGGCCTTTTTAGGTCAAGCCTCCCATGGTGACTGGCCCCTTTACTTCGGTTGTTACACGGCACCTGTTATTTAGTCTGTAAACACTATTTACTTTATTGAGTTTCTCTTACTGCAGGCCGGACATGCGTTGCTTCAGCTGAAACCGCTTGTGTTTTTTTTAGCAGCACGTCCGCCCCCCCCTTAATACGGGCACCTGCTTTCAATCACTTTAACTGGGCATTATCTTGTGTCTGTTTCAACCCCCCAAGTAAAATGGATTTAGAAATGATTAGCAAATTAAGTCATGAGAATTCCAGGTAGCACATCATTCTGTGCTAATGGGCTAAAGCTGACAACAGCACATCTGCGTTACATGTCATCTGCACTAAAGCCACCTGACCGGTTGTTTTCAAAAACCTGTTTTATTAACAACACACCAATACCACCAAAACTACCACCTCCACCAATATTACCACAAATACCACCACAACCAATACCACCATCACCAATATCACCACCACCAATAATACCAATACCACCACCACCACTAATACCACCACCACTAGTACCACCCCCCACCAATACCACCACCACCAATACCAGCGCCACCAATACCACCACCAATATCACCACCAACACTACCAACACCACCTTCACCAATGGCACCACCACCAATAATACCTCTACCACCACCACCGCCAATACCAATATCACCACCAATACCACAACACTTACACATCTTCTACACTGCACTATTTATCACTACTTAGAGGAAGAGACCGGCCTGCGACGTCTTCAGATATTTACAATATAACATGCTGTTGAGAAGGCCCTTTATTGGACCAATACCACCATCACCAATACCACCAATACAAATAGCACCACCACCAATACCACCACCTCCAACACCACCAATACCACCATCAATACCACCACCACTACCAACACTACCACCAGTACCAGTACCACTACCACCACCAATACCACCACCACTACCACCAATACCACCACCACCAATACTACCACCACCACCAATACTACCACCACCATTAATACTACCCCCACCATCAATACCACCACCATCAATACCACCACCATCAATACCACCACCAACAATGCCACCACCTCAGCTTTTTGTTCACTAGTAATAGCAGGGGCACTGTATAATGCCGGAGCTGCGTCCGAGAACATCCCTCCCTCCATGCCTGCCATAAAGCACAACCCTCCCTGCACCAGGAGATGAAGCCAGGGCCCTACTACAGCTGGAGAGTTTTTTATTAGGCCAAATATAGCAATGACATTACGCAATGCCACACTGCGCACTCAAATCACAGAGAGGGCAGAAAAAAGCCCCCACCTCCCCCCCGCTGTTCCTCCTGAGCCGCGACAGGTTAATCACAAAGCAAAAGGTGCTGGGGTGCTTTTTTAGTGTTTATAGCTTGGATCATACGTAACTCTCACTTCACACTTTGTGTCTGTGTAATTTACAACACTTACACATCTTCTTCACTGCACTATTTATCACTACTTTGAAGACGTCGCAGGCCGGTCTCTTCCTCTGATATTTACAATCTAACAAGCGGTCGAGAAGGCCCTTTATTGAAATGCAATAGGTCTCACATTTGTGAGAGTTTAATCTATTAGTATTGTAAATGACAATGCCTTTTATTTATGTTTTAAACCCCAAAACCTAAATAAAAGGCATTGTCATTTACAATGCGTGTAGCTCAAACTTGCGTGAAAGCGAGACCTATTGCATTGCAAATGCTTGTTTAAATAAGGACTCTGACATGTTACTAAATAATGAGGCCTTAGGCCTTTAAGTCCATGTCTATTGTGACTCCCATCTCGATGGCGGATAATGATTCAAGCATGTGAATCTATGAAAGATTCCAATACTGGAGAACTACAACTACAGTTATATTGGTCAATGTTAATTTCCCCTCCCACATTACCTCGAATTTACGGATGTCATCAGGCTCCTTCACAATAAATTCTTTATATAATTGACCAATTTTAGATTTGCGTTTTATCAACTCTAAAATCCGGATCTGGGACACTTGACAATTCCCCCTCACAATTTCGGCCTGAAGGAAACTTCTAAGTTGCAGATATTTAAAGAAATCCGCCCTACCAACCCCAAATTTCTCTTGTAGCATTAAAAAAGAAAGAATATTACCAGTCTCTAATAGATCCCCTATTACTCTTATACCTTGCTGTGACCACCTCCTCATAACTGAATCATGACATACAATGGAAGGCAAGATATACGAGTCAAAAGGTGTGCACCACATGATAGTGGGAATATCTAATTGTTTCCTGAGCCTCCTCCATACTGCATATGCTGCCTGTATAATCTTAAATCTAGTCTTTTTATAGTAGCTTGGCTCTAGCACTTTTACCAACAATCCTCGGGCCGATTCACCAAGACACCATTCATAAATTGAAGGGGAAAAGGCAGCCTCCTGTACCTCAGTATTCCCACATACCAAGACCCCCATAAATTGGAGCAGCGAAACAGAATAGTAAGCGTAAAAGTTAGGAATAGCCAGACCTCCCCGCTCGACCGGCAGATATAACCATTTCATCGCCCTTCTAGAGCGCCGATACCCCCAGAGGAACCGTGAGCACATTCGCTCCACTCTCTTAAAAAAAATATTAGGGAACATAATTGGGATCGCCCGAAACAGATATAAAAATTTCGGAAAAATTGACATTTTTAGTACATTCCCCCTTCCATATATAGATAGATGGAGCCTATTTAGGCGCTCCAAGGTGTTACTTACTGATATGATCAGTGGATCAACATTAATCTTTGGTATCTCTTGAATTTTAACAGAAATAAGCACCCCTAAATACATTGCCTCCTTGGATATATCTATCCCTAGTGGTAAACCAACCTCCGTGTGTAACACCTGTGTCTTGTCCAGATTCAATTTATAGCCTGATACTACACCAAAATTGCTAGTAGCAACCACAATTCTTTCCATGGCCTTGCCCATATTCGCAGACAACACCGCCAGATCATCCGCATAGGCCAAGACTTTCACTGAGTACATGTGCGCTTTAACCGGACAAATTTCATAATCAGCCTCCAATCTATTTATAAGAGGGTCTATATATAGAGCAAACAGAAGCGGGGAACAGGGGCACCCCTGCCTCGTGCCCCTGCTAACCATAAACCTCTGAGACTCTTCTCCCCCTAATCGTACTATTGCATTCGGCATACAATACATAGATTGTATTGCTCTTATAAAGTTCTCAGGAAAAGACTTCCACCTCATCACTGCCCACAAAAACTCCCAGGAGACCCTGTCGAATGCCTTTTCGGCATCCAACAGGGCCACCCCAGCGGGAGCCCCCGTTGCCTGCGCCCAATCGAAAACAGAAATAAGCCGCCTAACGTGGTCCGTAGTGCCTCTCCCGGCTATAAATCCGTGTTGACGTAATGAGACTAAGGGAGTGATAACCGCCCCCAATCTCTTTGCTAAGCATTTAGAGTATATTTTGTTGTCGGCATTTATAAGGGAGATTGGACGATATGATGAATGCTCACAGGGATCCTTTCCCTTCTTCTTAAAAATTATTATTACTGTTTCCGACCAGGAGGCTGGGGGATACCCCCTAAATGCAGCCTCAACAACCGAAGTCAATAACCCAGCTAAGCTCTTCCTGAACTTGGTATAAAACTCCAACGGAATTGAATCAGACCCCATCGCCTTCCCTGAGGCTAATGAGAGCATAGCCGTCTCAATCTCCTCCCAAGGAATCCCTTCTACCAATTCCTCTTTATCCCCCTGTTCTAACTCGAAAGGGCTCATTTCCTCTAAATATTGCTGTATTCCTCTAACCGGTTCTGCTGTATATAGTTTTTCATAATACTTTTTAAAAGAATCATGAATCAAGGAGGGAGTCTCTAATACATTCCCATCTCTATCCTTAATCTTTAAGATCCTAGAATAAACCTCCTTTTGTCGAAGCCTTTTAGCCAAGACACTCCCAACCTTTTCCCCATATTCATAAAACTCCCTTCTGTGAGCTTGATATTTAGCGGCTGCATCATCGGCAAACCCTTGATATATAATTGAGCGAAACGCGGCTACTTCCGCTTGAGCCTCGCTCACCCTCCCAGCTAATTTTATCTCAGCAACTAGTTTATGTTCCAGCAACGAGAGGGCCGCCAAGTCATTTAAAGATTTCACACGATCCTTTTTCCGCTTCCTTGCTGCAAACCTTATTGTCTCGCCTCTTATACCCGCTTTAAGAGCGTCCCACAGAATCTCCGTCCTAGCAGATCCAATATTCAACTGAATAAAGTCAAGGATCCATTTTTCCATCCAACTACAATACTCATGATTCATCAATAACTTCCTATCAAAAGTCCATTTCCTTCCTTTGGCCTTTAACCCACCGCATTCAAACTCTAATACTACTGGGCTATGATCTGAAATTATCTTGGGGGGTACGTTTATAGAGGCACTCGATAATATAACATCAGAGACCAAGAATAAATCGAGTCTTGCCATCTTCTTGTGTGGGGCAGAAAAATATGTGAACCCATCTTGCCCTGATTTTAGCTCCTCCCAGGCATCATATAGACCTTGATCTTGAACCAATGCCTGCAAACTCCTAAAAGCTCTATGTTTCCTGCCCTTATAGACTTTGGCTGTCCTTATATTCAGTTGCGGATACATATGTATGTTTAGATCCCCACAAACCAACATAGGCTGAGGATAATTAGACAGCTCTGTATTAATTACCTGAAAAAAATCTGGGTCATCCTCATTTGGTGCATATATTGAACACAATGTCATTACTTGCTGTGAAATTGCTACCTCCATTAAAACCCACCTCCCAAATTTATCCGCTTTATGTTTTTTGACCTCCAACAATCCCCTTTTAGCCAAAATTGCAACCCCCTTTTGATTGACTGCCTGCGATGTACATGCCAACAGTTCAAGCCCTAAAGAGCCGAGCCAGGCCCTATTAGACCATGCTATATGCATTTCTTGTAAAAAGAGCAGGTCCCATGAACTTGCATACACAATCCTGGCTAATACTCGTCTTTTCTTAAAGTCATTTAGACCACAAATATTCAATGAGCAGCAAGTTAATTTCACCATTCAAAAAAAAAAAAAAATTCTTCCGAAAAAACAACACACTAATAACAGATAGCTTGCTCTGCTTATATTTGATACAATCAACATTTTTCAAGGACAGTATACTATCTTTTTCCTTATACCTCACTGAATTGATTACAACCCACCCCCAAACCCCCCTTTCCCACCCCCCACCACCAACTTGACCCAACCCACCCCACCCTGAACCTCCCTCAGCGGGCATTGGGAAACGATTCCCTATTGATGGTAAGCCCGTGCTTGGCCCCACCTCTTCCACCCCCCCGTACTCCAACAACCAAAAAGAATAATAAGGCAAACTATAAAGAAGCATTTAGCATAATTCGGCACATAACTATAGCTACATCGCTACATCACTATAAGCATTATAACCAGTAATCCTCAATTTATCTAGCTTATAGCTTGCTTATAGCTCCAACAACATGCCCTCCCCCCCAATATCTCCAGAAAAACTCTATTGTGCAAAGGTATAATCACATTGACTGGAGATGTTCTTTTGCCTTGATTTCTGATGTAAAAAACTGACTGTGACCACCCTTAATAACTTTTAGTTTAGCTGGATTCTGTAAAAATGCCTGGGCCCCTTTTGCTTGAAAACCCGGAAAAAGCTGTCTTAGCCTCCAGCGCCGCTCCACAGTATCCTGACAGTAATCTGGCCGAACAAAAAACTCACACCCCCCGGCACTTCTTCTCTTATTCGGACGGGCCAGATCGTATAACTCCTCCCTTGCCCTGAAATTGTTCAAAGATATCAAGATAGCCCTAGGGAATTCTACCTGACCCTTCTTCTGGACGAATGGAAATCTGTGTGCCCTTTGAACCTCTTTTTGCCACTCCCAATGCCCCAACTCCGGGAAAGCCTCCGTTAGTAACCCCACCATAAACCTTAACGTGTCTGAACCCTCCTTTCCCTCTGGTATCCCAAGCACCCTCAAATTATTACGCCTAGACCTATTTTCAAGGTCAGAGATCTTCCAGCGTGTGTCCTCGCGCTGCGCTTTAAGAGACTCCGTTAGTTCTTTCTGGGCAGATAGTTCATCCTCCAGTGTAGAGATCCTTGCCTCTGCCTCGGACATCCTTGTGGACACATCCACACACGTCTTTGCGACTCGCCTGACAGCATTTTGCAACCTTTTACACGCATTCTGAGTACGTAGTAAACCAGTCTGAGTCTCTGCCCTATGAGTCATGATTAGATCATAGATAGTAGCTAAAGTAATTTCTCCAGGGGTTGAATCCTCCACCCTTTGTTGGCCTTGTGGAGGTACAGCTGAGTTGCCGGGTAAGCATGACAAAATAGAACTCGGGGAACTCTGCTCATCCCACATAAATGATACCTCTGATACTCTCATGGCCCCTCCACTGTCAATCTCCTCACCACTCCTCTGGGGCTCAGCCGGGTCTTCTCCGATCTCCTCTTCTCCCCCCAGACTAGCCCCTTCCAGCCACTCTTGAACCACGCTGTCCACTGAGGATCTATCGGACAAAGAAAAAAAATCCTCCGTAGTAGATACTTTATCCGGCGCCTCCACCAGACCTAATGGAAGCTCAAGAGAATTAGCTCTTAATGACTTCACTGCATTTGCGCCCTCCACGGATGGTACTACTGGGATCTTCTCCTTCTGGCTGTGCAGTTGCTGCGTCTGATGTTGCGCCTGATGCATTTCTGAACTCCGAATCTGTCCTAGCCCTTCTTGGACTACATCTCCCAGAATTCCTCTATCCGAAGAGCTTGGGGTCTGATTCGGATTCAGATTCAATTGATGCTGTTGAACTCCCTGCTGGCCCTCTTCAGTAAGCTCAGGGTTTACTGGGTTGCCCACTTTCTGTCTAGCTTTAAACATTGCGGGGATATGTGAGGAAACACTCGGCTGAGACTCTGTCTGCGTCTCCCCTCCCGCCTCCTTTTGAATGTATGGCGCTTTCCCAGTCTTACCAGCCCCATTCGGTTTTGCAGCTGTCTGTCATGTTCTCACAGGTGTACCGGCCGTATTCCCAGCCCCTCTCTGACGACTCTTTCCGACCATGGCTCCGACAGCAACGAGTAAGCACCAGCGCCAGCGCCAATACCCGGTGAGCCCCGGCTCTAGGCGAGTGACCGTTGAGAATCTCCAGAGCATGCACGCTGACAAGGTTTCCGTGTCAACCGGCCCCTTAACTCCTTAGCGGGAACTCCGAGTCGCCATGGATAGACGAGAGATGAAAGGACGAAAGAGAAGTGAAACGGGAGACGGGAGACGGGAGGCGCCACTTCGAGCCACACAGCCACGCAAAGGTAATTGCTGCCGGCTCACATTCGCTTCAGATTCCTCCGAGCTAGTATCTGAATCCAGCCTTTCAGATTAATATTTTCGTATGTCACGGCCACAAACGGGAGACAGGGTACGGGAAAGTGTCAGAGGTGGGAAGCACTCGCCTAACCGGCCATAGCAGCGGCCGCCATCTTGCCCCTTTACTATTCCCCAGATTTTTCTACCGCACGTTGTGCTAGGGAGTCTCCACTGAGCTCTGCTCAGTTTCTCAGAACTTTACTATTGGACATCTTTGTTTGCCATCTTTTGTGACATAATGTCAGAAAAGGAGAAGAAAGCCTTATTCAGACCTTGTGCTTCTTGTGGGAAGAAGAGACTGTTTGTGGAAGATAAGCATGAAAACTGCATATACTGCCTATACCCGGAGCACAAGGCCACGGACTGTAAAATTTGTTGGACCTTCTCTACCAAAACCTTGAGAGACAGAGAGGGTCGGTTGCTGACGTGGCTGCAGAAGTTAAAGACAAAGACGGAGGTTCTCTCTTCGGATGAGGAGGATTCAATCTCTGGTACCTCCTCCAGGAGATCTAGGAAGAGGGGTAGGTCATCTCCCTCCACCTCTGCGGAACCCCCTCTCAAAGCCCCTCATGGGATCTCTGATAGGTCTGAGGAGGCTGGTCCCATGAAATCTCCTCACGGAAGTGTAAAGGAGAGGCAGGGACGCGCTGCTGGTGTGGACGTAGCCCTTAGGGACAAGAAGGAGGTTACAACATCTTCTCCTCCGTCCCAAAAGGAGAAACCTGTGAAGAAACATGCTGCAGGAACTCCTCAGACAGTTCCAGTGAAGAAACAGCGCCCGTCGACGCTGGCTAAAGCAGGTACGTCGACGATGATCTCCATAGTTAAGACTTTTTCCATGGGGTCGTCGACGGTCTACTTCATCGACTACGACGGCTTCTTTCTCGTCTTCGATGGCGGTGTCGACGACGAAGACCGCATCGACGATGACGACGATGACGACGAGTTCGTCGATGTTGATGACGACGAGTTGTCCCGTCGACGATGAAACATGCTCCGTCGACGAAGAAGAAGGCTCCGTCGATGACCTTGCCGTCGACGACGATTCCAGTATCGTCGACGTCCTCATCGTCGACGACAATTCTCGCCCCGTCGACGACAGTTGCCCTTCAGTCGACGATGTCGTCGTCGAGTTCGTCGACGCATGGAATCCCTTTGCCAACGACTCCGTCGACGGGACCATCGACGGGACCGTCGACGACGAAGAATTCGGGATTTGCCATCCAGAGGTTAAAAATTACGCCGGACATGACTTCCC
This sequence comes from Triturus cristatus, assembly GCF_964204655.1. Classification (NCBI taxonomy): domain Eukaryota; kingdom Metazoa; phylum Chordata; class Amphibia; order Caudata; family Salamandridae; genus Triturus; species Triturus cristatus. The sequence continues at coordinate 473,282,074 of NC_140581.1, read as the reverse complement.
CTAGGCGGGTCACGCCTTTGCCACCATCCATGCTTCTCGATGACTCGGAGGAGGAGGAAGAGGATGGGCAGTATGGGGACGCCTACAGCCCTTCAGACCTGAATGTGAAACAGCAGGACACGGATACTGAGGACTTTTATGGTCCAGAGGTGCAGGAGGGGCGACAAAGCTTTTCACAGGAAATACAACCCCGCTCTCTGAGGCAGGATATGATAGCCTTGCCAGTGGCTTTAGTGACGGATTTGCAAATGATGCTGCAAGACTATAAAGCTCGTTTTCCGTCATTACCAGACCTCACACCGGTGCGTCCTTCTACGTCTGTGGTGCCACGAGACATGGCAATGGATTTGCCACCTCTGCCTAAGGACATACCTCGTACCACGTCAACGGTGATACCGTTAGTGGTTCCTCAGCCTTCATATTCGGAACCTGCCAATCAGGACACACAAGATTTGGATACAGATGAGGACGAGGAGGGGCATGTGATCCCCCTTACTGATCCAGGGGACCCTGATGACACTGGTATGCAGGATCCGGATGCTGTGGGCCGGGAGACAAATATATTGCCTCCAGCAGATATTGGTGGTTTCCATAATTTGATGGAACGGGCATCCAAGAGGTTTGGTCTGCCCCTTACAGTGGAGCAGTCCGACTGTTTCCTATATGACTTAAAGCACAATATAGGAGGTCGGTCAGATCAATTCCCATCATAGAACATGTCTGGGATGAGGGAATTAAGACGATGCAGAATCCTGCGACGGTCATCCCGGTTCTTCCCCGGCGGGAGAAGAAATACAAGGCCCCTGAGGGCAGTCCTGCATGTCTCCTAGGACAACCTAAGTCGGATTCCGTAATATCTCAGGCCACACAGAGCAAGTCAAAGAATCCGTCCACTCCGTTAACCACGCCTCCGGATAAAGAAGGCAGGAGGCTGGACAATGTGGGAAAAAGATTCTCCACCATGGCCAGCTTGTTGGTGCGTGCGGCTAATTCTCTGGCTATTCTAGGCAGGTACGACCGCCAGATGTGGTGCGACATGGAGCCGTTTATGGACCAGCTACCAGAGTCTAGTCAGGAGGAAGCCAAGCAGGTTCTGATGGAAGGGTAAAGATGCTCTTCGGAAGTCATTGACTGTGCGATGGACATAGCCTCTACTGCTTTCAGGGCTTTGGCAGGGTCAGCGGTCTTGCGCCGTCAAGGCTGGTTGAAGGCGACCTGGTTTCGCCAGGAGGTCCAGAATAAGATCTTGGACCTTCCCTTTGACGGGGAGATGCTTTTTGTAAAGCATGTGGATGACGCCCTCCAAAGCATAAAGAAGGACACGGACACAGCTAAGTCCTTGGGGTCTTTGAACTATCGCAAGGTGCCATTCAGAGGAGCACGTGGTCAAGCGTTTTCTAATTACAGAGGAAACCAACGTCAATATTCCACACAATCAGGACAGTCCTATAAAGGTCAATACTCCAGCCAACGCCAAGGTCATTCGGCGTCTTTCTCTCGTCAGTCCCAGAGAGGACGTCAGAATAGTCAGGGACGAGACAACGCCAAGAGGCAATAGCGGCCTCCTGGCTCTGGCTACTGTTCCTCCCCTACCAAGAACACCGGTTGGGGGCAGGATCTCTTTTTGTCTGGACAGCTGGGTTCTTTTAACATCGGACCGGTGGGTCTTAAATATTGTTCAGAGTGGCCATACGTTGGAGTTCCAAGATCTTCCTCCAACAAGAGCTCCGGACGCCCGTCCATCAAAACATCTCCGACTGTTGCATCTCGAAGCCCACCAACTTTTCATCAAGGGGGCGATAGAGCCCGTACCTCTTTCGCAAAGGGGCAACGGGTTTTATTCCAGGTTCTTCCTGGTTCGGAAGACGGAAGATACATGGCGTCCTATACTAGACCTAAGGGAGCTCAACACCTATCTCATCAAACTCTCTTTAAGGATGGTCACTCTCCAAGATATTCTACGACTACTGAATGCGGGAGATTTATTGGCATCCCTGGATTTGGAGGATGCATACTTCCACGTTCCGATCCACCCAACTCACAGGCAATATCTTCGCTTCACAGTAGGCAAGAGCCATTTCCAGTTCAAGGTGCTTCCGTTTGGCCTTCGGTCGGCACCTCGAATATTCACGAAGATGCTGGCACCAGTCGCTGCTTTTCTAAGAAAGCAGTCCTTGGAAGTGTTCCCATACTTGGACGACTGGCTCGTCAAGGCTCCGTCGTTCAAGGCAACGTCTCAGGCCGTGTCAACTTGCATACGGTTGTTCGCCCATTTGGGTCTTCAGCTCAACAGGTCCAAGTCGGTGCTGATACCCTCCAGGTCACGAAAGTTCCTTGGGGCTATTCTGGACACGAACCTATGCACGGCTCGTCCGTCGGAGGAGCGTCAAGGCAAACTGACCACCTCCGCTCGTCAAATGCACAGGAGATATGTATCGGTTCGACGGTACAAGTCCTTACTCGGATCGATCTCATCCTGCATACCTTTAATACCGCATTGCAGGCTTCATATGCGTCCTCTGCAGGAGGAGTTGGACAAACAATGGCGCCAGGCAGAAGGGTCGTTCAACGACAAGGTGTGGATAACACCTGCTATGCGCAAAGCCTGCGAATGGTGGCTGGTGAAGGAGAACATCGCAGGAGGATTAACGTTTCGGATCCCTCCTTCTCCTATGGTGGTGACCACAGATGCTTCCTTAGAAGGATGGGGAGCTGTTCTCCAGGAGCTTCAGGTCAGCGGTCACTGGAGTCCAGCAGACAGACTACGCCACATCAATCTCTTGGAGCTGAGGGCCATTCACTTAGCCTTGCTGGCGTTCCTTCCCAGACTTCAGAATCGTGCAGTGCTGGTCCGGACAGACAACACGACGGCCATGCACTATATCAACAAGCAAGGGGGAACAAGGTCGCGGACTCTGTCCAAGGAAGCTCAGACGATCTGGGATTTTGCGATCTCTCACAAGATCACTCTGCAAGCCGAGCACCTGGCAGGGTGTCTCAACATCACAGCGGATGCTCTAAGTCGACAGACGGAAGTGACTCACGAGTGGGAGTTACATCAGGCCACGCTGGAGGCAGTGTTCAAGAGATGGGGTACTCCGACCATAGACCTCTTTGCGTCCCCGGAGAACGCCAAGTGCCGGTTTTACGCAAGCAAGGTTCCCCATCAAGGGTCTCTGGGGAATGCCCTTTCGATTGCTTGGTTCGGTGCATTTTGCTACGCCTTTCCTCCCATTCCCCTCATTCCTCGAGTTCTCAGGAAGGTCAGGGCGGAACCATGCAAGATGATTCTCATTGCTCCAGCATGGGCGCGGCAGTTCTGGTTCACGGAACTCCTGCTTCTCTCCCAGGATCGCCTGATTCGCTTGCCACTGATTCCATCTCTGTTGTCGCGAGATCAGGGGCAGGTGCTCCATCCGGATCCAAAGTCACTTCACTTGACAGCGTGGCTCCTGAACTCAGAGAATTCCGTCATCTGAATCTCTCCAGGGAGTGCAGGGATGTTTTATCTCAGGCGCGGGCGCCAAGCACTAATAAGACATATAGGGCAAAATGGAAGAGATTTTGTCTATGGTGCAACAGAAACAAACTCCATCCTTATAAGTCCCGGCCACATCAGGTTTTGCCTTACATCCTATCTCCGGCTAAATCAGGTCTGGCGCACTCTTCGGTCAAGGTACATCTGGCTGCCATATCCCGTTTTCGACAGAAGACATCAGGTCCATCTCTATGGTCCACAAGGATTGTTAAGCAGTTCCTTAAGGGGTTATTTCGGATGTTTCCTCCGGTCCGACCACCCCCTCCTATCTGGCAGCTTAACCTAGTACTGGCTCAACTGATGAAAGCGCCCTTTGAGCCAATTCACAAGGCGGACTTGAAGTTCCTGTCATGGAAACTAGCCCTTCTCTTGGCATTAACTTCGGCTAGGAGGGTTAGTGAACTCCAGGCTCTCTCTATAGTGGAGCCTTTTCTGCAGTTCAAGAGGGATGTGCTGATTTTGAGAACCAACCCAAAATTCATCCTATGGTCAAGAAGGCTTTCAATTGGAATCGAATAGTATGAATACTTAAAAAATAACCCATGGAAGACTTCTTTAGTTTCAGTTAAGGACTTTAAAACTATAAAGTTTTCCCATGGGTTGCCTTCCAATGTTCTTGTTGTTTGATTCCAGTTGGAGGCCTGGTTGATCATAGGTTCTAGGATACCTTTTTGTGGTGATCTACTGTTTCAAACTGTACAATCAATCTGATGTAGTTCTTTGGAGCCCCCTTATCAGGTTGTTATCCAGACACAGCTTTTGTGTAGAATGAGTCTTCTCACAGCAGGGTTATCTCAATCTTGAAGTGTCCACAAGTGAGGCTCAAATAGGTGTGTGTTTTCTGCACTTTACTCTCATTAGTACAACTGAAGAAGTAATTGGGGAAATAGCTGGCCTCACCTTTCACAACAGAATCTGCAGTCCTAACTATGATGCTTACCTTCCATGAAATGACTGTGTTCAGGAAGACTAATCCGCAGCTTCTTGCTAACCAAAAATCCTCATATAATATTTAAAAAAGTTCTTTCTTCACTCCTCTCACCTCACTGTTTTGATCTCCTCCCTCCAGCTACAGGAATACATGTAATACACTACCACTGCCTTAAGGCACAGTTTTTACCCACCATCTTGTGTATGGCCAGGGGCATCAGTAATAGATCCTACCGGTCTCTGTTACTGAAGCTCACTCGCGCCATGCATTTTCCATACAGGCTGCATGCATCAACACTTCAAACTTGCGCTCAGTATTGTAACACAAGCTACTGGATGAGCACAGTGAAATGGCCTCACTCCATTCCAGTGATCCAGCTAAAAAAGTCGGGTCACCCTACTGATTGTTAAAACTCAGTATGCTGCCAGTCCCACTCTGTATGCTTAACCCAGTGGCATTAGTCCTCTTCCCGAAAAGGCATGTTTCGTGTGTCCTTCCTGATCACAGGACAAGTCCAGGACCTCTAATAGTCCGTGACAGAGATAGGACTCTGCAAATACCTTAGATTAGTATGACTCCAGGGACAAAATAAAGAAATCAGCATACCATATGCACACAGTCTGGCACTCAGGAGAGTGGAACATGCATCTTCACCATGCAGGAGACATTCCTGTCCCAACATTCAATAAGCAAATGTCTTCCCCATATCTTCTTCCAGTATTTGCATAAGCTCTCGGGTAACTAATATGGCACAACTCTCATAGACTAAAGGCCCTCTCTAAACTGCAGCTTTCATGATACCAATGAGGCCACAGGCCCCTAATTTTGAGTATTATTGTAAGGCAGCCCAATAAAATGGCTCTCCCACTGGATGGTGGATCGGTTCTTCAAAGAAAACTGCACAACTGGTACTCCACTAAATTGGGCCTTACTATTGACGCTGTTTGCACTAGGGATTCAGCCTGAATAGGGCTTCCCCCACCTTCTCCGGGTGGCACTTACCTGCCTAGACAGGGCATGGAAGATCACTAAACACATGTCTCCATATGCAACCACATTACCCCTGCTTGGTGTGACCAGGTCGGGCTCTGCACCATAGGGGACCTTTTCATAAACAGCCCGCTCTGCTCATTCCCGTCCTTAAAGAAGCACTATGATCTTCAAAAGGATCAGTTTCTCATACATGCCTCTTTGAAAGGTGCTCTCAAGGATATATGGGCAATTTTGAATGCAGAGCTGGTCTCCCACCACCTCATAAAAGCTCTGCTCACGCTGGGAAGCAGTCGCAGACAGGTCAACCCTAGAGGGATATTTGGGATGCAGATTTCGGCAGATCTCTCCGTGATATGGAGTCTGTAAAATCTTTGGCATAACCGAGGAAGATCCAGCAAAATTCCCATCTACAAATAATCCAGTTCTCTTCCAGGGGATCCTCATCAATAGTCATAAGCACTAGAATATTCCCGCCTTTGCGCGGGACCCCGGAAACACAATCATATATGTGATAAACATATATGCATCTCTCTCTATATATATATATATATAAAATAAAAAAGCAAATGCAGCCTTTCATAAGCAGAGCTGAATAATGCTGTAAGGACTCCCCTGTATATAATCAATATTATAACCAATATAAATAATATATAATAAAAAACAGGGAAGAAACAACAGCAAATCATGTTTGAACACTGTTTTAATGCTTTGCATTAGCACAAACACCTCAGATAGGACTGAAAGCATTGTCAGCTCACAGGCTGCATTGCAGAAAACCACAGCCTAGAAAGGCTAGAAAGCGAACTCTTAGCAACATAGAAAAACTGGCACCGTGCCTTTAAGGCAGCCATGACCCTAGCTCCCATCATGCCTCAGGGGTGACAGTTAGGTCAGTTGTTCTTTCCGGCTCCTTCAGTCAGGACCCTGGTAACACAGCTCCACTCTTTTCTGGTTTTATTCAGAAATTATCTACCTTTTTCAGATAAGTTTCAACTTACCTCGACGTCTTCCATCCAGTCAAGTAAGGTGTTTGCTTTTTCTGATTATTTTTGGCATTTTTTACCCACTCCGCCGACGTCATTTCAACGTCGCTCGACGTTGAGAGCTAGCAGCCCTCCGCCGTCGTCATCCCATCGACGAGCGCGTCGAGGAGAGAAAGCCCATCGTCGCCGTCGAGGCCACATCGCTGTCGATGTGGCCTCGAGACGAGGAAGTATTCTACCGCCGTCAAGGCGCCATTCGCCGTTGACACATTCGACGCCGAAGAAACTACAGTCAACTACAGACCGCTCCCAGACCCTGTTCGAGCCTCGACGACTAGACAAAGAGGGCTCCGTCGCAGCGGGATATACGCTCGACGTCGAGACCACCATCGTATAGATCTGATGAAGGTTCGGTAGTCTTGGTGACAGAATCAGCATCGAGACATTCTTCTCACTCCTCGAGACGTCCTCATTATCCATCTGCGTCTCCAGAACATCAGAGGAGATCGCGACAGAGATCCCTGTCGCATCACAGGCCCTCTCCTTCTATACATCTGTCTCCAAGATGGCTTTTACGAGTACATCACTGGAGTAAGACTCCGGCGGGAGCAGCGAGAAGGGAGGAGGAGTACACAAGCCCTGTCCACAGGTCCCCTCTGCAAAGATTAGTACAGGAGGTGGATAGATCGCCTTCGCCGGTACGCCAGCACCGTGCAGGTAGATCTAAGGAACGCAGGCCTCCTACGTCACATCACCACAGAAGGAGGTCTCCCTCATGGTCATCTTCCTCCACCCACTCTTCTAAGAGGATCTATTCGCCTACTCTATCGGACAGCCCTCAGTCGAGAGTGTCTCCGATAGATGACATTAACACCTATCATGACGTGCTGCAGAGAGGGGCTCAGAAGCTGAACATTGCAATTTCCACTCCCCAGGTCGCAACGACAGTGATCTTCGAGCCGCTGCACCAAAGATCTGCTTCGCATCAGTTGCTGCCTCTGGTTCCTGGCCTTATGGAACCAGTAATGGACATTTTTCTGACCCCTTTAACGATTAAAGCTACACCGGCCAGGATTCAGAAGAAGTACAAGCCGGCTGATACAGACCCGGTGTTCTTGAAAACGGATCCACCTGCGGATTTCGTGATAGTTGCAGCGGCACGTAAGACGCACGCAGTCTCTGCTCATGCGTTGGTCCCTCCGGACAAGGAGAGTAAGTCCCAGGATTCTTGGGGGCAAAAAGATTGTGGCTCGGCAGCTTCTTCACTCAAAGTCTCTAGTGCAGCAGCCTTATTAGGTCGGTACGACCGATCCTTATGGGACTCTTTGGATCGGTTCAAAGAAAAGTTGCCAAAGGAAGATCAGAAGGACTTTGAAGAGATCACTACGGAGGGTTCCTTGGTAGCTAATCAGATGATTAGCACTGCAGCGGATGGTGCCACACTATTGGCGCATTCGTATGCGCATGGAATTTGCGCAAGAAGATCTGCCTGGCTGAGGCTTACAGCAGAGGATCCTTAACCTGCCTTTTTCGGGTTCTTCATTGTTTGGCTCCCACACTGATGACGAAATGACTTGGATGAAATCCGAGTTAGACACTTTGAAGGCGGTGGGGCTAGAAAAAAAAAAGGAGTTCCGACGAAGGTACAGGCCCAGCCAACGCAAGGGATACCAACAGAGGGTTCAAACCCCTCAGTGGTCCCAAGGCAAGAACCAAGGGCGATCGCAATTTCAGGGTCGAAAGTCTACCAGAGGTAGAGGGGGTAACCAACAACAATCCTCCTCCACCACTCGACCGATAGGAAAACAATGAGCCAGAGCTTCCTCTGACGCCGTTGCCCACTCCAGTGGGAGGAAGTGTTTCGCAACATCTGAGAGAGTGGTGCAACATAACAAAGGATCGTTGGGTGCTCAGTATACTGCGCACTGGTTACGCACTACGTTTCCGTGTGTCTCCAAAGGACATTCCTCCGAAAAAATTTCATCCTCACCAGCTAAAATTGCTACGTCAGGAAGTGGTGGCGCTTCTACAAAAAAAGGCCATAGAGAAGGTTCCCACCTCGCAGCGAGGAAAGGGAGTGTACTCCAGGTACTTCCTTGTGCCGAAAAGAGATCAGGAGCACAAGTTCAGACCAATCCTGGACCTGCGGTCTCTGAACAAGCTCATCTTGAAAGAAACATTTTGCATGCTGACGCTTCATCAAATATGTCCACATCTGCAAGCAGGGGACTGGATGTGTTCAGTGGATCTCCAGGATGCGTACTTCCACATTCCTGTAACTCCTCGTCATCGCAAATTCCTGCGATTCGTGGTCGGCAACAGTCACTACCAATTCAGAGTGTTGCCCTTCGGGCTAAAATCTTCCCCACAAGTCTTTACCAAATGCATGGCGGTGGTAGCGGCAGCTCTACACAGACGAGGGCTGTTTGTATATCCATACTTGGACAATTGGCTCTTGAAAGGGCCATCTCCTCAGCAGGTAAAGAGCGTCTTCCAAGTGTGCCTGACTCTGCTCCGCAGGCTGGGCCTACATGGGAAGATGGAAAAGTCAGTTTGTCCGCCTACACAGATGATCCATTACCTGGGCTCCGTCCTAGATACAAACCTAGGAAAAGCGTTTCCTTCGGAGCAGAGACTTTTATCAATTCGGCAGAAGTGCGAAGTTCTTCTCCAAACCAATCGCCCGACGATCCGGCAAGTAGCGTCCCTATTGGGATCAATGGCATCTTGCATATTCCTCATTCCCAATGCCAGGCTGAAAATGAGACCTCTACAGCAGGATCTTGAGGACAAGTGGCACCAGACTACCGGTTTCTGGGAAGACCGGATTGTGCTTTCACAAGCAGCAAAGACGTCTGTTCTGTGGTGGACTCGTGCACGGAACCTCCTGCTGGGAGTCCCCTTTCATCAACCTGTTCCCACCCAGTCCTTGGTAACGGATGCATCGCTTCAGGGATGGGGGGCGCACATGGATTGCCTACAAATGCAAGGACAGTGGTCCGTCAAGGAGCAATCCTACCACATAAACATGTTAGAGCTGCGGGTAGTCCATCTAGCCCTGAAAGCTTTTCGGCCTTCGATCATGTCCAACTCAGTCCTCGTCCAAACAGACAACACGACCACCATGTATTACCTCAACAAACACGGTGGCAAGCGCTCTCGCCCTCTCTCCCTGGAAGCTCAAAAGATATGGCATTGACTTCTAGCCCGAGGCCTCTCCGTCACAGCGGTGCACCTTCCAGGAGAGCGAAATGTGCGAGCGGACGCACTCAGTCGGCACTTCGAAGATCAGCCAGACTGGGTGCTAAACGACGAGGTAGTGGCAGAAATTTTCAGTGGGGTCAGCCTTCCATAGATCTGTTCGCAGACGATCTAAACAAAAAAAGGCCACGCCTTCGCCTCCAGGTTCCATCGTCCAGGGACGAAGGAGAATGCTCTTTTGATGGACTGGTCCGGAATATTTGCATAAGCCTTTCCTCCCCTGCCTCTGATTCCGAAGGTGGTTTCCAAGCTCATCCGGTCCAACATGTCAATGATCCTGATAGCCCCGGACTGGCCTCGACAATGGTGGTACCCGGACCTATTACAGCTGTCGGTGCACCCCCACAAGAGGCTACCTTGCAGGTCAGATCTGCTGACCAAGATGGACGGGAAGATCCTACATCCCAACCTTCCCTCACTGAACTTGGCAGCATGGCACCTGAGGTCCTGCAATATGGACATTTGAACTTGCCGCAGGACTGTATGCACATACTAAAGGAAGCAAAGAGACCTTCCACAAGAGCTTCGTATTCCTTTAAGTGGAAGCGGTTCTACCTGTGGTGCACTCGTAATAACTGTAATCCAACCACAGGTCAGGAGGAGGTTATTCTTCCTTACCTCCTGAACTTTGCTAAATCAGGTTTGAAATATTCATCGATCAGAGTACATTTAGCGGCTATTACGGCCTATAGAAGGTCTCCAAGCCAGCCTTCCTTTTTTCAACTGCAGGTGGTCAAGGATTTCCTACAGGGGTTGAAGAAAGTGTATCCCCCTGTTCGGCCTCCTTCTCCTCTTTGGGAGTTGAATCTGGTCCTCGCTAAGTTGATGGGTCCTCCTTTTGAGCCCATCCATAAAGCCACGCTGCAGCATTTGACATGGAAGACCGCTTTCTTAGTCGCGATTACATCAGCGCGAAGAGTAAGCGAGATCCAAGCGCTTTCTCCAAAGAGCCATATACTATCTTTCACCACAACAGAGTAGTATTAAGGACTCACCCTGCTTTTCTGCCTAAAGTGGTATCTGATTTTCATATTAATCAGACGATTTCTTTACCGTCCTTTTTTCCCAATCCCGCAACTCCTGCGGAAAGGTCACTCCATTGCTTAGACCTTAATAGAGTGCTTAAATTCTACCTAGAGGGAACTAAGCTTATCAGAAAATCAGACCAATTGTTTTTAAATTATGGTTCCATGAGGTCGGGTTTTCCAGCTACCAAAATATCCATTTCCAGATGGATAGTGTGTTGTATAAAATTGGCCTACCAGATGGCAAATAAGCCCCTATTGTTGTCACCTAAAGCACACTCCACTAGGGGAAAAGCAGCTACAGTAGCTTTCTTGCATGATGTTCCGATGGCAGAAATTTGCAAGGCAGCAACCTGGAGATCTGTGCATACTTTCACAAGGCATTATTGTCTTGAATCCGACTCCAGGGCGGATACCCAAGTAGGCCAGGCCTCCTTGAGGAATCTGTTCAGATAACAGAAATGTCTGAATTATCAAGTTTAGTTGTCTGAGCTTGATTGTTAATTATTATTTTTCCTTTGCCCGCAGTGGATGAGGTGAGGCTCGCTATTCTATTCTAGTGCTTATGAATATTGATGAGGATCCCCTGGAAGAGAAGGATTAGTTACTTACCTGTAATCCTAGTTCTCTTCCAGGGGTATCCTCATCAAAGTCATAAGCAACCCTCCCGCCTACCCGGGCAAAGGATCCTTATTTTTAAAGGAATTGTCAACTCTTTGTGTTATGGCTTTGTGTCACCGCAAAGAACAACTGACCTAACTGTCACCCCTGAGGCATGATGGGGGCTAGGGGTCATGGCTGCCTTAAAGGCACGGTGCCAGTTTTTCTATGTTGCTAAGAGTTAGTTTTCTAGCCTTTCTAGGCCGTGGTTTTCTGCAATGCAGCCTGTGAGCTGACAATGCTTTCAGTCCTATCTGAGGTGTTTGTGCTAATGCAAAGCATTAAAACAGTGTTCAAACATGATTTGCTGTTGTTTCTTCCCTGTTTTTTATGATATATTATTTATATTGGTTATATTATTGATAATATACAGGGGAGTCCTTACAGCATTATTCACCTCTGCTTATGAAAGGTTGCATTTGCTTTTTTATTATTTATATTATCTACTGGCGGTCGCCAGTAGCTAGTTATAGTTAGGACCGTGTTTCCATAGGAAATCTGAAAATTCTATTTTGAATAACTTTGGCGCTGGTTGACGAATCCTCGCGAAATTTTCAAAACTAATGGGGCGCTCCGCTCAGCTCCTACCCTGAAAGTCTCGGGGTGATTCGTCAAGCGGGGGCCGAGAAAAAAGGGGGGTCCCAAAACGCGTTTTCCCCATGCATTTTTCCATAGGACCTTTAGTCGAAGGTACAGCCCGAACGGCTGAACAGAATTACTTGAAATTTGGCAGAGAGGTAGTCCTCCGGTCAGGGAAGTGCCTTTTGCATGTGTGGAGTCAATCTGTTCAGTAGTTTCTGAGAAAATTGCAGTTAAAAGCACATACATATCTATAGCCGCGCACGGTGCACGCACCCTAACGTGCTCGAGCGTAATTCTGATTGGTGGCTACATGTCAGTCAACGTTCGAATCGGTCGAAATCAGGAAGTTTCGGCCGCCATTTTGTTTGTTGTGGGTGCGAGAGTGAAAAAGAGAGGAGGCGAACGTGAAAAGGGGGCAGGGTAGAGAGTTCCTGACCCCCTAGCCTTTGTCAGGGGGTCCCTAAAGGACCCTGAAGGGTGAAAAGACATTTTTTTTTTTTTTTTTTAAATCGCGGAGTGCGCGCACCGTGAAAAATCATAGAGAAAAAAAAAAAACATACATAACTTAGCATTTAAAAAACTGTACAAATTCACTTAAAAAACCATAGGATTCACACATGTTATAGTTAGGTGGACATTTCACTTGAAAAAAAACAATTAAATTCCCCCGTTATAGTTAGTTCAGATAACTATAACTCGCGCGACCGCCACTCTATCACAAGGATGATGTCATCAGTGAGGTCATGAGTGATGCCACTGACCATGTCATCAGTGATGCAATATGTGACGTCATGAGGAGTGGATTGCGGGCGCGCGAGTTATAGTTATCTGAACTAACTATAACGGGGGAATTTCATTGTTTTTTTTCGAGTGAAATGTCCACCTAACTATAACATGTGTAATGCTAATTCCTAACTATAACGTGTGTGAAACCTATGGTTTTTTAAGTGAATATATATATATATATATATATAATTATGTGGAGATGCATATATGTTTATCACATATATGATTGTGTTTCCGGGGTCCCGCGCAAAGGCGGGAATATTCTATTGCTTATGACTTTGATGAGGATACCCCTGAAAGAGAACTAGGATTATAGGTAAGTAACTATTCCTTGTATACACTACATAGGCCCTATCTCTCCCCTCACGAGATTTCAGGAATTTTCTATGGAGCCCAGATTTGTGCCCCAGATGCAGCTCCTCTGCGGCATGTATGAAACACATGTTCTAGGACTGCTTACTGCTCAGCCATCTCTGGGAGGCTGTGATGTCAAGACTTGAGATGATCACAGGTATACAGGGAGTGGACTTTTGGGAGGTGGAGCCCTAGGCATTTACAAGTGATCCTGAAGACAAAAAACTGCATCACGCTTCTTCGATCTCCCCCTCATCTTGGCTAGAAGGACCATAAAAATGAAGTGGAAGTCTCCACTGTCCCCGTCCATCAAGGCTTTGTTTCATACTCTGTCACGATGGACGAAAGCTAAGGTAACAGCCCTGCATAGAGAGGAGGCCAGAGGCTTATGCCTTCGCCCCAAAGCCCATAATTGGGAGACATTATCTCTAGATTGATTGACCCCCCGAGACTATAGCAACCCAACATCAGAAGCTCAAAGTCCAGCCTCTCAGTCCTTCCATGGCAACACAGGCTCTCCCTGTCGCGAAAACATTAGACCCTGCCCTGGCAAAGACCCAGGACTATCCACGCATAACAGAGCCTAACAATTGTCAGGCTCACTCACACTAACTACCAGCACTCGATACAACAGGGCCTCCAACCCTCTGCTCCCCCCACCCTTACCAGCTCTTAGATTAATCCTGCACAGCTTGTGCACCCCAGGATTTACATTGTTAGGTCCCCAGCATCCTGCATGGGCAAAACAACCCCTCACCCTCGATGATCTCTCCCCACCACTGCTTCACTGCCAGCATCTCATAACAGACGCCAGTGAGTGGGTGAGTAATCATTACCCAGATGTAATTTTGCCATCTGTCTTGTTGAATTGGGGACCTAGCGGAATCTGGATTGATACATTGTGCTCTCACATAGTTTGTTTTGCAAAAAACAATCAAAAATGTTTTTTAAACAAAAGGACAATAGGGAAACCTAGTCTTGTCAGACTATCTAGGTGCCTAGTTTTCCTACTCCAGTGTGCGTAAAACATGACTATTAGCCAGACAACCAGTAGGCTTGTCATGTTCTGGTCATGGGGATGGTAGCCCCCTGTGTGGATGCATCCATTTTTCTCAAAAGAATAAGAGAGGAAAACATGTACAATACCGGTCAGATGGCTCATGACAGAAGTCATAATAACTACCAGCAAGATATCTCATCGACACTGCACAAGGGACTTGTTGGAATGGGTGAATACAATGTCAATGAGTACCGTGATGTGTGCAGGATGGATAATGGCAATACCAATAAATGCAATATCAACGTATGCCATAACCTGTGCATGCAAAACCATGCCAGTACCTGTCAATGCAATGTCAACGTATGTCATAACCTGTACTCACAGTAGCACCCACACCGGCAATGACAATATCAATGTATGTCATAATACATGTTCAAATGCAGTGGCGGCTCCTCTGCTAAGGCGGAGGAGTGTCTCCCCCACTATTCAAAAGGAAAAATAAAATGATAATATATTGTTATTATCATTTTATTTTTCCTATTGAAGTCAGTGACTCTCGCGGAGGATCTTGCCAGAGCAGGTAGAGGAGTGGTTTGCACTTCTTAAGTGCACATGACTGTTTTGCCGTCCATCTTGGGCCGCCCAAACAGTCCAGCGCACTTTGCATCTTCCCCACCAGGCTTGTTTTACACAGCCTGGTGAGGAACTTGTAAAGCCTCCCAGTCCCCGTCTGAGCGCCTAACCACGGTGCTCAGACCAATCACAGCGCTGCTTTGCAGCGTTATGATTTGGCTATGGGGGGCCTGGAAGCCCGGGTGCTTCCTGCTGCTTCCAGCTGTTTCCAGCTGTTGGCAAAGACAGGAAGAAGAAGACAGAGGAGGGGTGGCGGCCGGCCTGACCAGGTAAATATTATTATTTTTTCATTTCCACCACCTCCTCTCAATCCCCCTCCCCGCCACCCCCGCCTCACCACTCACAACTGGTAGTAGCCGCTACTGCTTTCGCCTCATATGTAAATATAAACTGAATAGCTTCGCTGAATATTTCCAATAAAAACAGTCTGAATTCTCTCACATGTGTTTAAGAGAAACATGTGTCAAGAAACCATCTATACGTGATCACTACATTAGAAGTTAATATTTCTGGTGGCAAAGTTACAGAGTCCACTTTGCATGCCAATGCACAGCATCACTTCAAACACAACTTTCACATTGTTCTTGAAACCCTCTTATGTCAATAACTTCGGAATTCTAACACTATGGAACAGGACCTAGAATTTATAAGCTTTATAGACTGAGGGAGGAGCAGTGTTGCAAAAAGTAACTTTTTCATATAGGGTCATCTGTTTGTATGATGAACTTTGTACTGGATTCTAAAATGGATGTTAAAGTTGATATATGATAATCACTGAGAATACTGTAAGACTGTACAGCATGTAAAGTATTGATATACTAAATGCCAATAAAATCTGGTTGTAAAGAAAAAAAACATTTAATATATGATAATGTTTGTTAGGTAAAGGCAGCATAAACAATCAGAAACTGGAGAAGACCAAAGAAAGAGCATACCATAATATTTCAGCTGAGAAAGTGGTGAGTAGTTATTTAAAAAGAAATGTTTTGCAGCAAATTAGAATGACATAATAAGAGCAGTATAAAATCAAGTGGCATGGCCTTAAACTCTTCTGTGCCCATGACGAGATAGTCTCGTCATGGAGCACAGTCGCGCTGTGCCCATGACGAGACTATCTCGTCATGCCCATGACGAGACTATCTCGTCATGACTCCCACCCACGAGGGAAACGCTAGGCACAGGAGGGGAAAAAGGCCTGGCAGCGAAAGGGTTAACAGTACCAGGTTAACTTATAGCTTTTCAGCGATGTAGGAAAGATGAACAACACAGGTGTACAATCTGCACAACTTCATTTATGCACATCTACTGGCACTTGGCACCATGGTTTTCCACTGTACTGTAAATATCTAACATTTAGGTGCCGATTCCGATCCTGTAAAACCTGGGTACGAACCGTTGTACGGAGCGTTTTCTCCGTCCGACTCGTACCCGGGAAAACCACCTTACAAACCCGCAAGTACGATTTCCGTACGAATCGTAAAAAACACCGACCGGCGAAAATATACCCACAATTCCGATCCGGGACACCGCGTACGTGATGTCCGGACGGAGTCAGGCAGCGTTTTACGAACCAGCAAGTACGATTCGTGCCTACGTCAGTCCGCACAGACAATATTTTACGGCAGCCAAAAACTGCCGGGAAATTGAGGAGGACGCGAGGAAGGAGCACCTGTACGCGACGGACAGCCATGGACCCCATCCTACGTGTCATCCCGGCCCTCATAGCCTACGACCTAGTGCACAGGAACCGCCTCAGACGCCGCAGAGGGTCAGAACAACACCCAGGGGCAAAGGTGGGGGGTAGGGGCAGGAAACACAACCCCCACCCAAGGCAAAATGTATACATGCCCTGTACATACCGTACCTCCAGGGTCTGGTCATTCGGGGGGGGGCGTGTCCACCAAGGCCTGAAGAGCGTGGGTACGGGTCGCACCACGCGTACCCCTACGTCACCCCAACAATGGTGGTACGGCCCGTACCCAGGCCTGAAGAGCGTGGGTACGGGTCGTACCACGCCTACCCCTACATCACCCCAACATTGGGGGTACGGCCCGTACCCAGGCCATAAGAGCGTGGGTACGGGTCGTACCACGCCTACCCCTACGTCACCCCAACAATGGTGGTACGGCCCGTACCCACGTTCTGTAGGCCTGGGTACGGGCCGTACCCCTACGGCACCCCAACATTGGGGGTACGGCCCGGCCCGTAACCACGCTCTTCAGGCCAGGGTATGGGCCGTACCACCATTGTTGGGGTGACGTAGGGGTACGCGTGGTGCGACCCGTACCCACGCTCTTCAGGCCTGGGTACGGGCCATACCCCTACGTCACCCCAACAATGGTGGTACGGTCCGTACCCACGTTCTGTAGGCCTGGGTACGGGCCGTACCACCATTGTTGGGGTGACGTAGGGGTACGTCCCGTACCCAGGCCTGAAGAGCGTGTGGGCGGGTGGGTGGGTGTCGTGCTACGATCCACATCAGTGGACAGAGACATAGGGGTGGGTGCCTATCACTCCCAGCAGTGCCCAGACATCTAAGGGGTGGGTGCAGAGGACTCCTAGCAGTGCCCAGACATATGAGGGGTGGTTGCAGAAGACCCCCAGCAGTGCCCAGACATATGAGGGGTGGGTGCCTATCACTCCCAGCAGTGCCCAGACATATGAGGGGTGGGTGCCTATCACTCTTAGCAGTGCCCAGACATATGAGGGGTGGGTGCAGAGGACTCCCAGCAGTGCCCAGACATATGAGGGGTGGGTGCCTATCACTCCCAGCAGTGCCCAGAAATATGAGGGGTGGGTGCCTATCACTCCCAGCAGTGCCCAGACATATGAGGGGTGAGTGCCTATCACTCCCAGCAGTGCCCAGACATATGAGGGGTGGGTGCCTATCACTCCCAGCAGTGACCAGACATCTGAGGGGTGGGTGCAGAGGACTCCCAGCAATGCCCAGACATCTGAGGGGTGGGTGCAGAGGACCCCCAGCAGTGCCCAGACATATAAGGGGTGGGTGCCTATCACTCCCAGCAGTGCCCAGACATATGAGGGGTGGGTACAGCGGACCCCCAGCAGTGCCCAGACATATGAGGGGTGGGTGCCTATCACTCCCAGCAGTGCCCATACATATGAGGGGTGGGTGCCTATCACTCCCAGCAGTGCCCAAACATATGAGGGGTGGGTGCAGAGGACTCCCAGCAGTGCCCAGACATATGAGGGGTGGGTGCCTATCACTCCCAGCAGTGCCCAGACATATGAGGGGTGGGTGCCTATCACTCCCAGCAGTGCCCAGACATATGAGGGGTGGGTGCCTATCACACTCAGCAGTGCCCAGACATCTGAGGGGTGGGTGCAGAGGACTCCCAGCAGTGCCCAGACATATGAGGGGTGGGTGCAGAAGACCCCCAGCAGTGCCCAGACATATGAGGGGTGGGTGCCTATCACTCCCAGCAGTGCCCAGACATATGAGGGGTGGGTGCAGAGGACCTCCAGCAGTGCCCAGACATATGAGGGGTGGGTGCAGAGGACTCCCAGCAGTGCCCAGACATCTGAGGGGTGGGTGCAGAGGACTCCCAGCAGTGCCCAGACATCTGAGGGATGGGTGCAGAGGACCCCCAGCAGTGCCCAGACATATGAGGGGTGGGTGCCTATCACTCCCAGCAGTGCCCAGACATATGAGGGGTGGGTGCCTATCACTCCCAGCAGGGCCCAGACATATGAGGGGTGGGTGCAGAGGACTCCCAGCAGTGCCCAGACCTATGAGGGGTGGGTGCCTATCACTCCCAGCAGTGCCCAGACATATGAGGGGTGGGTGCAGAGGACCCCCAGCAGTGCCCAGACATATGAGGGGTGGGTGCCTATCACTCCCAGCAGTGCCCAGACATCTGAGGGGTGGGTGCAGAGGACTGCCAGCAGTGCCCAGACATATGAGGGGTGGGTGCAGAGGACCCCCAGCAGTGCCCAGACATATGAGGGGTGGGTGCAGAGGACTCCCAGCAGTGCCCAAACATCTGAGGGGTGGGTGCAGAGGACTCCCTGCAGTGCCCAGACATCTGAGGGGTGGGTGCAGAGGACCCCCAGCAGTGCCCAGACATATGAGGGGTGGGTGCCTATCACTCCCAGCAGTGCCCAGACATATGAGGGGTGGGTGCCTATCACTCCCAGCAGTGCCCAGACATATGAGGGGTGGGTGCAGAGGACTCCCAGCAGTGCCCAGACATATGAGGGGTGGGTGCCTATCACTCCCAGCAGTGCCCAGACATATGAGGG
This sequence comes from Triturus cristatus, assembly GCF_964204655.1. Lineage (NCBI taxonomy): Eukaryota > Metazoa > Chordata > Amphibia > Caudata > Salamandridae > Triturus > Triturus cristatus. The sequence continues at coordinate 473,263,065 of NC_140581.1, read as the reverse complement.
GTGGGTGCCTATCACTCCCAGCAGTGCCCAGACATATGAGGGGTGGGTGCAGAGGACCCCCAGCAGTGCCCAGACATATGAGGGGTGGGTGCCTATCACTCCCAGCAGTGCCCAGACATCTGAGTGGTGGGTGCAGAAGACTCCCAGCAGTGCCCAGACATATGAGGGGTGGGTGCAGAGGACCCCCAGCAGTGCCCAGACATATGAGGGGTGGGTGCCTATAACTCCCAGCAGTGCCCAGACATATGAGGGGTGGGTGCAGAGGACTCCCAGCAGTGTCCAGACATATGAGGGGTGGGTGCCTATTACTCCCAGCAGTGCCCAGACATATGAGGGGTGGGTGCCTATCACTCCCAGCAGTGCCTAGACATATGAGGGGTGGGTGCCTATCACTCCCAGCAGTGCCCAGACATCTGAGGGGTGGGTGCGGAGGACTCCCAGCAGTGCCCAGACATCCTAGGGGTGGGTGCAGAGGACTCCCAGCAGTGCCCAGGCATCTGAGGAGTGGGTGCAGAGGACCCCCAGCAGTGCCCAGACATATGAGGGGTGGGTGCAGAGGACTCCCACAGTGCCCAGACATATGAGGGGTGGGTGCAGAGGACCCCCAGCAGAGCCCAGACATATGAGGGGTGGGTGCCTATAACTCCCAGCAGTGCCCAGACATATGAGGGGTGGGTGCAGAGGACTCCCAGCAGTGTCCAGACCTATGAGGGGTGGGTGCCTATTACTCCCAGCAGTGCCCAGACATATGAGGGGTGGGTGCCTATCACTCCCAGCAGTGCCCAGACATATGAGGGGTGGGTGCCTATCACTCCCAGCAGTGCCCAGACATCTGAGGGGTGGGTGCAGAGGACTCCCAGCAGTGCCCAGACATCCTAGGGGTGGGTGCAGAGGACTCCCAGTAGTGCCCAGGCATCTGAGGAGTGGGTGCAGAGGACCCCCAGCAGTGCCCAGACATATGAGGGGTGGGTGCCTATCACTCCCAGCAGTGCCCAGACATATGAGGGGTGGGTACAGAGGACCCCCAGTAGTGCCCAGACATATGAGGGGTGGGTGCCTATCACTCCCAGCAGTGCCCAGACATCTGAGGGGTGGGTGCAGAGGACTCCTAGCAGTGCCCAGACATCTGAGGGGTGGGTGCAGAGGACCTCCAGCAGTGCCCAGACATATGAGGGGTGGGTGCCTTTCACTCCCAGCAGTGCCCAGACATATGAGGTGTGGGTGCAGAGGACCCCTAGCAGTGCCCAGACATATGAGGGGTGGGTGCCTATCACTCCCAGCAGTGCCCAGACATATGAGGGGTGGGTGCCTATCACTCCCAGCAGTGCCCAGACATATGAGGGGTGGGTGCCTATCACTCCCAGCAGTGCCCAGACATATGAGGGGTGGGTGCAGAGGACTCCCAGCAGTGCCCAGACATATGAGGGGTGGGTGCCTATCACTCCCAGCAGTGCCCAGACATATGAGGGGTGGGGGCAGAGGACCCCCAGCAGTGCCCAGACATATGAGGGGTGGGTGCAGAGGCCTCCCAGCAGTGGACAGGGACATGGGGGTGTGTACATCATCCTCCCATTAGCAAAACTCCATGGGTGCATGAAGGCATCCACAATGTGCGACTATGTTAAGAGTGCCATGACAACACATCACTGACAGTAGTGTCCCACTCCCATGAGGATGGATGTCCTTCCCCCACTGCATGACACACCACATGTGGGTGTGATGACAAATTACACATGCATACCCACCCCTGGCGGTGGCAGCACAATACACACACTGAGATCATGCAACAAGGCTGTATCCTCATGTTAAACCCCACTCAACTAAGAGAGCCTAAGGGAACACACACGGTCACCCACATTCCAGGACTGATAGGAATGTACAGGTGCTGGGGCAGCCAACAAATTGTTGCCTCCCATGGAGGGAAAAGGGTGGAGTACCCACAGATACAATGCCCACAATTGTCAGTCAGGTGTCCAAATACCCTGCAGAACAAGTAACACATGTGTGCTAGGCTGAGTACACACATGCATAGTGCGGAAAAGGGACCATGTCCGCATTAAGCCATGGCAACATACTCCATACACAAGTACAGTGACTACCAAGGATGGCACAGACGATGCAGGCGGAGACATTGCTGAGCAGGCATGGGCAAAGTTGAAGGGATCCCTCACACAGCAAGGAAATGTAGACACAGGTCAGCACAACAATTGGGAAACACCCTGCAGGGAAGAAGTCAGGTGCCACAGAGGAAGGAACACTCCTTCGGACAATGTCACCATACAGTAAGAGCTTACATGACCAAAGATTATTTGCAGAGACCTTGTGATGGCACGCAGATACCAGGGTCCTCCCCATGAGCAGCACACTACAACATTTTCCAGACACCTAACACATTATCACCACCCCAACTCAGGGAGCAGCAGCACCAACAGCAATACCAGAAAAGCATTTGTGTGCAAATGAAAAACAAAATGCTTTATTCAGCATAAAAAATTATTGGATTTGAAATGTCCACTATATACAAGGCCCATAGGCCAGGCCATATTTGAATTCCGGGGGGGGTACACACTGGGACGCTTCTCCCCTAGCTTGCCTGCACAGTTCACAGTTCCTTTTCATCCACAGGGGGGGGCGCATCATGTGGGGTGGAAGGACCAGGCACCGCAGGGACAGGAGGGGCAAGGGCAGGTGTTGTGGGTGCAGGGACGGACGACTCCACCACAGGGGGTGGGGCAGCGCCAAAGGTGGTGGTTAGGATGGCGCTGCACACGGTTGCAAGGTCTGCCAGCGTCTCCCCTGCACCCGAAGGAACTACAGGCCCCAAGGAGGGGGGGGGGTGTCGGAGGGATGGGTTGCAGCGCTACTGGGGGAGGGTGTGGACAGGGAGGGGGACTCCACTCCCCTGCCTGGGGACTTCCTCGACCGCTTGCGGGGTGGTGTCACACTGGGGCTGAGGGACTGACTGGCCATGAAGGACTCTTTGTCCGACTGTTGGGCAGGGGAGCTAAGGGCAGTGGTTTTGGAGGAAGTGGGTCGTGAGGACTGCGGACTCCCACTGTGGCTGCGTGGCTGCCGTTTGCCCCCCGACCCAGTGGGTGTGCGTGACTGGAGGTGTGCGCTTGGCCTTCCCTGTTGGTGTGCTGCCTGTGTCTGGTGGGGTGCGTGCATGGGGATGTCTGGGTGTGCTTGGGACAGGCATGGGTGTGGGAAGTGTGGATGGTGCAGGGGTAGGGGGGGGCGGAGCGCTGCAGGAGACCCACTGCTGCCGTCCGTGACGAGTCCATGGTCCTCAGCAACATCCGTTGGTCAGACATCGCTGCTGACATGCCCTCCATGTACGACACCATCTGTGTCAGCAGTCTGGTGTGGCCATGGAGGACATTACGCAGCGATGTCTGACCCACCTGCAACTGCCGCAGACTCGGCGTTGACGGCAGCAGGAGAGACAGGGGCAAGGGGTGCGGTGCCTGGCACGAAGGAGACATGTGGTCGCCTAGCACGGACAGAAGGGACCCGAGCAAGTGGGAGGGTGGTGATGGGAATGGAGGGGGCGGCGACAGATGTACTGCTTCTTTCAGCTGTGGTAGCAGCCTCCGCCCCCTCTGGGAGCTCAGCCTCGGACCCGTCAGCGTCATAGTCGGTGTTGGGACTGGACAGGTCCTCCGCCTGACTCCCCTCACCCTCCGTGCCACTTGCTGCACCAGACTCCCCAGCACTGGTGGCACCGGTGCTGGATCCGTCCTCCACGTCCGTGCCGGTGTCTCCCTCGGTGTCCCCCGACGATGCTGTGGGCAAGGTGAAGAGACAGGAAATAATCAGACACCTGTATACGTATGACACATGAGTCCAAACTACATAGGTCACAGTGGATAGCATGAAAAGCATCATGAGTAACATCTACAATACTACGCACATATGTAGGCCCTGCACTACACAGTTGGTTGACCCACCATGCCACTTTGAAACAATGGAGCGCATGACACAACAGCAAAGCACTTGATATCGAATTATACAGAGAAGCTAGTGTCTGTGGACAGTCAAGCACAGCATCTGGACCACACACCGTTGCCAAAAATGGATGAGCAGGAACCATGTCTTTTAACTTTTGACACATGCTGCAAAGCACAAACATTAAACCCTGCACAACATGACTGGGTCAATACTTGTTGAGTTTCTGTTCCGACTATCATCACACACAGGCCAGACCTGGCAAGGAGACATAAGCTTTGGACATGTAGGCCTTGCCCGCACAACCCCCCCCCCCTACCTGAGACAATGTGATTGAGACAGAGGAAGGACTTACACCTCTTAATCAGGGATCACAAAAATGGGCTCCAATAAATCCTAATTGCACTCTAACTACCCCTCGTGGGGCTGACCACACATAATATTGACAAACGACCATCATCAGATAGTTGTACACAGACAAACAGGCACTGGCCAGTGTGAGGATGCACAAGCCACATTGGGTCACCCTGTACAGTGTACACATGTAGCACACTTTACGTAAATACAAATGAGGCCAGGGTACAATGCCACAGAGGCCAACCTATGCTGAAGACACTGAGAATGTCCACAGTGTTGGATGGCACACATGATTCCTAGGAAAAGGTGTCTCAGGGGACTGTAGTGGCCACACTGCTCCATGGTCCTGGATAGATCTGACTGCAACAGGAGTAACCGTCCCCGCACTATGCATATCTCCCCCTCATGCACATCATGTCTGAGGCCACAACATCGGTCATGCATGCTGCAAGGCAGTTCATTTTAAGCCTCACACTCCTATGTTGAGACTCTGCATCAGTGCCAACAATCATGGACCCACAAATGACTGAACTGGACAGGGCACAGGCAAGGTCCCAGCACATGTCACAGACCACCCCCACACATGATGCTGCAAGCATTGGGCACTTGGATTAACTGCCAGCCTAGATTACCTTGTGCAAGAGTGACTACACACAGACCAGGGAACACATGTCAAGGAGGGGAAGGGAGGAAGAACAGGACCAGTTGACTTTGGAGAACAGGATATGCACTGCACATATAAACCCTGGCAGTGTATCCAGGCGAATGAGCACTTCCAAAAGCTGGTGACACACAACAAACACACATGTACCTACCCCCTTCCTGCTGCTGCTTCTCCTGTAACCGCCTATCCATGTCAGGGAAGACCACCGCCAGGACACGCTTCATTTGGTGGCTCAGGCGCCGGTGCCCGCCGTGTTTGCGTGGAGGTGAGTCCCCCAGCAGGACCCGGGCGATCCTCCTGGTCCAGCACCGGATATCCTGCCAGCGTTTCCTCACCTGGGCCAAGCGCCGACTGCGACCCTCCACCGACCTCACGGCCCTGACGGCCCGTTTCCATATCTCCCCCTTGGCATAGGCGGCTACCTGTGAGGATGACAAAGTGAGACAACATCAATACACCTGCTCCATGTCACAAAGACACACATTAGAACAATTGGGCTTGTTTGAACAGGGCATAGTATGCAGCCAACTCATTGCACCTTTGTCATAGGGACATTATCCTCTGGGGATGGCCAAATGCACTACGTGGCATTTAAAGTACACAGGTGGCATGAGGGGTGCGACAGAATCAATGATCATGGCTCACACTGTGCATCACAAGCAACACCAGGATTATGGACAGCACCTCTAAGCAGTCACATGCCCCAGGCCACTGACGCAACCTCAGCGGAGTACACAGACACACACAGGCATAGGACAATCACCTGCCATTGGCAACTGCGGGTACAAACATCACTCTGCACATGTGCCACTTGACTGGGGGGAATCACAGGTGTGGGGCTAGCTCAGCACGTCAGACACACAGCACGGCTCCCTGCTCACATCAGATGGGTAGGGCATATGCATCCTCCATGCAGCTGGGGTGCAACACTCCACATAGACACTCACCCACATGACAGGGGACTTACACACACACCAATGTCCAGGGGCCGTACACATCATTTGGACACTATCACCACAGGTACACTCAACTCACACACATCTGTGGGTACAGTCACCTGTCACACTGGGGGGGACCACAGAATCACATCAGGATTATAGAAACAACATTCCCAAAAGGATTAGCCATGCTGAATGTGGCATGCACCATGCAGTGATTGTCACAGTAAGCACAATGCAAGTGAGGAGTGCAGATATGAACCACATCAGGCTCTGCATCGGAGACATAAGGCATTCCCCCCCCTGGGACCCACCATGAACAACATTGCATGTCTGTCACACCTGGACACAATGCCAGAAGTGACAGACACAAAAAAGGGGCACAGTCAAATCTAGTGGAGTCAGCACTCACCTGCTCCCCTGGTCTCCCATACAGGCAGGGGTACTGTGGGAGGATGACGTCCAGCAACACCTCATTCTCCTCTTGGGTGAATGGCTGGGCCCTCTCCACAGACCTGGACATGGTGCCAGAGGAATCACAAGCAGCAGCAGTGGTGTGGAATGAAAGGTTGTGCAGGCAAGTGCTCTCTCATAGGTCCTGGCTGCCTTATATCTACCTTGCTGGGCTGTTTCATTTACAGGAGTACAGAGTGATTGGTCAATCTCATTTGCATCCTACGTTTCCTCCAATCCCTTTAAACCTACCCCAGTGAGGGCCTTTGCATGGTTCAAAATTTGAGCATGATGTCACGTCAACAACCACTTTGCAACATAGTATATTGTCTCCAACCGACTTTTGCTGGCCACCTGATACAAAATTTTGAACTGGAAATTCGGTCTCCATGACAACCAGCATGCATTTAGGCCCTTCTACTTGTCCCTCATGTGTCCCCTATGTAATTTCACTATCCACACACAGGTACGGTGCGTTCCACACGTACCCCTAGGGCACCACTACTCCAGTGATGAAATGAAATGAAATGAAATGAAATGAAAAATGAAATGAAATGAAAAAAGTATTTGATTAAGCGCACTGCGGCCAAGCGGCTTCCTGGCGCTGATAGCAAGAGCAGCAGTCACAGAAACAGCCCGAAGGAGTTAGCCGGAGTACGCCTGAGAGAACAGAAAAGTTTTCAAAGATTTACGAAAATGGGAATAAATGGGAATGGATCGCATGGACAGGGGAAGGCTATTCCAGAAACGGGGGGCCAAAACAGAAAAGCGTGTGCCTCCAGTTCTGGTTTTGCGGAAACGGGGGACATTAAGAAGGGCCAAAGATGAAGAGCGGAGAGTGCGAACCGGGGTGTGAGCAGAAATAAGGGAACATATGAATGCAGGAGCAGAGCGGGCAAGGGCCAAAAAAACCAGACAACCCATTTTGAAAAGAGAACGCTGAAGAACAGGGAGCCAGTGAAGAGACCTGAGGACGGGAGTGATATGATGGGTTTTGGGAAGGTGAAAAATGAGACGGGAGGCCTGGTTCTGAATAGCTTGCAAGCGGTGAGATTCGTAGGCTGGGATGCCCACGTACAAGCTATTCCCGTAGTCAAGACGGGAGGTAATCAGGGCCGTGATAATGATTTTGAGTGCCTCTGAAGAAAAGAAGCGGGAGATCTTTCGAATAAGGCGAAGGGATAGAAAGCAAGAGGAAACAACAGAGCTGATTTGTGCATGCATGGAGAGATCATGACTGACCTGAATACCCAGAGTTCTGACTGAGGAGACGGGAGTGGGAAGAGGGCCAAAAGAGGAGGGCCAAAAAGCAGAAGACCAGGGACTGGAAGAGCCGCCCGTCAAGACCAACTCGGTCTTGTCCGGGTTAAGCTTGAGATGGTTAGAGCTCATCCAATCCGAGATAAAGACCAAAGTAGAGCGAAATTTAGAAGAAGACAGAGGTGAGGAGGAAAGATCAAAGACAAGCTGGAGGTCGTCGGCATAGTTGTACACGGAGACCCCCTGAGCAAGAAGAGCGGAGATAAGAGGGTGAATGTATAGATTAAATAGCAGAGGAGAAAGAGAGGAGCCTTGGGGAACACCACAGGAAACCAAGCGGGGGGGAGCAGAGAAGCCAGACAGGTGAACAGCCTGAGAGCGGCCAGAGAGAAAGGAGGCAAGCCAAGAGAAAGCAAGGCCCCGAATGCCCGCTGCGCTGACACGGTCAAGAAGGATGGAATGGTCGACCGTGTCAAACGCAGCGGATAGATCAAGGAGAACCAGGGCTTGAGGAAGAGAGGAGTCAGCCTTAAGTTTCAGCTCATCGAGGACAGCCAAAACCACTGACTCAGTGGAGTGGCCTCGACGGAAGCCTGCCTGATGAGAGGCCAGGACATGGTTCTCCTCAATGTAAGCAGAGAGGCAAGAGGTGACATAGCTCTCTAAGACCATGCCAAGATAGGGAAGAAGGGAAATAGGCCTGAAGTTAGAGGGAAGTGAAGGGTCAAGGCCAGGTTTTTTTAAAATGGGCAGGACAATAGCGGTTTTGAAGAAAGAGGGGACTAAGCCCAAGGCAAGAGAAGCATTAAGGAAAGAAAGAGGGGGAGAGGGACAGTTAGTAAATAGAGCTCTTAAAATCCGGGCCGGAGCGCAGTCGGCTGGAGAGCCTGACTTGATCTTAGCGAGCAGAGTAAGAAATGTGTCCGAAGAAATAGGGGGAAAAGAATCAAAAGTAGAAGAAAGAACCGAAAAAGAGGAAGTAGGGGTAGGGGGAGGGAGCAAGGGGATGTTGGCTTTAATCTTAATGATCTTCTCGATGAAGAATTCATTAAGCGAAGAGCAGAGGTCTTGAGAAGGGAGAGGAGTGGAGTTGGTACGATTCGAGAAAGCCAGATCTTTGACCAAGGAGAAAATCTCCTTGGATTTATTGGCAGAGAGAGCCACTTTCTCAGAAAAGTAGTTGGTTTTGGCCAGGAGGACGGCCCGCTTGTATTCCAGGAGAAGATGTTTATATTGGGCCCGAAGAACGGGGCAGTAATTTCGTCTCCAATGACGCTCAGAGCGTCTCAGATCTAATTTCAACGCTTTAAGCTCGGTATTAAACCACTTATGAGCGTCATAGGGACGAACGGCCTTAGTTTTCCCAAGCGGGGCGACCAGGTCGCAAGAGGAGGACAGCCAGGTGTTAAGCGCTCCAGCTTGGGAGTCCAAGGAGAGTTCAGAAAGATCAGGAGTAGAAGAAGCAAGAGAAAGAGAAAGAGAGTTGAGGTCAATCCGATTCCAGTTTCGAACAACAAGGTTTTTGGGTAGGGAGGGCCTATCGGGAGCACCAAGAGTGATGGAAAAGGAAATAAGAGAGTGATCAGACCAGGTGCAGGGAGAAATGCTGGGGGGAGAGAGCGTACAACTTGAAGACCAAATCTGGTCAAGTGTATGACCCTGGACATGGGTAGGGCCAACGACATGGGGATGAAAATTAAGGCACTGAAGAGTAGCCGAGAAATCCTTGGAGGACAAGTCCTCCTTAGCGTCACCCGGCCAAAAATTAAAGTCCCCCAACAGGAGAACCGAAGAATTGTTGACCACAAGTGTAGCAAGGAGTTCCTGAAGGGTAGCAACGAACAGGGGCATGTGCTGGGGAGGGCGGTACAAAAGGACAACCGTGAGAGGGGCAGGGAGATTAAGTGAACGAGCAACCAGAAAATCCACATTGGGTATAGGTGAGTGAGGGAGAAGCTGAAACTGTAAGCTGGAGCGAACTATCATGGCCACACCGCCACCCATCTTGCCGTCAGGGCGATCCGACCGGAGGGCGTAATAGGAGGAGGGGAGAATGGCCAGGACGTCAGGAAGAGAGTCGGACGAAAACCACGTTTCAGTAAGAAAAAGAAAGTCAGGGGACTCAGTGTGCAACAGGTTAAATAGTTCCAATTGATGTTTCACAGCTGACCGAGTGTTAATTAAGAGAGCAGAGGCAGAGTTGGGAGAGATAGAAACAGACGGTACAGAGGGATCTAACAAAGGGGGGGGATCTGAAACTAAGATACCGAGCGAGTCCAAGTGTAGCAGCAGTGAGGGTGCAAGAGGCTGAACAAGTTTACAGGAGTGCAGTTGAGCGGAGGTGTACACCTGCAGAGAGGCAGAGTCCATGGCCCCTGGTCCCGGCCCGTCGCGGACGGGCGCAGACGGGCTTAACTTAGGCGCAACTTCGGCGCGCCTTTGTCGCGCCCGCTGCGCTCGTCCGCTGCGCTGCCGAGGAAAAAGGGGCATGTTATAGGCGCCAATGACAGAAACAGGGCGTGGCAGGGGGTGGAGGGACCAAGAGACTGCACCGCCAACCCCAGAGCGTCCAAGATGGCGAGCTCACCCACCCCGCTCCAGTGACCAGCCGGCAAAGGAGGAGAGCGAGGAGCGGAAGGCGCTCGGGACTGCAGGCAGGTAGGAAAGAGCAGTACTTGTTTTTAAAAAAGCGCAGAGTCCACAGCACTGGCAGAGGGACTGCCGAGGTTCCGTTTTAAAAATGAAGCTGGATGCAAGCGTTGCTCCCGGAGTAGCGTCGGGAGATCAGGGACGTCAGTCAAGCTGGCCGAAAAGGTCGCCAGGCAACAGATATACCAGCCAGGGGGGGAGGGACCAAGAGACTGCACCGCCAACCCCAGAGCGTCCAAGATGGCGAGCTCACCCACCCCGCTCCAGTGACCAGCCGGCAAAGGAGGAGAGCGAGGAGCGGAAGGCGCTCGGGACTGCAGGCAGGTAGGAAAGAGCAGTACTTGTTTTTAAAAAAGCGCAGAGTCCACAGCGCTGGCAGAGGGACTGCCGAGGTTCCGTTTTAAAAATGAAGCTGGATGCAAGCGTTGCTCCCGGAGTAGCGTCGGGAGATCAGGGACGTCAGTCAAGCTGGCCGAAAGGGTCGCCAGGCAACAGATATACCAGCCAGGGGGGGAGGGACCAAGAGACTGCACCACCAACCCCAGAGCGTCCCCAGTGATACGGTCCGTACACGCGTGTGTAGGGCCCATATCACTTTGGTAGTGTTGGCGTAGGCGTACGCCATTGTGATACGGGCCGTACACGCGTGTGTAGGGCCCATAGCACTATGGCGTACGCCTACAGCAACAATACCATAGTGCTACGGGCCCTACACACGCGGGTATGGCCCGTAGCACTATGGTAGTGTTGCCGTAGGCGTACGCCATAGTGCTAAGGGCCGTACATATGCAGGTACGGCCCGTATCTCTATGGCGTACGCCTACGCCTGCACTACCCTAGTGCTACGGGCCGTACACACGCGGGTACAGCCCGTAGCACTAGGGTAGTGTTGGCGTAGGCGTACGCCATAGAGATACGGGCCGTACCCGCGTATGTACGGCCCGTAGCACTATGGCGTACGCCTACGGCAACACTACCATAGTGCTACGGGCCCTGCACACGCGGGTACGGCCCGTAGCACTAGGGTAGTGTTGCCGTAGGCGTACGCCGTACATACGCGGGTACGGCCCGTATCTCTATGGCGTACGCCTACGCCAACACTACCCTAGTGCTATGGGCCGTACCCGCGTGTGTAGGGCCCGTAGCACTATGGTAGTGTTGCTGTAGGCGTACGCCATAGTGCTACGGGCCGTACATACGCGGGTACGGCCCGTATCTCTATGGCGTACGCCTATGCCAACACTACCCTAGTGCTACGGGCCGTACCCGCGTGTGTAGGGCCCGTAGCACTATGGTAGTGTTGACGTAGGCGTACGCCATAGTGCTACGGACCGTATCTCTATGGCGTACCACTATGGCAACACTACCATGGGGATAGGACCAGTGTGTACACGTACGTGTGTACGGTCCGTGCACACACACGTACTCCTACCCAAACCCCATATAGTGATACAACCGTACACACGCCCTCAGAGCGTGTGTACGGTGCGTTTCACAGCTTACACTGGTGATAGGAGGCGCACAGGAAAGGAATGGAGGTGTATGACTCGCACAAGGATGGACATCAAATCATTGTCAGTGCAGTGCACCATGTGTAGGGCCTAGGTGTGTCAGGCAGTGAGCTGGCACATGTCTCCTCATGTTTTAACCCAATAGTTGTGTGATGACCTGTGTACACATGTCACGTGTGATGGGGCACCATGTGGCGCACTTCCCCTTCACACCTTTTACATGTGTGCATGTAGTTCAAACTTGTGAAGCACTGCATCACTGGCATGGCACAGTCCCCAACACCCGCAACTGTCCCCTGATGCCAGGTACACAGATGATGACACCTGACATCTCACTACCAGCGTGCCACGATGTGACTATGTCATGTGTGTGTCATGTGTTCCCATGATCTTGCTGTTGGTGTTCCGTCAACGGCATCTGCTGTAGCTGCATCCAACATGTGTCTGTGTGTAGATGCCCATGTCACACTATTACGCACACCAGGACACATGTGGAATAACACGTGACGTGTGTCTGTATGCATCTAACAGGGACTTGCGAGCTTAGGACATATCTGCGTAGTCTCAATGTCTGTGTGATCATATTTGACATGTACCCCTTCATGGCAAGGTGTGTGGTCTGTCCTTTTTCCATGACATGTGACCTGTGCATCTGGCTTGCTGGCAGCTGTCTGTATGAGATGACATCCTTCAAATGCACATATGTGGAACTATGTCACTCCTGTAATGTGTCTGGGTGTTCACTCACACTGGCCCACAGCTACTTTCATGGCATGTCATGTAGACCTTGACTATCCATGTTTGTAGCTGGCTCTTGGTAAGAGTATCACCTGGCTGGCATACGTGTGCAGGATGTATTGCACAGACCAGACTCTGTATGTGGTATATGTGTATTAGCTGTTGAACATGTGCTCAGTTCATTGACATTGGTGTAGTAATGTACTCAATCTTCGTTATTCCTTCCAATTTTCTGCAGGGCACCGCCTCTCCCCCGAACAATGCCAGACTTGGCTGCCATGAGGGAACGTGACTGCATACGCCGCTGCAGATTCCCGCAACGGTTAATTGTGGACCTGACAAACAGGCTGGCACCACACCTCCAACCGCGACACAGTTATCCGACTGCGCTGACCCCCAAGATGAAGGTGATGGCAGCCCTACATTTCTTTGCCACCGGTACGTTTCAATTGACCATAGCTGATGTGGGTGGCATGTCTCAGACCATGTTCAGCCGTGTCCTGCATGATGTTTTGGAAGCCATGTTGGAGCACCTGGATGAATTCATCCATTTTCCAACTCATGAGCAGTTGACAGGTATCAAGGGTGAGTTCTATGCCCTGGGAGGGATGCTCCATGTAATTGGGTCCATTGATGGGACACGTGGCTTTGGTACCACCACAGGCACAGGAGGTAGCCTTCCGTAACCGTAAACATTACCACTCCATTAATGCCCTGTAGGATAGGTTAGCCACTCCCTATTTACAACACTAAGTTAGCATAACCGAGCCAACTGTTAGAAAGCCAGCTTGCCGTTTCTGCTGCTTTGCACGCGACACTGTTGTTATATGTTATTCATTTTAGAAATGCTTACTCGACTTTGCCTTACAGGATAACAGTTTGTTGTTTAACATTCTTAACAGTGTGCTGCGACCTTCGTCTGTACATCATGTAAAGAACAAGTCTAGGACACTAGACGGTGCAGAGTGTTGTGTTCAGATTGATCGTACCACTTTTTAGACATATCATACATGCAGCTGCCAATATCTAAAGGACAAGTGCTTTTAATATGGCAGGACAGAATGTTTTAGATTAATTCGAACAGAAGAGCTGATGCATGAGAGAGCCTAGCTGATCCTGTGATGTGATTCTACTAAGCTGATCTATACGGTATGGGGTTCCCCCTGTTAGCCTAAGAGACCTTCTATTAGTATAATAAACCTATTAGTTACTAGAGAAAGGAGTGTGGCTGTTTACCACTGTCATTATTATTATGATTGCTCCTTTCATTGTGTATGGTATTGTAACAATGCTGATGGTTCTGATCTTAACCATTTGTCTGCTAGTGTTAGCCAAAGTACTGCATCTTAGGACGCGAGGTTTATAAAATAAACTCTTTAAACTTTACTGTGTCTGTATTATTCTGTTGTGGACTGCTAAATAAGTACAAACAGGTATTTCGGATTCCCACCACTCCTGAGAAATATCTAAGTCGCATGTTCTGGGTTGTCTATACATTGGGACCGCCTAGCTAGATCTAGGCTAACGAATGGGACACTAAGCTAGTCGGATATGGGGTTCTTGGTTCTGAGGGGAGTTTCTGGTACACCACAATTCTCTGAGGTCCTGGTTTCCTGCGCATAGTTCTGTGCATAAGCAGAATCCCTGCAACAGCCCTTGTGGTGTGTCTTGCTAACATGTTGATTTCCCATGTCTGTGCACGTTTTCCAGGGTCAGCACACGATGCCTACATCATGAGGCGTAGCAGGGTGCCAGAAATGATGCTGCAGCTGCACAACGAACGAGCATGTCTTGTTAGTGAGTAGACTCTGTTTGTCCAGTATTCAGCGGTATCTTAGTATGTGACGGCATCTCCTGACCCACTTCTTTACATGATGTTTCCATGTAGGGGACTCTGGCTATCCCAACATGCCATGGCTGGTGACGCCTCTCCGCAACCCGAGAACAGCTGCAGATCACCATTACAACCACGCCCATGGGCAGACCAGGCGAGTGATTGAGAGGACGTTTGGCCTCCTGAAGAGCCGATTCCGGTGCCTCAACAAGACCGGCGGGTCCCTCTCATATGCACCGGTGAAGGTCTGCAAAATCTTCCTCGTGTGCTGCATGCTGCACAACATGGCAGTGGAGAAAGCTGTGCCACTCATCCTGGATCCCGATGAGCAGGAACATCCACCCGTGGAGGATGACGGCCTTGGTCACGAGGCAAGTGAGGAGGAGGAGGAGGAGGAGGACATCCAGAGTCAGCTCATACGCAACTTCTTCTCATAATGGTGAGTCCCTGTGTCTGAGTGTGCACGCTTGGAGCCTTGTGTGGCATGTGTTGCAATGTGTGTGTCCAGCTGACTGTATGCTAAGTGACTTTGAGGTGTGTGCTGATGTGTCACTCGAGTGCTGATGTCATTCCACACATTTTAGCTGACACACTCAATTGACAACTAGCATGGTGTCAACCTTATTCATGTAGAGTACATGACCATGCATGCAGATGACTATGTTTTTCCTGACTTCTTGTGTGTCTCTCAACCCCAGGTAGTTGCGCATGCTGTCTGCTCGTGGCATCGTTGTACTCCTGCTATTCCTCATGAGTAATTCAACGTGTGCTGAATCAGCGTTACATGCACGGACATGGTGAAAATTCTCCTTTGGGTAAGGATTCCAGCAAGGCTTTTTGGGTGTGGTAGTTGTTTGTAATGTGTGGGCACTGCTCCTGTGCAGGTTTTGTTACTATGCATACATGTCGACTCACCATGGGGCACATGACGTGGCATGACTCACATGAATTGATAGTCACACTTCGTGACAGTCATCTGTTATGGGATTGTGGTTTGTGATGAAGGCATCAATGTGTGTACAACTTCCCTCGGAAACATACGGGAGGCTACGGGTGGACATATTGCGGGACATCCCCGTATGATGCTCAATGGGGAATTGCAGCCTCTCCGTGTGCAGCAGGGGATGTTTGACTCAACCCCTTCACTTGTGTGCCAGTACAATGGATTTACAGCATCTGTGGTGCAAAGGGTGTGTCCGGTGTAGGTCCCACATGTTAATCCAATAGACCTGTGAGTCTGTTAATGTTGATGCTTTTGCATAGGTGTGAGCCTGAGTAATAAAGGTGTTCCTCAGCCTCCAGGGTGCCTCATCTCTGTCAATGCAGGTCTCTTGCCACTGTGCATGCGGCATCTCTGGCATGGTTGTCAAGGATTGTGCATATGAGTCTTTGTGTAGATTAGCAACCTGCATGCTGTTCTTCATGTATTTGATTCTCTATTGTGCATGATGTCCATGGCTGTGTATGTGTTTTGGCATGTTAGCCCCCCCCCCACGGGCCATCAACACCTTCTGGGGTGTGTTTCCTATGCGCAGCTCGGCCTTCAGTTTCATGATCCGTGTCAGTCATCTTTGGTGATTGTGCATCCTTTGTCTCTGGGTGTGCCATTGAAAACCGGTAACTCCTTCCTTGACATACACCTGTTGCAGTAGTCCTTTCTGACATCCTAGTCTTTGTGTGGATATTGTGGCATGGTTCCCAGGACATGCCGCCTGCTGTTGCAGCCACTGCAGCAAGGGCACACGTAGTTTCCAGATTTGGCAACACACACACATCAAAGGTGCTCCTCCCTCAACACATTCATTTGGCTGTCTTCAGCTTGTCTGTGCCACAGTTGCGGCCACGCGGTACCAAAGGCTGGACCGTCTGCACATGCAACGTGCACATTGCACGACCCTCAGGTCCTTTCATGACCCACATCACACTACAGTCTGATGTTGCAGCCACCCTCCAAGCAAGGTCCATCCACATATCTCCCGCCTGCTCTCAGGCACGCACTGAGCGCACACACAACACCTTTGCATGATGAGTGTGCAACTCCGACTGCCTACACAGCGCTGCCACACCTTCCAGGACCTGTCACACCCACCAGGTCATGTCCCTCCTACTCCCCACCGGCTCTGTACCCCTGCAAGGCCATGGGAGTGGGACTCAAGGCTTCTGCATGTAGTATGCTTTCGTCGTGAGGCACATGGCACAGGTATCATCTCTCAGCGTGTCAATCTACAATGTGTCCAGGACCCCCCTATCCACCATCACATGCGCACACGACCTCATCATCAACTCGTATGCCATTGACAGCCAGGCGCTCCTCACCCTCACCAAGGACGCAGACATTTCCAGTTCCAATATTCACGATTGCATGGGATCCATAGATGAATGGCAGAACAGCAGCCACCTGAGGCTGGACTTGTACAGGACTGAGGTCAACATCTGAGGAGTGTCCCCTTACAGCTGGGTCAACTGCTTGTGTCCCACCCACAGAAGCCCCTCACAGGCACCCAGTGTCCACGCACACAAGATGTTGTGCATCATGGATTGCTTGCTCAAATTTGCCATGGTAATCACCAGCATCTATACCTCACACTGAAAAACCCTCAGCATTATGCACATGATCCCCAGATAGATCCACTCCAAGGTAAGACAGACCATCCCCCAGGTCCACGACAACATCCGTGTCAAATACTGCCCTGCCCTCTACGGAGCAGCCTCATCCAAAATCCAGGGACACTTGTCCACATCCAGGCTGCATCTGCACACCTCAGCGTCAACATCCCGCGCCCCAGCCACATCACCGTCCAGCAGAGATAGCTGCAATGGATCACTGTGTGCTGCAGGATGACCTTCAGACTCCTCACCCACACTCAGGAGGCAGGCCACAACCCTGACCCAAAACCAACCTTGTACCACTGTCATCCGAGACCCCGTAGTGCCATCTCCGTGCATCCAACCTTGACCTGGCCACCATTCTTCAGACACACCGTACTCCTGCATGCAGGACATAGTTCTCCCACCTGGGAACACATACCTGGGACTCCCTCCCCGGGAAGCTCCAAATTAGGCATGACCTCTACGCCTTAATCTTACTCTTCCAGATAGGTGTGTCCTCACAGTTTCCCTAGCACCCCCTCAGCAGCTTGAGGCCATCACAGGTGAGTATTGTGCTCCATGTCTGCATTGAATGATAACTTGTGACCCATGTGTATCCTGTACCAGACTCAGATCCCAGGGTATGGATGGGTGGAGTTGGTTCAACACTCAGGCATAGTTAGACATTTACACACACATATGTTGTGGACTAATGCCAAATGACAGCAACATCTCATGAGAAGAGAAAAAGAATTTATTTTTGGTGGAGTGAGTCTTTTGTTAGATGTGCTAAGGTGCTCTACCGGGTGCATAGAATCCAAAGTTCACAGGGGGAGATGGCATCCTTGTCAGTTGGAGTCATCAGAGTCCAGACCACAGTGTTGGTCATCATTGGTCATACTGTGACCAGCAAGTCCATGTGGCAGAGAATGTCATTGGGTGAGGTGCTGCTGTTGCGCCAGAGGTCCAGGTGCCAGGCCAGGTGACCTGGGAGATGTAGATGGTCCGCTGACTCTCACGGTCTTTTCCGTGGACGACCCACCTTCCTCGCGGGACCCTCAGATGCAGGCCTTGACGATGTCTGTGATGCTCCGTCGGACGAATCCTCCTCCTCCTCCCTCCCTGTGGCTGGTGGTGGTCTTCGCTTGGTGGCACAGGGAGGGTTGCCCATATTGTCGGCGATCCAACGGAGTGAACGGCTCATGTCCGTTTGCACCACCAGGAGCTCAGCCAGTCTTGCCTCCATCCGTCCTTGGTGTTGTTGTTGACTGGCATGTAGCTCGGCCTGCAGGTTCTTCATCTCGTCGAGGGTCCCCTTGATGTCTGTGAGGCTCGACACAACCTGGCTGATGCCCCTGCTGTCACGCCGGTATGTGTCCAGGATGTGGCGCATGTGTGCCGTACCGGTTCCCTCAGCTGGCTGGTCAGGTTCTCGCCTCCGCCTGCCTCCACTCCCACCACCCCATCCCACACGAGCCTGGCCTGCCGTTGTCGGCACATCAGGTCTACGGGACCCCTGAGGGATGGCATTAGCGTGGTCGTCTGCCTCCTCCTGGGTGCCCGGAGAACCTTGTCCCTCCTGGTCCGACTGGCTGTGTTGTTCAGTGCGAGCAGGGCTCCTGGGTGTCTCCTGGGATGTGGCAGGAATGGGGGTGGTGGTTGGCACAGATGTACCTGATGCAGGTGCTGCAGGGGCTTGGGCACCAGAAGGACCAGGTCGGTCGGGGTCATCCACGGAGTGGTGGGAGTCGTCGCTGCCGGTGGGATCATCTTCACGCTG
Organism: Triturus cristatus; assembly: GCF_964204655.1. Taxonomy (NCBI): domain Eukaryota; kingdom Metazoa; phylum Chordata; class Amphibia; order Caudata; family Salamandridae; genus Triturus; species Triturus cristatus. Next base: position 473,244,344 of record NC_140581.1, on the reverse strand, counting down.
AGCCTGGGACTGTGATTGTTCCTCCCTCATTGTTGGGGGGAGGTCGATGACGTTGCCCTGTGTGTGAGAGAGAGACAATGTTAATGCTGTTTCATGCCACATCCATGTTTCATACATATTCAAGTAGTCACAGTTCCTCCAGGTGGTTGTATGTACCTAGCATTCCTCTCAATGTACACTTGGGGATGGGTATGTTGCGGGGGACAGATTGGTATGTGCTCCTGAGTGTTTGCCAGTAGATTTTTGGCTGGGATGCTTATTTGGCTATGGATTGGTCTTGTTGTGTCACATGTCCATTGTGAGAGTGGGTAAATCCGTTGCCTGCCCCGGGGGTGTGTGCTTGTGTGAGGGGGGGTGGGGGTGACCGGGCCTGCTGTTGGGTGTAGTGTGATTTGTCATTGGGTCTCCCAGGTGATGTGTCTGTCCCCTCATGGTGCAAGCTGGCATGACAGTGTGTGTGAGTTCCTGTGCTGGGTATGTGAGCTAGTGGAGTTGTTGTTTGAGTGTACAGTGGTCACAGGAGGGCCTTGTGCTGCCTACAGCAGGGCCAAGTGTCAGCTACCTTGTCAGTACTTTGCCAGTCCCTGTGCATTGGGCATGGTGCATGGGTATGTACCTAGGCCATATGGGCTGTGGGCATTGGTGTCTGGTTCTGAGTTGCACAATGTGTTGTGTAAGCCCCACCCTCCCAGCATCCCGGACATCCAATCTTGGATTTGTGGTTGGTGTGGCCTGGGACATGGCATTACCTTAATTTGTGAATGGGGCATGGAGACGTTAGTGGCATGAGCGTGGTTTTTGGGTGTGGTTGTGTGCAGTGAGGGCTTGGGGGTAGTTGCGTGCATTTGGTGTATTTGTGGTGTGGATGCCATTCCCCCCATGTTACGTGAGTTGTTTGTGTACTCACCAGGCTCTGCGACTCCTTCGACTCCGTGTACTCCCACTGGCGGAAGCGTGGCCATCACCTTCTCCTCCCAGGGATGGTAATGTACAGGTCTGCGGGGCAGCCCGCCTCCAGTGATGTTACTCTGGGCGTATTCCTGGTTCATTTTCCTCTTGAGTGCCCTGCGCAGATCGTACCACCTGGCTTGGCATTCATGCCTGGTCCTTCAGATGGGCGCAACAGCATTCACCTTATCGACGATCCTCTGCCAGAGGCTGGTTTTTTGAGCTATGCTGGTCTGTCTGACCAATGTTCCAAACAGCTGTGGCTCGACTCTGATGACTTCGTTGACAAGGAGCTCCAGCTCCGCCGTTGTGAACTTTGGATTCTTGTCTGTGGGCATGGTGTGGGGTGTGGGTGTGTGGGTGTGAATGTGACGGTGTGTGTGTGAAGGTGAAGAGGGGGTGTTTGTGAAGGAGGTTGTGTGATGATGTGTCAGTTAAGGTGTATGGGTGCAGTTGTTTGTGGTGTCTGTGAGCAGTGGGTCTGTTGCAATGGCTCATGGGTTGTGTGTGTGGGCCCTTTTTATTGGTCCATTTGTGGGTGTGGCTGTGTTTGAATTTGTGGTGGGTGTGTTATAAGAGGTAGTTGTGATTTGGGCCTCTGTTTGCCTGTTTGGATGTGCCAGGTCAGTCATAGAGATGTATTTTGTCATGTTGACGTGTTTTGTGGTGTTGTGCGAGTTGAATTGACCCTCCTTGTGCTGTTTTACAGTGTCCTGGTTCTGTACGAGTCTTTTTCGCATAGGTACGGTCCGTACATACACGATGCTGGGTGAGGGTGCTGGGGTACGGTGTTGGGGTACGGTGCGTACAGGTGCGGGGCTGTGCTACGGTGTTGGGGTGCGGCGCGTACAGGTGCGGGCTGTGCTACGGTGTTGGGGTGCGGCGCATACAGGTGCGGGCTGTGCTACGGTGTTGGGGTACGGTGCGTACAGGTACGGGGCTGGGGTAAGGTGTTGGGGTACGGTGTGTACAGGTGCGGGGCTGTGCTACGGTGTTGGGGTGCGGCGCGTACAGGTGCGGGCTGTGCTACGGTGTTGGGGTGCAGCGCGTATAGGTGCAGGCTGTGCTACGGTGTTGGGGTATGGTGCGGAGGGGGGGTACGGTGCTGACGTACGGGGGTACGGTGCTGACATGTGCAGGGTGAGGGGGGCTGTACGACTCGTATTCAGGCACAAGTTTACCCGTGTACATGTAGGCTACAGCGTTCGCTCCGCACGGGGCCTTTTACATGCGGTTGTGTATTCGGACAGGCGATACGGATCGTACTTGCGCGCTCGGACTTCTGTTTTACGATTTGCACGTAAAAATGTCCGGCTCCCTATCGGACACTTTTCCCGACGCTATTCGGACGTAAATATTTACGACTCCCTCTCGGACCATTTTCCCGACTCCATTCGTATGCATTTTTCACGTACGAATCGTACTTCGCCGTTTGTACGGTACTTGTACGATTCGTACGTAAAAAAATACGGATACGAGTCGGACGGTAAATTTTTTTAACGGATCGGAATCGGCACCTTATTCTCAGAGAGATACTATGATAATTACCCACAAGAAATTGGTTAGTTAACTGGTCCACAGTTGTCTCCTTTCTGGGAACAAAGCAGCCCATTGTAGCACTTGACTATCTCAGGGTAGCCAAGTCCTACTCAGGGGATATGGGATGGGCTAGTAATGCTGGTAAACAGTCAAAATATTGAATTTTAAATATCGAGTTTTAAATATTGAGTGGACATAATATCGACTTTCAGAAATATAGTGGTGCAGACTATCGAAATGCAGGTAAGAAATATAGTTTTTCATAATATCGAAGTTAGTGATATCGACAGTCATATCGTTGTAAAGAATATCGAATTTTTTGTGTGTGTTTTAAGTGTTAGTATTTTGTAATGTATGTTTGAACTTTTTTAAAGTAATGAATTAGTACGTTAATTAATTTTTGCGTAATTTAATTCCGTAGCGGGTTGTGGGTTTATAGAGGAATAGGGTGGGAAGTAATTTAATTATAATTTATATTTTAAGAATTATTTAAAATTAATTAATTATATGTTCATTACTTTTTACGTAATTGAATTCTGTAGCGGATTGTGGGTTTATATAGGCTGGGAAGTAATTTAATTGAAATTAATTAATTCATGTTTTTATTAATTAATAATGTGGTATTTAATAATGTATATTGTTAATTAAGTTCATTCATCTATTAATTAATTATACATTGATTAATAGCAATTAATAATTAATTGGTAATAATCTCAACTATGTTATTTGTTTTAATTAGTAATTCATTAGATATTCATTATTAATAATGAATTTGTAAATATTTTAATTTTGTACTTTTTTTAGGAGTGGATTGAGAGTTGATAGGGGAGTAGTGTAGGAAGTAAATAAAGTTATTTTTATTATTTTTTATATAATATTTATTCAAAGTTATTTTATAGTGTTAATTCTGTGAATTCATTTAGATTTGATGGTTAATTCTATTGTTAATTGTTATTAATTAATTGTTAACTAATTATGTTAATTTAGTAATATTTTACAATTTTGTAGGTGACGTTTATAGGGGAAAATGGTGGGAGGTAAATTAAGTTTGAAAAATAATTACTTGTTAATTAATGTTAATTATATTGCAGGAGTGGGTATACTAAATTATACCCCTGCGCTATCCAACGCTTTCCCTACTGTTGCTCTCACTGGAATGGGAATAGTAATTTTTACCCACCCGCTATCCAACACTTTCCCTACTGGTGCGCTCACTAGAGTGGGAATATTAATTTTTACCCTCCCGCTGTCCAACACTTTCCCTACTGTTGTACTCACTGGAGTGGGAATAGTAATTTATATCCCACCCGCTATCCAACACTTTCCCTACTGTATTTTATCCCATACGCTATGCAACTTTTTCAGTATTGTTATATTTAATGTAGTGTAAAATATTATTTAACAAAAATATATATTTATTTTAATGTTTTAACTTATTATATATAATTTATTTTTATATTTATATTATAGGTTTATATATATATATATATATGTAATTATATTTTGAATTATGTTATTAACATTTTATAAATAAAAATAGTAATTATTATTTAATATTATGAAGATAATATATAAACAATGTATGTTTATTTTTGTATTGCATTTATTAATTATACATTTTAACATTTTTTAATTATTCTTAAGTATGTTTTACTTAATTATATTTATTATTTAATTAATTTTATATTACTTTTAAGACATTTAAAAAAGTCGATATTTTTGCAAACTATATTCTTAATGACGATATTTAGGATTCTATATTTTTGTACTTACCTGTTTGTAGATAGGAAGTCAATGTTCTGTCACTCGATATTGTTACTTAGATATTGTGGCAGCTCGATATTCTTCTCCTCGATATTCTGTCAGTGATCCAGTAATGCCAATTCGCTGGCCCGCAATAGCAATATTCAGCAAATGATTGTTCAGAAAGTGTTCTTTCTTTGGAACAGGAAAAGTTGATTTCTCTTCCAGTGGATACTCTTCACTAGTCATAAGCACTGAATAGTAACATCCACGCGCGGGGACCCCGGAGCATATATACGCTATACGCCAGTAGGTAGTTATAGTTAGGACCACGTTTCCATAGGAAATCCGCAACATTCTATTTTGAATAACTTTGGCGCCGGTCGACGAATCCTCGCAAATTTTTCAAAATAGGTGGGGCGCTACGCTCCGCTCCTACCCTGAAAGTCTCGGGGGGATTCGTCAAGCGGGGGCTGAGATAAAAGGAGGGTCCCAAAACGCGTTTTTCCCATGCATTTTTCCATAGGACCTTTAGACAGGGCTACAGCCCGAACGGCTGAACAGAATTACTAGAAATTTGGCAGAGAGGTAGTCCTCAGGTCAAGGAAGTGCCTTTTGTAGGTTTTGTGTAAATCTGTTCAGTAGATTCTGAGAAAATAGCCTTTAAATCAATATATATATCTGAGCCAGCTTACGGTGCGCTTACGGTACGCTTACCGTACGCGTACGGTGGCGTGCGCGAGCGCGATTCTGATTGGCTCTTAGATCTAAGTAAACATTCGAATCGGCCGAAACCAGGAAGCGGCGGCCATTTTCTCTCTCGCACTGAGAGTCATTTTTAAAATATAAAGCCCAAAAACATATAAAGGGGCTGTTTAGACAGCTCCCACACACATAGCCATGTTGAGGGAGTCCCCAAAGATCCCCCAAGGCCAAAAACGGATTTTTTATTTTTTCGGTAATTTCGCCGATTACGCTTACCGTACGCGTACGGTAAAAAATTAAAAAAAATAAAAAATTATCCACACTCTCTCCACCCCGTGTGCAAATGGTGCCCGAAGGGCACCATTTGTGCATGGCTTATAAAATATACGAAAAATTAAAATATTACCTTTCAAAACGAAGTGCATCATATGTCCTCCATGTGCGCACGGTGCGCGAAGCGCATCGTGCGTACATGGCCCATCTAGCGTAACGTGGGCACGCGGTGCGCATAGCGCACCGCGTGCCCACCGTGCGTGCACGGCACTAACTGCGTAAAGTGGGCGCGCGGTGCGCGAAGCGCACCACGTGCTCACTGTGCGCGCACGGTGCGCGAAGCGCACCGTGCGCGCACGGAACGAACTGCGTTAAGTGGGCGCGCACGCCACGAATGGCGTAAAGTAACTTAGCATTTAAAAAAACGTACAAATTCACTGAAAAAACCATAGGTTTCACACACGTTATAGTTAGGAATTAGCATTTAAAAAACCTTGCAAATTCACTGAAAAAACCATAGGTTTCACACATGTTATAGTTAGCGGAAATTTTACTGATAAAAAACCAATGAAATTCCCCCGTTATAGTTAGTGCAGGCAACTATAACTCACGCGACCGCAATCTTCTGCTGATGACATATGTGTCTTTATGAAAAAAAAATATTTGTAATATATGTATAGCTAAAAATGTATGGAAGAAGACATGGGCAAATAAGTGTCTAAATACAGTATTAGCATCAGCAGAGGATTGCGGTCGCGTGATTTATAGTTGCCTGCACTAACTATAACGGGGGAATTTCATTGGTTTTTTATCAGTAAAATTTCCGCTAACTATAACATGTGTGAAACCTATGGTTTTTTCAGTGAATATATATATATATATATATATATATAATGTGTGTGTGTGTTTAACCAAAAAACTTAAAGTACATAGTACCTTCAATCATGTATATCCTACTTGTAATTCTTCAATTTTAAGAATAATCCAGGACACCCAAGTACGAGTGAACGTCGCCATTAAAATTGAATGGAGCAACCTTGGGTGTCCTGGATTATTCTTAAAATTGAGGATTTACGAGTAGGATTTGCACGGGAAGCCAGACCGGACCCAGGACCGCCGCGTTAGAAAGCTTCATTACACTTCCGGACAGACACGTAAGAAATATATATATACTTCCCACCCTATATATATATATATATATATATATATATATGTATATATACCAGTAGGTAGTTATAGTTAGGACCTTGTTTCCATTCAAAAAGCGTTTTTTCTTTTCCCAATAACTTGCGCCGGTTGACGAATCTTCGCAATTTTTTTCAAAATTAGTGGGGCGCTTCGGTCAGCTCCTGTATTGAAAGTTTCGGGGTGAATCGTCAAGTGGGGGCCGAGAAAAAAGGGGGGGTCTTAAAATGCCTTTTCCCCATGTTAATTTCCATAGGAAACTTTAGACAAAGCTACAGCCCAAACTGCTGAACGGAATTACACCAAATTTGGCAAAAAGGTAGGTCTTAGTTCAGAAAGATCCCTTTTTTTTTAAAGGGTGTAAATCCGTTCGGTAGTTCCTGAGAAATTTGAAAAACAAAAAGCTTCGATATCTGGCGCAGTGGTGGGTTCGCGAACCCTCCTGACCACGAGCTTCATTTTAATTGGCTGCCAACACTTCAAACCAGGAAGTGTTGGCAGCCATCTTGTGACTCGGTAGAACAGAGTCACAAGAAAACAGAAAAAAGAGCTTAAAAAACAATAAAAGGGGGCAGGATTGAAACACCCTGACCCCCTAAGCCTGCTCAGGGCCAAAAAAAGCATTTTTTTAAACTAATTTCAGTTGAATTCGTGCTGGGGTCGTGATTCCTGACGAAATTATTAAAAAATGTTAGAGCCACAGAGCTGCGTTACAGAGAGGTGTAAAAAGGGGCTTGGCCTTGGACCACCTCTCTGCATAGCAGCTCTGTGGCGCTTACTGTAGGTACCTGGTGGGCTAGTTGGCCCCCAGGGACCCTCAGGATTGAAGGGGACCTAATCCCCCAACTTACAATGCGCCAGGGGGTGCGTTTGCACAGTGGTGCGGGAGGGGGCGAGACCAGATATTACAAGTGCGCTAACACACGCCCTGGCGTGTTGTAAATTGGGGAATTAAGTCCCCTTGAATCCTGGTCTCACGTATAGTCATTTATATACTCCAACTCTCACATACACTGCCTTTTACATATATAGTTACTTGGACATGTACCACATGTACCGCTGAGACATCCATTCACTCACCAACACACTCATACACACACTCACCCACCCAAACAGCTGTTTCCACATGCAATGTTGAACCCATACACCCAGTGAGTCAACCACTTGCACACCTATGCACAGAGTCACACACCTCCCACCCACCCACACACACGCACTCAGTCTCCCATACAAATACTCATGCAACCAATCAATAACCCATATAGACACTTATGTAGCTACTGACCAACCCATGCAGCAGCTTACACAACAGCAGACAGACTGATACAGACATTCACACAGTTTTTTCACTAACCCATGCATTCAGTGAGACACATTTAATCACTCACTTATACAGTCAGTCACGCACCTACTAAATCCTTCATCCATATACTTATACACCCACTCATTCTTCAGTACACCTTGGCATATATATAAAACATATTTAAACTTTACAGAAACACACAGTCACTTGATAATGTCTTCAGTGATGTCATTTGAGATGACATCAGTGATGTCATCAGTGATGTCACTGACCATGTCATGAATGATGTAATATGTGACATCATCAGCAGCGTTGATGAAACAGTGTCAGTGCACTGTAACTGTTCCAGGATCATAGATTCTTATAGAACTGCGGGACGAAGATCGGCGCGTGTTTTCAGCAAAGTCGCCTAAGTCAGCCTTGTCTCTGGTATCACTGTATATAGCTGCTGTTCACATTGAATTTATTTTATAATGGTCGACTTGTATAAATTGTGGAAACCTTGTACATAATCATCACACTGTCACTTAGGTTTAGATTCCCTTTTCACTTGGGACACTATGCACAAATGTTTTTTTCAATAGATTTGGAACAATGTATATATCTTTTTGTCTTCCCTGAAAATGTATAAATTGTGTTATACTGAATCATTGGTCTTGGTGGTTCCTTCTCCCTCTGACATTAGCCAAACCCTCCATATCGCGATTGTGCTATTTATTACAAGTATAGTTTGTACTAATCCACAGGAACCATTGTTTTCCCTGTGCATAGTCCAGCTCAAACCAGTTCTGGGAGCCATTGGCTCCCGCTCTGGCACGAAACTGGACAAAGGACATGGGTGTAGCCACCCCTCTGTCCTGCCCCTCACCTAGGAGGGTCCCCTGAATCTGTCCAATCCTCTTCCGTGGGTATAAAATGAGTTACCTGGCTACAGGACATGGACTTTTACATGGACAAGATTCTACAAGAAGGAACGACTGACCTTCGACCATATGGACACCTTGGACTTCGCTGGACCTCGACTGGGCTCGACTTCGTCCACCTTTCTGTCCGAAGCTTAGTTTGTGCCTTTGCTCCATACGGGCTCCATGCAGGACCTGTGGTGCACTTATGACAACCGAAGAATCTCCCTTGGAGTGAAGGAGTCACTCCCCTGCTTCGCAGGCACCTAAAACGCAACTGACCGGTCTGCTGCTCCTGAGCTCCTGCGGACTCCAAAGATTTAAGCAACACAGGAGGTGGGTTCCCGAATGTCCCTGAGGTCAATCTGCCCTCTTACTGAGTTTGAGGCCAGTATCCCTCGTGGGGGCTGCGTAACCCGAACCCCTGTGTACCGTGTCCATTTGCAAGCGCATATGCTTGTTGGCTATTCCCGAGCTTGTGCATTGGGTTCCGTGTAGTCCTGAGCAGTATTCACACCAAAGAACTCCGGCCTCCTCGCACTGTGTGCTCCGTGGGCTGGTACTTTGCAATCTTGCTTGAAGTCCCCTCATGACTCCTGGTCCTTTAGCCTGTGGGTCCCACTGAGGGTCATCTTGATTGTTATTGGGCTTTCCTGGTTGCTCCAGACGTGCCCCGACTCCCCCATTGCTTTGTGAGTCCCCTGGATCTTGCTGGTCCACACAGTAACCTGCTTGACCTTCCTGCCTGGGTTGCTTTTGCCGAGGCTTTTTGGTGCTCCCGCCGGAAACCAACCCCTCAGCACTCAACATCGTTTGTGGGACAGCTCACCTCCGGCTCCTGGTTGTCCTCGATGTTTCCTGGTTCTCGTGGCTGCAGAGTCAAGCTTCCCTTCTTCGCACCTGCAGCACCCGACATTGGTGGGCATTCGTCTCCCGAGCCCCTTGTCACTCTGAAGTGACCCAGACTCTGTCCCCTCTGTTTTCAGGTTCCTTCCTTCCAGAATCCAGGCTTGGATTCCACCGGACCCTTTTCACCTTAACAGCAGCGGTACTTAAAACTGCATTGAAGACCCAATTGGCACTCTCTGGCCACAGGTCAGTCCTTGGTAAATGGTACCACAGGTACTCAGGGCACTGTGACTAGGGAAGGCCTCTAAGGGCTGCAGCACTTATTGTGCCACCCTTAGAGGCCCTGTACCTTTCCTCTCACACACTGCCTTTGCAATCTGCGTGTTTTGGTGCAGAACAAAGTGAAGAGTCAACATGACACACATCCCTGTGTGCCATGCCTACAACCCACTGCCATAGCTTAGATCAGCCACTATACCAGTGGTGAGGACACAGGTGCATGAGCCCTGTACCCCTACAGTGTCTAAGCCAATTCTTAGACATTGTAAGTGCAGTGATGCCATTAAGAGTATATGGTGCTGGGAGTTCGTCATTACGAACTCCACAGTACCATAATGGCTTTACTGAAAACTGAGAAGTTTGGTATCAAACTTCTCAGCACATTAAATCCACCCTGATGCCAGTGTGGGATTTAATGAAAAATGCACACAGAGGGCATCTTAGAGATGCCCCCTGAAAATCGACCTACCACTAGTGTCCAGGCTGAATGGCTGATTTTAGCTGCCACCACCAGACATGTTTCTGAACCCCTGGGTCAAGAGCCTGCTGCTCTCTGAGGCCTGAAACAATGCACATCCTGGGACGAGGTGCTAAGCCTCCTCCCCCAGGATGGGCAGGGTCCACGAAGGGTAAGCTTCAAAGGCTTGCCGCATTTGTGAGCTTCCCCAGGCCTTTTGCTGCTTCCAGCAACTGGTCCCTACCAGTTCTGGCCCTCACTTTGGGCGGGAGAACCGGTGGGAAAGCCAAGTGAAGAAGGGAGGTGTGCCCACCTTTGCCAACCCCACCCCTCAGGTGGGGGAGGCAAGGTGAAGCAAAACTCTTAGTCCCCGCCATCTCGCAGATAGGGGGACCCAGCCAACCAGAGTGGGGCATATGCCTCCCTCCCACTGAAGCGTGGCATAATAGGGGGTGTACCCACCCCAAGGAAGAAGCCCATTGGTCCCAATCTTTACATACCTGTGATGCCCCAAAGTCTAGTATTTAGGGGCACCTCCGAACCTTGCCTCTTCAGACAAGCAACGACCAACAAGAAAAGAAGAAAGACCGAACAGCCGTACCGACGCTAAGAAGAGGAGGGCGCCCACTGACTTGGCCCCAGCCCTACCTGCCTGTCCCCACCTCGAACCTGCAGCAGCAAAACTCGTGTCTGTTCTGCAGCCAGCAACCTCAAGAACCCCGAGGACCTGCTCTGCCTTCCAAGGAAAAGACTTTGTCTCCCGTGAACACCGGATTTGTTCACCCACAGACTCCAGCTCCAGCAAAATCCATGAGTCTGCACCACTCTGCACCTGTCGCCTACGGCCCGAGTTCGAGTGGCCCAACACCACGAGGAGGTCTCCCTGGCGATCGTTTTCTGAGATCCAGTGATCCCTGACAAGCCTCAAGCCTCCAGCCGACCCCTGCAGCCCCAATTCGGAAGGTCCCCCCAACCGCGACCAGGAGCTAGTAAGAAGATTCAACCCTAAAAGACACCCCTGCACCCGACGGGTGGCCCAACCGACAGTGTCTAGCCAACCCCCAGAATCCCAACTTACCTCTCCAACTGGTGGTCCTCCAAGAAGACCTTCGTCCCCAAGCCTGCAGTGTGTTTTCAAACTGGAGAATCCCCATTGAAAGTAACAGGGCACCTGAAGACAAAATAGTACCCTGCACCCGGCTGCCCTAGGGCACCTGAGGGTGTACCTTTGGTGCTAACTTGAAACCCCATTTGCCCTGAGCTTAAGTCCAGGAGTTTTGCTCCCACAACCTTGTGGCCTGCTCGTGAGCAGCCACCAACCGAAGGCCCCCTACCCCCATTGGATAACATTGGGCCTCAGCACTCTGCACCGGGCCGCCGTAGTGCCACTGAGGGTGCTTTGAGAGTGTATCCTCGACCCGGGGGACCCTTGAGTCTAACCCCAGAAACACAACTCCCACAACAAAGTACTTACCTGAACCGATAACACTATTTTCTCCAGTAGGATGACATTGACTGTTTTCTATGAAATAATTCTAAGTGTGGAGCTGGAAAATCTATAGAAGTCTCTAAAACTGTATCCAAATAACCAAAACACTTTTACTCAACTTTTTACAGGAACTGTCCCAGTGTAATATCCAGGTATACTACACTCTGTATGAAAAGTAATCTGCAAAGTAATTTACAGGGCCTGCTATTGAAAAGCCATTACAAAGTATATGTACAATATTTTAAAGTATTGCATTATCAGTAATTCCACTGTAACCAAACCAACGTATATATACAACTGCAATTCAAAGCTGTATTAAAACTGCAAAGTATAAATCACTTACCTGTGCCAGCTTGCTTGGTTCTAAGAAACAAAATAACCAAAAGAATATTTTTTATACAAAACCAATTGATCTGAAGTTCAGTGTTTGAGTGTGTGCAATCATTTGCCGAATGAGTGTGTACAACAAATGCTTAACACTATCCTCTGAAAAAGCCTTACTGCTCGCCCACACTACCACAAATAGAGAGTAAGGAGCTATCTACTTTTACCTCTGCCCACCTTTGGGGTTCCACTGGACTCTGTGCACACTATACCTCCCTTTGCTATTGTATATACAGAGCCAGCTTCCTACATCATCTGATTGTAGGGGGCCACAGTGGTCCAAATAGACACACGCAAGTGGTCTGTCTGATATTAGTAGTGGTGTCTGTGCTGGACGTGCAACGGTTGCACCCTTCATCTGCTGACAGATGTCAGATTTTAAGACAAAATTATTTGTCTGTTTAGTTAAACCCGGCCACCAATAGCGTTGTTTCTGTAAAGAAACCATCGTGGTAGTCCCTGCGTGTGCAGAACCTAGACCCTCGTGTCCAGCTAGTATTAAGCCTAATCTGCGATCCATGTTTGGTATTACTCTATCACCCACGCCTGGAATCTGAGCATTCGGAATGATGTTTGCATAGGACTTGTAGGAGTACTTGAGTCGGAAAGCCTTTCTGCAAGGCTGCCATGTTTTTGCATGAAGCAATGACAGCTAACATTATCTGTCAAGCACGAGACAGAAGGTCAGGGCACTCAGAGCCTGCACCAGTTTGTTTTATATTTAATACTTTGGGCAAGAATGATTGTGCAAAGAGCTGGGAACTTGACCTTCCTAGTCCCCACAATTTTGGAAAACCAAAAACACAAGGTACAGGATGGCTCAGCACACACCTAGGGTCAAACAAAGTATAGTGTCACTATACTTTATTTGACCTTAGGTGTGTGCTGAGTCATCCTGTACCTAACATTATCTGTCAGTTTATTCTAGTTTTTGAATGAGTGATTGCAGCTACAGCAGCAGTACATACTGCCCCCTCAGGGCTTCATCGGCCAATGAATTCCCTTCAACGTGAATGCCCACACGGTGATGACTGAGCATGTGTATCACGTGAGCTCCTGGAAGTTCGTTTTCAACTCAGCTACTTGTTCCCTTAGCATCTTATGCTTAATTGTGCCACTTTTTGAGTCTTTAGAGCCATTCCGACCCCAGTAGTGAAGATATTCATTGTATGACTGGACACAGTAAAAAGAATCGCACACAATCAGTGTGGGGAATTCTCAATCCGTATATATTAGTGCCAGTAATAGGGCTTTTAGTTCTGCCAGCTGAGCTGTGCAGTCTCCTAGAGACTGTGTCTTCGTATCGCTGGGATGGAATTTGCCATCCTGTATACGACCCTTCACAATCGCACATGCAGCGCTGTATTGTGGTATACTTCCTACGGCCAACTGAGCAGATCCGTCAGTGTAAATACTGATCTAGAGGCATTGTTTCCTTTGGCAGAGGATATTCTTGTTCATATTTCAGGAATGCTTGTGTTTTTAGACTAGGGTCATATCTGTATTCTACATCTGTTGCAGTGAGAGAATTAGCCCATTGTACCCATCTTGGATGTAAGACTTTAGCATTAGGAATGCTTGCCTCTGTAACAGCCATCAAGGCTGGTACCGGAGTTATGACAATTATTCGTTTCCCCTGAGCCAGTGCTCTTTCTGTTACCACAGCAGTCTGGACTGCTGCCAGGATTTTTTCTGTAGCAGCAAAATGCATTTCATCGTTTGTGTACAAGTGTGATTTGTATGTTGTTGGTACTGTTTCCCATTCATTGAAGGTTAGGTAAGTGTACCCAGATTGACCGGCTATAATACGGATCACCAGATTGCGTACATTCACGCGCATCTGCCAGTGTTTTGATGCTCTCATGTCAGGTTGTAGGGACTGAAGGATATCTGTGTGTTCCTGTATCCAATGCCTAACTGAGAAATCAAGTCATATTAAGCCGTAGAAAGGTTTTACTTTTTCTGCGTAATCTAAAATGTATGTTCTGCCAAAGGTTTTTCAGCGATTTAGGAGGTTGGAGCAGTGCACACTTTTCTAAAAAGTTAGCTGCCAGGCTTTTACCTTCACTTGATAACTAGTATCCAAAAAATAGGACATTGAGGTGGACTATTTTCGATTTTTTTAAATTAAATTTGTAGCCCTCAGAGACCAAAAAATTATGTTGCTCACCCTGGACAAGTGATCCTTTAAATCATCATCCTTCAGATAAATATAATCTACATAGGACAATGCCTCTTCATCCAAATTCTGAAGGAACTCTGTTACCCTAGCAGGGAACAACCCAGGGCTATTCTTAGTCAACAAAATTGACGCTGGGAACCTAGCGCTGGGAAAGCTGTCAAATACCTGCTTTCAGGCGCTATATTTTGGCAGAAGAATCCTTGTGATATATCTAGCGTTTTGTATTTTTTCCGCACAGTGTTATTCGTTAATGCGACACTGTGTGCATTCTGTGCTGCAAATGTTTTAGTGCATGTGTTCAGATGTCTTTAGTCTAAAGCTAGATGGTATGAATTATCGGATTTCGTTACAGGAAACAAAGGGTAATTCATCGGAGAGGTGCAACTTTCAATTACACCCTGGTATTCAAGTTGATCTAGGATCTCCCTGACCTGTTTTTTCGCTTCTTTTATTGGGTACTGTCTCTGTGGACTTAGAGTAGTTTTTAGTGGGATTTTATGGTGAGGTAGTTCCGCATCCCACCTAACATGGTTGCGATATAGTGCTGGAGCAAGGGCTACCACCCACTACTGCACGTACGGGTGTTTTAAGTATATTGGAACAAGGTCAGAAAAAGCCTGTAAAATTACAGTTTCTCCTTTCGGGAAATCCATAACAATTTTAGGCGGCCAATATCTTTCAGCTATAAGGATGTCATATCCAAAAGTCAGGTTCTCCCAAAAGAGACCTTTAATTTTTCTGGGTTTGTCCCCCTCCATCTGGAGTGTTATCTCATATAACCTATGTGGGACACTTACCCTAGCATCAGGTGTTTCCACCGTGATATGCTCACTCAACTCCGCTGTCACCAAAAATTCTATCAGGTTCTGGCGAGCTATTGTTACTTCTGCTGCGCTGTCTAGCATTGACAGAGCCCGTTCCCCGTTCAGAGGTTGAGTCCTCAGAATTCTGGGCATGTCTTACTTTAAGATCTGCTACTTTCATGTTTTTTAATTGAGGTTTTGATTTTGGCTTTTCTTCTTTTTTGGAAGTATAATCTGAAGTGTGTGCGTGTCGCTGGACTTTTCATGTTCTTCTTGTCTGTGTTCTGACCGCCCTTCCCTCTTGGTGGTTTTTGATTAACCGTGAAATCAACTAGAGGAACGTGTATCAGTATCCTAACACCTGTCAGGTTTATCTGAAAGAAACACATAGTGATAGATTCCTTACCTTAGAATTACCCCTAGGTGTCAGACTGGATCCAGAAAGTTTTTGTCAGCAGTACCCTTGCGCGTCGGAAGGTGGCGTCGTGTGGCTCCACGTCCGTCGTTGGCATTGTGGTCGCCGAGATGATGTCGCGGCAGCTACTTAGATGCCGCCCTCACGCGCTGACATCAGTTCTTTATTTTTCTGCACCAGCAAGCGCAGATCCGGAGAGAGCGGTACACCAGTCACTTTTTGACAGAGTTTTTCAAGGCCTTTTTGTCTCTTCTTTTCGAGTCGTTCGACTCCTGGTGCCGAAGGGATGCCCGGTTTCAAGTCCTGCAGGGACTGTCATTGAATGATGTCGGTGACGGACCCGCACCGCATGTCTGTACTGCCTGGGGCGCGACCACGACCCCAAGTCATGCCCCGACTGCCATGGCGCCGAAGTCTTTGCGGGAGATGTCCCGAAAGCTGCTTGAAGTCCAGCAGTCAGCTCCACGCCATTCAAGGTCCCGGTCCCATGGGAGTTTGAGGGACCGGTCATGGAGCCATCACCATCGTTCTTCGGGATCGAAGTCTTTGCACTCGGCGTCAGGTAAGGCAAAGCCTCACAAGAAGTCGAAGAAGTGTCATCGCTCACCGGCTTCCCCTCGCCTGTCGCGGCTGAGGGTGCGGGTGGTGCCTCCCCCGTGGCTCGGTGTCGCCGTCTGCCTACCCACCCTTTCCAGGTCCGTCGGCGACTCCAGCCCAGCTGCAGGAATTTGTCAGCAATGGCTGACCTCCGTCGGGCCCCACCGGTGCGCTTTTGGGCCCCACGGGCCCGACTGGGGGTCCTCGCCCTTCACAGTTGGCGGCTTCAGTTCCGGCATCGCTGTCGGCAGGGCCCCCAAGGATCCAGGCCTGGATCCCGGTCGACGCCGGTTGACCTAGTGACACCTCCACCGACGTCGACCCCACCGGCACCACTCCCGACGACGCCGGCCCCGGTTTCAGCCCTGATGTGGACACGGTGCCGGAAGAGCGTCACTCAATGCCGATTCCGACGCTGATGGGGCCTGTCAACCCCTATGTCGAGCCTCCATATTTTCGACCTGTCCCACAGCCTTTGGAGGAAGATGAGGACTGGGAGGGGTCTGAGGACCCTCTCACAGCACAGTGTGAGTTTGACCCGGACTGGGTTGAGGATTTGGGGGATGCTAACGGTCTCGACACCTCTCCTGACCATAGCCTGCTAACTCCTCCTACTGTGGCTACGGAGGAGGGTGCGAGTTGAAGTGGTGTTGCGTAGGGTGGCTGAGGCTATCCACCTGGAACACCCTACAGTGGCCGTCAGGACTAACCTCTTGACAGAAGTGCTTCAGCCGGCAGCTACCGTATTGCCGGACTCTGCCTCACGCATTGACGGACCCGCGATCATCCGCCTCCAGCGCTTTGCCGCGGACCAACCCATTTTGCCAGCTATTACTCGCCGAGCACGGTTCATTAATTTAAATCCTTAGCACTACTGTGTCCCCTCCCTAGTCCTAGGAGCGCGCCTTCCCGAGCGTACGAGACAATCCTTATTGATTAACTAATCCTATTTAGGTCTAATATTGGTTGTCTCTGCGGACCCATTCCTTCCAACTTGCCCTGCTGACTCGGCGCCAATCCTTGGACCCCTAATATTCGGATCCAATCCTTCCGATTCCGGTCATATGCACAGGCTTTGATTATGTTGTCCTGATGATGATCCCAGTATTATGTGTGAGGATCGAAACGTCGTCGACAATTGCATATACCCTATATGTTCCTATTGATATCATACTATGTACATAAGGGTTTCTATGTAATGTTTGTTAATTTTATTCTCTAACCTTTTTCTCATTGCCACAAACATTTTTTCGCCTGAACAACTTCTTCTGTAAAAAACTTTCTTCCTTATCTGCTGTACGGTACACAGGCTTGTGTCCTACTTTGAGAATTCTTTTGTATTGTGTTGTTTACATTACCTTATTAGTAAAAATTTATGACCACTGTCCGGCTGGACAAGTCTCTGAAAATAAGAACTGATTGGGTCCTTATTTACTCCCCTTTTTTACTCAAATCATGCCTAGGGACCCCTGTTGTTTATAAGTACGTCTGCGGAGCCACTGCGCCACTGCTTCCTTTTAATGATGCACTTTCAGATGTTCTTTTGGGCACCTGGTCCAGGCCCAACACAGGGGCTCCTGTGGATAGGAACGTGGCCCGACGCCATCGCCCGGCCCCGGGCGACCCCCTCTTCCTCTCCCAACACCCAACCCCTGAGAGCTTGGTTGTCCAAGCCTCCACGTCTCAAAGCGCCTTCCCTACCACACCTCTGGATAGGGAATCCAAGAGACTGGAACAGTTTGGGAAAAATATTTTTTCTACCGCCAGAACCCCCTGATGGACATGCTCTTTGATGGCATTTGCTTTTTTGGCAACAAGGCAGATAGTGTGTTGGAGCGTTTTAAGGACTCGTGGGCTACGGCCAAGTCCTTGGGCCTTTCAGCCACTCGCACTCCTCCACCTTCTGCTTTTCTCTCCTTTCGTGGCCACAGAAGGAGCGCCTCAACACGTTTGCTCCAGAGCCACTGGCCGCAGCAGCAGTCTCAGCGCGGCTGCTGGCGTGGGACCTGCAGAGGCGGGTCAGGGCGCCAGCGGGCGGGTCAGTCCACCTCCATACCGGCCACCACTGCCTCCAAACCGTCCTAGTCCAGTTTTTCAGGCCCATCACATGCCAGTGGGTGGCAGGATTTGCCATCACCTCCCCCACTGGCACACCATCACTAAAAACAGGTGGGTTTTACCAAACCGAAGGGGCTACTCCCTCCCCTTTGAGACTACCCCTCCAGTCATGCCACCCCAGTACCACCGCATGTCGGGGGATCACTTGGAACTTCTTCAACAAGAAATTGTGGCCCTCTTGGCCAAGGGGGCCATCGAGCGCGTTCCTGCACCAGAAGTAGGTTGTGGTTGTTATTCCCACTACTTTCTGGTGCCCAAGAAGGACAAGGGCCTGCGTCCTATCTTAGACCTCCAGAACGTCAATCGCTTCCTCCGGAAGGAGACGTTCAAGATGCTAACTCTGGCTCAGGTCTTGTCTGCCCTCGACCCTGGAGACTGGATGGTAGCGTTGGACCTGCAGGACGCATATTTCCACATTCCCGTCCTGCCAGCCCACCGGCGTCACCTGCGTTTTTACGGTAAGTCACAAGCACTTTCAGTTCACTGTGCCCCCCTTATGCCTTACCAGTGCCCCCCCGGGTGTTCACAAAAGTGATGATGGTGGTCGCAGCTCATCTGCGCAGATCAGGGGTTCCAGTCTTCCCCTATCTCGACAACTGGCTGTTGAAGGCGGGATCGCCCCAGGCAGTCGTCTCCCACCTCCAGACTACGGCCGACCTCCTGCATTTTCTGGAGTTCTCCATCAATGTGCCGAAGTCGCACCTGGTTCCCTCTCAGAAGCTCCTCTTCATCGGAGCGGTTCTGGATACGGTGCTCTTTCGGGTCTATCCTCCCAAACGGCAAGTCCAGGATATTCAGTCTCTGATTCCGACCTTTCGGCCTCTATCCTGGGTTCGGTCAGGCTGACCCTGAGGCTGCTGGGCCTCATGGCCTCCTGCATCCTGCTGGTCGATCATGCCAGATGGCATATGCGGGACCTGAAGTTCCAGTGGGCACAGCACCAGGGGAACCTGTCCGAGTCCGTCCAGGTCTCGGAGGGCACTGCAAGACAGTTGCAGTGGTGACTCACAAACCGGCATTGGGTCCATGGCAGATCCCTCTCCCTTCCCCAACCGGAGCACACAGTGGTGACGCATGCGTCCCTCCTGGGATGCGGCGATCACATGGGAGAGGCAGAGATCAGAGACCTCTGGTCTCCGGCGGAGTCCTGGCTCCATATCAACCTTCTTGAGCTTTGAGCGATCTGACTTGCACTGAAGGCATTCCGTCCCTCTGTCCGGGGAAGAGTAGTGCAGCTGTTCACGGACAACACCACAGCCATGTGGTACTGCAACCAACAAGGCGGGGTGGGGTTGTGGACCCTAAGTAAGGAGGCTCACCGTCTCTGGACATGGCTGGAACATCAGAGCATTTCCCTGGTGGTTCAATACCTGGCAGGTTTGCTGAATGCCAGGGCGGACGAACTCGGCCGCAGGTGCATGATGGATAATGAATGGCGTCTTCACTCGGACGTGGCGCAAGGTTTCTTTCAACAGTGGGGAGAGCCTTGGTTAGATCTATTCGCCACCGAAGAGAACGCGCAATGTCAGCAGTTCGGTGTGTTGGAATTTCCAAGGCAGCACTCGCTAGGTGACGCTTTTCGTCACGAGTGGAGTTGCGGTCTGTTGTATGCCTTTCCGCCTATACCACTTCTGCCCAGAGTGATGAAGAAGATTAGGCGCGACCGGGCCCAAGTCATTCTTGTGGCTCCGGACTGGGCTTGAAGAGTTTGGTATCCCGAGCTACTCAGTTTGATGATCGATCCCATGATCCGACTTCCTCTTCGGGAGGATCTATTGTCGCAGCAGCAGGGGTCGGTCCTCCACCTGAACCTGTTCAGTCTCCACATCCTTGCCTGGAGATTGAGCGGCGGCAGTTGATTCCTCTTGACTTGCCTCCTAAAGTTTGTAATGTTATTCTGGCGGCCAGGCGGCCCTCCACTAAGTTGGTATACGCCTCCAGGTGGAACAAGTTTGGCATGTTTCACAGCAAAGGCTGTGGATCCCCTTTCTGCCCCTCATTCGGAAGTCCTTCTGTTCCTTCTTTCTTTAGCCCAGCAGGGCTCTGCTCTGGGCACTATAAAGGGCTACCTTTCTGCTATCTCGGTCTTTCTCAGGCTCCCTCATCAGCCCTCTCTTTTCAAGTCCCCTGTTGTAAATGGATTCCTCAAAGGCATTACTCACCTTTTCCCTCCTATTCTTTTTGTGATTCCACAGTGGGACTTGAATCTGGTTCTTACATACTTGATGTGAGCTCCCTTTGAGCCTCTTCACAATTGTCCTCTATGTCTCTTAACTCCAAAGACTGCTTTCCTGGTTGCCATCACCTCTGCTAGGCGAGTGAGCGAGCTCCAGGCTCTTTCTTGTAAACCTCCTTTTCTATCTGTCCATCCGGACAAGGTTGTGCTCAGAACCTGTCCATGCTTTTTGCCAAAAGTTGTCACTGCTTTTCACATTGGGCAATCCATCACGTTGGCCACCTTCTTTCCGCCTCCGCATCCTTCTAGAGAGGAAGAGAAGCTCCACCGACTGGACCCAAAACGTGCGCTCTCGTTTTACTTGAATCGTACACAACAGTTCTGGGTGGATGATCAGCTCTTTGTTGGCTACGTTGGCTCAAAGATAGGTCGGATCGTACACAAGCGGACTATATCCAGAGGGGTCGTCTTGTGTATTAAAGCCTGTTATTCTCTGGCTAAAGAGGAGCCTCTGGTGGGGCTGCGCGCCCATTCCACCAGGGCGACGGCAGCCACTACAGCATTGGGACATGGTGTCCTCCTGCAAGACATCTGTCAGGCAGCTACGTGGGCCTCGCTGCACACTTTTACTAAGCACTATTGCCTTAACAGCCAAGTCCGGAGAGACGGCTTCTTTGGCCGTTCTGTTCTCCAGGACTTCCTGGTGTGATCTTGATTCGCAGACCCACCACCAGGGTTGGTATTGCTGGGGTATCTATTCTAAGGTAAGGTTCTATCACTACGTGTTTCTTTCAGATGAACAAGTTACTTACCTTCGGTAACGATATATCTGTAAGAAACATTAGTAGTGATAGATTCCTTACCGCCCCAACCATCCTCCCCGTTCTGCAAACTGATTTCTAGGGTTAAGGTCATCCCTTTCAGGGCCCTAGTTTGAAGACACCAGTGGTCAGTATCCTGCATGGCTCTGCGTTCCTGGTGCGGAAAGTCGTGAACAGAACTGATGTCAGCGCGCGAGGGCGGCATCTAAGTAGCTGCCGTGACGTCATCTCGGTGACCGCGATGCCAACTACGGACGCGGAGCCGCACGACACTACCTTATGACGCGCAGGGGTACTGCTGACGAAAACTTTCTGGATCCAGTCTGACGCCTTGGGGTAATTCTAAGGTAAGGAATCTATCACTACTAATGTTTCTTACAGATATATCGTCACCGAAGGTAAGTAACTTGTTCTTTAATGTTATCACGGTTCTTAAGGTTCTACCTCCTTTCGGCGGGCTCCTGTTGAGGAGACCCGACTCTGGGTTGTGATCTATTCTGTTATTATCCCATTTTTTCTTGGAAGAATCAGGTGCTTGCTTGGTGTTATCCTTTTCAAGACCTCCCATGAGTTGATGTTATGTTGCTCTAGCTCCCAAACTATCTCCATCTAATCCAGCATTGCTGTCACGTTCCTTTTGTAAAGGAGTGAAATCCCTCAGGTGTTGGTGTATTGCAACTGCTGCTGCATCCCCTTTAATGTTTGCTAATATGATAGCTTATACCTGGGCACAATTACCTAATAATTTCATCCCTAAGTTCATAGCAGGTTCAACTCTATACTCATTCTGTATTTGTCTTAATACATTTGGTATTACTGCTAATGTCAGGATACCATGAGTTCTGGTATATATGGCAGCAAAAACTGTACCCCAGTGGTACAATCCTCCATTTGGGGAGCTATCCCCATTATCAAGCAGATTGTTAACATTCTGTGTTTTTCTTGAGGGCTTGTGTGTGGAAATACTGACTCTGACTGTGTTATTTTTTGAGGTATCCAGAATGGCATTTGCTCACGTTTAATGGCCATATTTACCATAACTGAGTGTAGCGTGTGTGGTGTTATTTTAGTTGTAGATCCCTAAATTTGTCCTGTTTGTTTGGCCCTTGTTGGCTGAAGTGTGAATGTTCTCATCACGAACTGTGTCAGATTTCTGTAAACTTTTATTATTTCTTTATGAAGTGGACATAAGTTTGCAACTGTCATTGAGTCAATGTCTGTATGTGGTGTTTAAGCCGCAAGGACTGGCCAAGGGGCTCCAACTCTTCCGAGCAGACCTAGTCTTACTTTGTCTTTTGTGTGGGAGAGGGCGCCTTTAGACCAGTTTATGTGCTCCTGAAAGGTGAGCGGAACTTCAATGTCCTCATATGGACAGTATTCATCTGGTGTTTCATCTTCAGTGTAAGAATGAAATGTAGGTGATTGTGCATCTGCTTGTGGGAATTTAACCCATGAATAGAATACCTCTGTTCTATATGACTCATGAGCCTCAATCACAAATGTTAGTGTCCCACCCCTGGCTGTGACTCCATAGTCTGCTAGATTTAAAGTAAGGGCAGTTCTGACATTTTCTGAAATGTTGATTTCACCTTTTCCTTCTTCCCTAACTGTAGCACGCCGTGCTCGCACAGCGGCGTCTTCGTCATCCATTGTTGACAAAGGTTTCTCAAGGAAGCGCTTCAAGGAGACTAAGTAAGGTTGTATGCACAATAGGAACTGTTTGTCCTACAAGCTTGATAAATCTTCAGCCAATACATAGGATATGCCTACTCAGCTGTGGCGGATAGTTCCCTTCCCACTCCAGACGTCTCTGAGAAAATGTGAGTAGGGGTCTCTGAGAATAGCACAACTGAACTACTCAGATTTGACTGTTAAATAAGTACCAAACCAACAGGGCCGGCGCCATGTTGTGTAGTTCCTATAAACCTATATAGGACCTGTGCGTTTTGACAACATACACTGTAGGATTGGTGTCCGGACTGATTCTAGACACCCCCACGGGGTATTTTAGCCTGTGTACCAGCTAGCTCACAGAGCCACTATAAAACACTCTTACCAAGGAGAGCATAGTTCTTGGCACCTCTCGAACATAACAACCCTGATCCCTTAGAATCGTGGAAACAGCGCAATACTTTTCGCTCAGACACTCGTGCTCACTTTGTCTCAGAGAGATACACAGAATAAAAGGTCGGGACGTTTTTCAATAAGCATTTATTGAACCAGCGTTGTTTTAGTGTAAAATTGGTGTGCTGAAACAACCATTAGACAGAAACAGATCTCGATGATTAGAAGCACTAACACAGTAAAAGGATGGTAGATTTCTACCATCGTGCTAAAACAATGACTACAGTCAAGTATATAAAATACATGACAGTTATAAATGCATACTCCTATGATGCGACCCTAAGTAGATGTACCTAAGTTTACATAGCATGTATGTAGATGTAAAGCCAAGAATCCCTCTAGGATAAAGTCAACCCCATTACCTGAAGTGCGAGACTGTGGGACCCCGTCTTGGTCTCGAGATGGACACCCACCCTGCAAGGGATTTCAGACCACTGCGAGAGAGTCGGTGTGCAGGAACCTCAGCGTCTCGCGTCAGTGTGTCCCCATGGAAGTCCTTTTCTCATCTGACTACCTCAGCAAGATATGGTGTTTAATACCCAAAGTGGTATCCTGAGGGATTCTACCTTGCTATGTCATGTCAGACCTAGGATGACAGAAGGAATGACCCTTGTACAGTTATTATGCGGGAGGTGGTAGTCCTGCCAAGTTTCCAAGAATTCTCATGCATAATGGATGAGGCTAGTTTTCAGGGAGGCAGTACCGTAACTAGGTAAATGATCAGTCCCAGGAACCCTTATGTAGTGTAATGGTAGGGGAGAATATAGGTGAAAGGTTGAGTTGCTCCTTGAGCTTATATTGGGGTACCTATATGAAACAGAACAGTTCTTTATTCATTATCTTGTTTAAAAAGTACGCCAATAGCCCGTAGCCAACACGTTTCATCCTATAAGGACTTCTTCAGGGCTGTGACTTATATGTGAACATCGCTAGTTCCTCGGAATATAGTAACATTAGAAGCGATCCAAATTTTATCGTCTTTTTCAGTACAAGGATTGGAGTACCTGTGCCCCCCAAGGAAAGCATTGGCATAGCCAATAGGTCTCGCCTTTGGGACCTTATAAGTGTTTAGTTATCCAGCACAATATCCTTGGTGCATCAACATCAAGTGTTGCATGGCTAAACACTTATAGGGTCCCAAAGGCGAGACCAATTGGCTATGCCAATGCTTGTTTTGAGTGAGGGGCTCGTGCAGGTATGCCACTGTGAGGTAGAGATGCTGCAAGTGCTTTTACCCTGTGACATTGCGCCTCTTCAAAATGTATCTTGGGTCTGGTGTAATACTTCTAGCCCCTATTCCCATCTTCTCGCACCCAATGCATCCTTAAATTTCCCATGTACAGCTGGGGTTGACACTCCTATTACCCCTGCCCTCCAGTGACACTTTACCTGTCATGGGTGGTGGTGAATGTGGTGGTGGTGGACGTGGTGGTGGTGGACGTGGTGGTGATGGACATGGTGGTGGTGGTGGACGTGGTGGTGGTGGACGTGGTGGTGGTGGACGTAGCGGTGGTGGATTTGGCGGTGGTGGACGTGGTGGTGGTGGTGGACATGGTGGTGGTGGACGTGGTGGTGGTGCTGGTGGACATGGTTGCTGGTGGTGGACATGGTGGTGGTGGACGTTGTGGTGGTGGTGGACGTGGTGGTGGGTGTAGTGGATATGGTGGTGGTGGTGGAGGACGTAGTGGTGGTGGGACGTGGTGGTGGTGGACGTGGTCGTGGTCATGGTGGTGGACGTGGTGGTGGATGTGGTGGACGTGGTGGTGGTGGACATGGTGGTGGTGGACGTGGTGGTGGTGGACGTTGTGGTGATGGTGGACGTGGTGTTGGTGGACATGGTGGTGGTTGACGTGGTGGTGGTTGACGTGGTGGACGATGTGGTGGTGGTGGACGTGGTGGTGGTGGACGTGGTGGTGGTGGACGTGGTGGTGGATGTGGTGGTGGTGGATGTGGTGGTGGTGATGGACATGGTGGTGGTGGTGGACATGGTGGTGGTGGTGGACGTGGTGTTGGTGGACATGGTGGTGGTTGACGTGGTGGTGGACGTGGAGGTGGTGGATGTAGTGGTGGTGGTGGATGTAGTGGACGTGGTGTTGGATGTGGTGGTGGTGGTGGATGTAGTGGATGTGGTGGTGGTGGTGGAGGATGTAGTGGTGGTGGACATGGTGGTGGACGTGGTGGTGGTGGTGGACGTGGTGGGTGGTGGTGGATGTGGTAGTGGTGATGGACGAGGTGGTGGTGGTGGACGTGGTGGTGATGGACGTGGTGTTGGTGGACATGGTGGTGGTTGACGTGGTGGTGGACGTGGAGGTGGTGGTGGACGTGGTGGTGGAAGTAGTGGACGTGGTGGTGGTGGTGGTGGATGTAGTGGACGTGGTGGTGGTGGTGGAGGACGTAGTGGTGGTGGGATATGGTGGTGGAGGACATGGTGGTGGACGTGGTGGACGTGGTGTGGGTGGACGTGGTGGTGGTGGACGTGGTGGTGGTGGTGGATGTGGTGGTGGTGGTGGATGTGGTGGTGGTGGACGTGGTGGTGGTCAACGTGGTGGTGGTGGACGTGCTGGTGGTGGACGTGGTGGACGTGCTGGTGGTGGACATGGTGGTGGATGTGGTGATGGTGTACGTGTTGTTGGACATGGTGGTGGTGGTGGATGAGGTGGTGGACATGGTGGTAGACGTGGTGGTGGTGGATGTGGTGGTGGTCATGGTGTTGGTGGTAGACGCGGTGTTGGACGTGTTGGAGGTGGACGTGGTGGTGGAGTTGGATGTGGTGGTGGACGTGGTGGTGGTGGACGTGGTGGTGGACATGGTGGTGGTGGACGTGGTGGTGGTGGACGTGGTGGTGGTGGTGGTGGATGTGGTGGTGGTGGGGGACATGGTGGTGGTGGTGGCCGACTATTAGTCGGAGGGTGCTGGCAGAATGCGAATGGAGAAGAGGATCTCGAAGGAGGCACATGGTAGAGCAGAAAGAGGCTGAATATTAGATACAATAAAATATAAAGTGCATTAAAGTGCAATGCTCCTTTAATTAAAAAAAACACGTTGTGCCTGCAGTGAGAGTGGCTCCCAAAGAAAAGAAACAAGTTTGCTTCCGGTGTTCAGTCCGTTTAAACTCCTTTTATCTTGACGCCCAGTTTGTTCAGGTGCGTGTGCGCTCGGTGAAATCTTGTGTACTGACTTGTCTTGTGAAACCTGGCTGTATTTCCCAGCTACCCACGTGTGCCAGTCAGCAGCCTGAATTAACTTAATTTACACCACATGGAGTCTATGTCAATGTCATCTGTCAAAAGACAAGACGTTAATGCATGCAGTCACAAAACTCGGAATCTAGGAGATTTCATGGAACAGCAGAGTCCCAACAGAATTAAACTGAAGTGTGTTCAAGTTATGAACCTTCTGTCAGTAATTAAATAAAAGATTTGGTGAAACAACAGCGAAACCTTTCTGACATGTTTTTGATGTGGAAACATTAATAAACTATACCATGCAAACCAAGGTCGGTTTCAGAGGCAGACATGAGCATTGAAAAAACAGCTCTGTTTTAGAATTGCTTTTGTTCTGCTTATCTGCGTGAGAGAGAGGGGGAGCAGGAGGTGAGCCCAGGAGTGGTGCGTGGGTGCGCGCTCAGTCTGCTCATTTTCAAGCACTGCACTCGTGCTTGTGGCGCGCCCCTCCTCGCTCCCTCAAGGTGGATGCCGCCACAAGCACAAGTGTGTGCTTGAAAATGAGCAGAGCGACGGCTAAAGGCCCTCATATGCAGAGCTTGCACGCTGCGTAGCCGAGACCTAAAAAAGCATTCTATTAGAAGCAGATGTCACTAATGCTTTTTCCTTGGGGGGGCATACAAACTCCAATCATTGTACTGAACAAGACGATAAAATTTGGATCACTTAATGTTACTACATTCCGAGGGACTAGCGATGTTCGCATATAAGTCAGACGGCTGAAGAAGCCCTTGTAGGACGAACCGCCTTGGCTACTGTGGCTACTGTCCATTGGTGTACTTTTTAAAGAAGATAATGAATAAAGAACAATTGGATAAAGCCATTCTCTCCATATGTATTAATTACATGTTGGGTCCTATACTGTTGTGAACAGTGCTGTTGCGAACAGGAATGTAAATCAATGCTGAATTCAAATGCATTTTATTTGACATAACTACTAACTTTGAGTGCTGAACCACTAATAATTAATTTGTTTTGAAAGTTGCTTTCCATTAGAAGTAGAGAGGTGCTGTACTTCAGGTTCGTTGCACCATTAGAAACATTTATACTCTGCCCAATATCTTTGTTGGCAAGTGCAGTATTTAATTGCCTCGACCCCTCTCTGTTCGTTCTCTGTAAATGGTAGTGTATGTTTTTTCCTCACATGGGGCTTGACAGACAAACCCAAGAATTCCTTATACATGCATCAAATTGTTCTTCGACATTTTAGCTTTAAAATGGCTTCACTGGAGGGCGGGAGGGCAGATGGGATGCTCGCTCGTAAATAAAAACAAGTACTGAAGTGGATGCTTGCTTGGGGCCCGAAGGGACGGTTAAGTGCAGGTGATGACGAATTTCACTCACCAACAACACTTGAACATACAAGCAAATGTTTTCCAGTAGTTCCTGCTCCATGGGTGTAACCAAGCCCAGAAAAGGAGGGGATAAACAAACAAATATCCCACTAGCAAAGAAGCTGTTTTTAACAATAGTACAACGAACCAGTAAAAGCCAATGGGCGCCTAGAAAGCTACAAACTGATCACAGCATGTCACGAAGAGACAGTGCATGTGTTGTCTAGGCTCGACCTAAAAAGGGAACAAGGAGAGGGTGTATCGGTATGGAGATACCATGAGCCTTGCGATTCAAATTGCTGTTCTTTTCTTTTCGTATCGCTTATTTCCCACATTTATTTATTTCCTTCCTTTCAGTAGAAGAAACAGCACATGCACTTAAAGACTACAGTAATATTTGTTAATCTAAATGGCAACTCATTTAAAAGTAATGTGAACATTTTATGTACACAGTTTAGTAAATTTCAATGTTTTTTGAGTGTTCCTTTCATTTATGTAGTGAAGCCATAACTGGTTAAGCACCACTCATTTGAATAATGTTTATGAAAAAAGAAATAATTAATGCAGCAAGTGACCCTTGCATTTTCATCCTAAGAGAGGGAATCCTCATTTTTTTTAGGTTTGCAGTTCTTTAGAGATTGTTCTGATTTTCTTAATATGATTTATATGTATCTAGGACAATTTTAAATAGGAAGACAATAGGGATATGCAACAAAAATAATTATTTAGTCTTTTATTCCTTCCTTGAAGTTACAGCTAGTTAATGTTATTTCTATTGCAACACTTCTTAGACAACACCACATATCATTACTGCATTAAGAAAATATTTAACTAAATTGTGAAAATTTCCAAATTTTCCTTTTTTCACAGTTGTACTCCTCATGGAATGACCAAACATTCACTGATGATGACTGCCTTGTACCACAAGAAAAGCAGGACAGTACTGAGCAAATAAGCGTTGGGGGACCATCGGTGAATATGGGACGTGCCAGCATCTTGAAGAAAAGGAGCAGTTTTAAGGCATATCATGAATACAGTACAATAAATGAGCTATCGCCAGTCGAGAAAAATACTTATGTAGTTGGAAATCCAAAACAAGACAGCAATATAATCCTAAGCGTGCAAAATGACAGCAGTGTCCCACGACTAAATGGACCTCAAGCAAAAACAGTGAACGTGTGTGACAAAACCTCTCATTTCAATACTAGTGGATATAACCCAACTTCTGCAGCTGTTGTCCCTTATGCCAATGGAACAACTAGATCATCTGCACTGCATCAGTATGCTTCAGAAGAATATAGTCAAATCAGAGTTAAAGATCTGAATGAAAAGCAGCATAAACGTGAATGCAGTGTTTTGTTGAACGATAAATCAACAGGTTCGCAGTATAAATGGATGTCAGGTCAGACAAACCAAAGTTCTCTATCTCCTCTACCAGCTTCTGTGCATGAAGGGAGAGCAGTTCACCTCTTGGAAACAAATTCAGCTCCTTTGAGTGAAATCAATGTGGCTGCTCAAAAATTACCGTCTCAGTGCAAATTAACTGTGGAAACGCCTTATGATAAAGAAAGTATGGTGTCTCTTTATGAAGCAAGCTCACCTCAGTATTATAAAGTAAGCAAACCTTCAGAAAAAACAGGATGTGTGCTGGAACCTCTTGAAGCATGTGCTGACATTTTGCTCCCAATGCAAGAATCTCCTTCACATATCACAACTCACAAAACAAACAATACTCCTCCTGATAAAGAATATGGTGTTGCCCCATATGAAGCCATTACGCGTTCTTCACCCTTTAACAATTCAACTCCTCAACAAGATCTATGCAATAGCCTTCTGCACACTGATTATTCACTTTGTAGTAGTATTATTGAGCACACTCTCAAGGAGTCTAGCTGTGAACCTACTTGTCCTGAACAATTACAGAATATGAGTGAAAATAAAATAGATTTTAAACCTCAAGACCTAAAAAGTGTTAATTCTGTCATCAAAGGAAATGTTGCCTTGTGGGATACAACAAATGCGACCTTAAAGCAAACTGTGTCTTCAGATGCAGCTGAGACTGCCAGTAACACAGATAGATTAAACTGTAGTGAAAAATGTTGGAGTGGGCAAAACTGTAGTCTGAATGAATTGCCTACCAGTAGTCTTTTGATATCAAGAAACATAAGCAAGCCTAACTCTTCTATTGACTTCAGAGAACAAAGCTCTAACGGCGTCATTCAACTTGGTAAAGCTAGTACCAGTGAACCGAGCTTTCAACAGGCTGCCAAGTCATCAAATAAATTTTTTAAGCCACTTAATTTAGATTTAGTCGATGTACCCACAATTTGCACAGAGGAATTTGTAAGTCCATTTGAATCAGATTGTCCTCTGCCATTTCAGCATGACTCTATAAACACAGAGCCTAAAATGTGTGAAATGATGGTAAAAGATCCTCAAGACTCTGTTAAAGGAACATCTTTGAAGAGTGACAAAACACATAGATTGCTTGACTATTCATTGCCCATCTCAGAAGCCACTGTTTCTGAAGCTAATGTGAAAAGTAATTCTGACTTGGCAAATACTCCAAAAGTTGGGTGGATGACATGTGGTGAAGCTGTACAAAAAAGTTTACTGCCATGCTCAAAGAGAAAAAAAGAAATTGATAAATCTAAGAATGACAATTATATTCCAGAAATCCAGCCTAATGAAAAAGACACAGTTCAAACTTTGACAGGTGCTGCAGACACTTCAAAAATTGATCGCTGTGGTAAAAGAAATAAAAAACGAAATTACTGCCATCCACAGTTCCACCAAGCAGATGATCAAACATGTGGTAAGAATTCAAGTATTCAACTGATTTTTATCTAACCAAATGTATTTCATGGAACTTTGGTTCTACAGGAATTTCATTTAATACTTAAATAGTGCAACCACTAATATTTCATAAATTCTATTGATGCTTTAAACATTAAAAAAAACGTTGTTAATTCCTCCTGTCTACCCTTTCCACTTCAGAGCTCAACAGGAGTAGTTTAGCATAGTCACAATTTCTGCCTAGATCCCTGAATATGTTATGAAAGATAATTGCTGGCTCTTTATTTTATTGATGGTAACGAGTATTTAGCCTGCTGCAAGGTGAAAAGTGAATTTTCTTTGCTATCTACCCGGCTGCTGGCTTAATAGACATTAGTACTATTTGTCTGGCCGTCTCGGATATAGCAGAGAAATGTATTTAATTACTGGACTGCAATCTAAATAGTACATATCATGGGTTCTTCCCCACGGAACTGGACAGGGCAACAATCGTGGTCCTACCAAAAGAGGGGCTCTCTAGCGATCAGTGTTCCTCTTACCGACCGATTTTATTGATCATTGCTGACATCAAGATTTATGCCAAAGGGCTGGCCGCACAGCTGGGCAGAGCCTTGACCTACCTAGTTCATCCAGATCAGTGCAGCTTAATGCCGGGTTGTAGTATGCGTCATAGTATTAGGAGGGTCCAGGTGGTGCTGCCCCGGATGGCAGACCTTGACGGCACTCTAGCCCTCCTGTTGAAGGCGTTCGATACGGTGTTGTGGGGTTTCCTAGATGGGATTTGTTATCAGGCTGGTCTGGGGAGGGGTTCCACTGGATGGTTCGGATGTATGACGTTACAACGCATACTTTTACAACGCATGCACTTACAACACAATTTTTACAACGCAACATCCACTACAACGCATTCCATTACATCGCATGACACTACAACGCATTTTTAAAAACTACCTTTACAACGCATTCCATTACATCGCATACTACCTTTACAACGCATACCATTACATCGCATTATATTACATTGCATTTAAGGTAAGTGTTGGATAGTATAGGGGTAAAATTTACTATTCTCACTCCAGGGGGTGCAACAGTAGGGTAAGTGTTGGATAGCATAGGGGTAAAAATTACTATTCTAACTCCAGGGGGTGCAACAGTAGGGTAAGTGTTGGATAGTATAGGGGTAAAAAATACTATTCTAACTCCAGGGGGTGCAACAGTAGGGTAAGTGTTGGATAGTGTAGGGGTAAAAATTACTATTCTAACTCCAGGGGGTGCAACAGTAGGGTAAGTGTTGGATAGTATAGGGGTAAACATTACTATTCTAACTCCAGGGGGTGCAACAGTAGGGTAAGTGTTGGATAGTGTAGGGGTAAAATTTACTATTCTAACTCCAGGGGGTGCAACAGTAGGGTAAGTGTTGGATAGTGTAGGGGTAAAATTTACTATTCTAACTCCAGGGGGTGCATACTTACCTTAAATGCAATGTAATATTATGCGTTGTAATGGTATGCGTTGTAAAGGTAGTATGCGATGTAATGGAATGCGTTGTAAAGGTAGTTTTTAAAAATGCGTTGTAGTGTCATGCGATGTAATGGAATGCGTTGTAGTGGATGTTGCGTTGTAAAAAATGCGTTGTAAAGGTTGTTCCCCGATGGTTCGGCTCCTTTACCACACTCCGACTGCTCAGGTCATAGTGAATGGAGTTCTGTCTCCAGTGTTTCCCATCGAACGAGGCACATGCCGGGGTGCCCCCTGTCTCCTCTGCTTTTTGCCCTGGTGATGGAACCCCTGTCGCAGCTCATACGGTGTGGTGCTCAGGTATGGGACTGGCAGGGGGGAGTTGGTCTCGAGGTCTGAGTATCGCTATATGCAGATGATCTGCTCTTGTGCTTGAGTGACACAGCGCTCCGGCCCCCGGTGTCTTAAGCTTCTTTGATTTTACAGAGAGGCATCCGGGCTCCGTGTTAACAAGGGCAAATATTGCCTGGTGGTGGTCAAAGCTGATGCTCTGGGGGAGGTTTGGTGTTCTAGCATTCCCTCTCGGCACAATTAGTGATCCACGTTTCTCCCATGCCGGACCTGACCTGAGACCTTAATTTCTGAGGTCTGGACTTGCAGCTTGACCGCGACTTCAATCGTTGAGCCACATTCCACTGAACCCCCTTGGGCGCATGGCCCTCTTTAAAATGGTGTGCCTGCCACGTATCTTGTACGCGTTGAGAAACTATCCATACTTCATCCCTCGCAAATTGTTTCATTCCTTAACTGCGAAAATTGCCAGGTTTGTGTGGGCGGGGGCTGACAGAGAGTAGCATTTCTTTAATTGCTTAACTCTCCATTTGATGGAGGCTTAGGCCTCTCAGATATCTACCTATATTACCTGGCGGTACATCTGGTCCCAGCCAATGACTGCTTCACCGGGGGGTGTGACGATCCAGCGTATCGGTTGGAGATACATACATTGGGAATGGATGGCATGTTTATACGGAGCATGCGCACCGAACGCCTTGTCTTCCTGTACGTGTGTCCCTCGCATGTTGGAGGGCGGCTCTTTGCCTTACTGGCTGGCATCGCCGCCTCACTGGGATGACTCCCCTGTGGCATGGAACGGCAGGTGTCTGCTCTGGAGGGTTTACTGCATCGGGACCGACTTGGGATCTCCTATCTTGGGGATGTCTATCAAGAGGGGAATATTATTTCTTTTCAGGAATTGAAAAGCAGGTACCGTTTACACAACTCGCAGTTTTCCAGGTACCTTCAGCTACACCATGTCCTGTCATCCAATGACCTTCCAGAGGGCACGTTGACTGAGTTTAGCCCAGTGGAGGTGAAGATTTTTGAAAAGAAGCTGGGTGAAGGGACTATGTCAACGGTTTATCGGTCATTGGTGATTCATGCTCCAGGCAGCCTTTAGGGGGCTAGGCAGCGGTGGCAAGACTGGGTGGGAGTGTTACACGAAGATGATTGCAGGTAGAGCTGGATGGTGCCTAGAGAATTGGCGATTTCAACACGGCTGGGTATGATCCAATTCAATTACTTGCATACAGGGTATCTCACCCTGAGGCAGTTGCGGCACATGCCTTTGGGCACGTATGCGCCATGTTCGCGATGCACCCTCCCGAGGGCGGACTTCTATCATGTTGCTTGGGAGTGCCCGGTTCTGCGTCCATTTTGGGAGGAGGTGGGTTGCACTCTCTCGGATGTCCGAGGCTGCTCTCTGGAGTTCACCCCCCTCCCCCCCGCTTGACATTACTTGGGCTACTAGAGGAAGTGGGGGACCCCAGAGCTGAAGAAGCATTCTTGGGAGTGGCCTGTTAATTTGCGAAGCAGGATGTGGCGTGTGCATGGAGGCCGGGGAGGAGACCATCAATTGGAACCTGGCGAGCTGGGGTAGACTGGTCTGCCATCAAGAAAAGCTTGTATTCGAGGCGTGTGGCTGCCCCCAGAAGCATGCGAGGATATGGGGTAAATGGTGTGATTATTATGGCCTGTCAATTTTAAATGGTGATGTTGTACGTCCCACATAACAATGCCCACCACAATGTTACTTGTGTATTTCCTGCATATTTCACATTGTGTGGTATGCTGTCATGCCGTAAAACGTCAATAAAGTTGGTTATTTAAAAAAAATAGTAGATATCATGCACTGTTTTGCTAGCAGCCGTACAACAAGCATTTGCAATGCAATCGGTCTCGCCTTTGGGACCTTATATGTATTTAGCTATGCAGCACATTAGCCTGGGTGCTGAAACATCTACTGTTCTTTAACATGGAGGGTAAGTAAGCACCAAACTGCCTGACTGGTAAGTAAGCACCAAACTGCCTGACATGCCAGGTATGGGAACACATGGAGAGAAACATTGCCTTTCAGCGGGAAATGGTATAGTCCAAAGCTCTGTTTGTAATATAAAATCAGGGCCTTCGGGGTCATATCACTGAAAATACAAGATTTAAAAAAAATATTATTGTCTACGGGTGCTCGTGGAAGACCATTTCTATGGACTGAAATCTAGAGAATGCTAAAGTGATTCTGGTATTTTACTGACCTAAGCTGGTGGTTTTCTATCAAGAAAGTTAAATAGAGGCAGTTGCCAGAAAAATAAAAAAAAAGGAAAGTCCCTCAGCAGAAATCAATTGTGGTATTTTACTGACCTCTGCTGGTCGTTTTTCATTAAGACAGTTAAATAGAGGCAGTTGAACAGAACAAAGAGTCCCTAAGTGGAAGCAGACAAGTCCCTAGGGCTGATCTCCAAAGCTCACAAAGTACATACACATATAAGTATATACTAAAGTATATACAAGAGGTCTCGAATGCTTGAACTAAAAAGCAAGGAAACATGATAATTTACCTAGCTTTTGGTTAAATAGCAGAGTTTATATACCGTTTGGCTGGCAGCCGTGCAAATAGCAAATACATATTTATGTTCACACCTCATGTGGCTAAATAGCAGAAATTTACTATGGGAATTGCCAAGAAACGGTCGCTGGCAAAACAACAGACATGTACAATTTGGCTGGCGCCCACTCAGAGCTCAAATAAACTTAACTATTCACCCAGCTGTTTGACTAAGTAGCTACAATTATGTACTTTGACCAGCAATTGTGCAAATAGCAAACACCTTTTTTCCCAGCTTCTGTCTAAATAGCAGACACTATACATTGCTTGGATGGTGATTTAGCAAGTAACAGTCGATCTTTACTATTTACTGCCTGCTGTCTAATCATCTGAAATTATGAATGATTGCGCTTAGCTCACATTTCAATAGGTACTTACCACCAGGTAGAACTGCCAAGAGTGAACACAATTAGCACCGATCTCTTCATGCAAATTAGTGCTAACACTGGCTAAAATGCTGTTTGTACCGGAACAGCACTGTCTACTAGTCCCAATAGCCGTTGAAAAGAATATTTGAATGTTTTCAAGTTAATTTGGCAGCCACGTTACAGAATATCACTCAGCTGGAGCAAGGGCCAAGATGCAGCAATGTGTTGGAATGATACCCTGAGCGATTGCAACTGTTTGGACTAC
The DNA here is from genome assembly GCF_964204655.1 of Triturus cristatus. Lineage (NCBI taxonomy): Eukaryota > Metazoa > Chordata > Amphibia > Caudata > Salamandridae > Triturus > Triturus cristatus. Next base: position 473,208,669 of record NC_140581.1, on the reverse strand, counting down.
TTGTAAGCATTCATCCTATCAACGATTGATGTTTGATTGCCAGTAGTATGCCTGAAAAGTTAAGACTGGCACAATTTTCCAAGCCCTTTACTGTCAATGTTTGTGAATTCCAAAAATATTAAGTTTGTACCCATTCAAGGAGTACTTCTCTTAGTGCAGATGTACTACTTTTTTTGGTAAAACGGTCACTTCATATATATAGAGAGAGTTTTTAGATGTACAGCAATAACAACAAACTTGAATCCAAATTACATCATAAAATAACTGCCAGCAATTCAACACTCCATGTCTCCAGTTGTCACTCCAGACACTTGAAAGACAGCATCCCCAACGGGGAGATGCTGAGCGGGAGAGTGATTTAGCTCAGTGCCAAAATGAGGCTAAACTGAGATTTACAGTTCGGGGATATCCAGTTAATACCATTGACCGAGCGATCACTAGAGCCAAAAAACAAGACTAGGGAATCTATCTTATTTGGGGTCAAAAAGGTACTAAGAAGAAACGAGATCGCAAATGCAACAGGGACAGTGATGAGATCAGTGTTAGACTGATCACTACTTATAATAAACTAAGAAAAACATAAGTTCTATTGTAAATAAACAATGGCCAATAGCGCTAACGGATCCAATTATAAGATTAATAGTCACTAAGAAACCCAATATAACTTTCCGTTGAGCATACTCGATAAGCAGTGCCTTGGTTAAAAGTCACCCTGAAGTAGTCAAAACAAGAAATCGGCTTTCATCTTGGAAGGGATTTTTCAAATGAAGTTCCTGTAGGGCTTGCCGCTTTGGGGGTTCAATACGTGGCAATACTATATGGCCTTCAATGTAAGACCAGAAAAACTAGAAGGTCTATATACGTGCAGAACTGAATTTGCTTTCAATGTTCTGGAATGCACTACTAAGCTACGGTATGTGGGAAGTGCTAAATTGCAAATGCATATTAGAATTTTACAACATTTGAGGGCAATAGTAAACTCAGACCCCTCCTACCCTTTGGCGCGCCATTTCCACCAATTTTATAATAATAATTTCAATTGTTTCAAGTATTTTTTTATTGATTTGATCCCTAGTTTGAGGAGAGGGGGTAACCGTGAGACACTACTTCGCCAGTTGGAGACTCCTTACATTTTGGAATTTAGATTCCAAATCGCCCAATGGCCTGAACATCAGTGAAGATCTCCATAATTTTTTAAAATAATTTTAGGGAATTTACAATTGGATTCTAATATCTGTTTTTAGTATGAGACAACTGGAATTATAAGAAATAAACATTTGCACATAAGATATTGTTAAGATATGCTGCTGGAGAAGTTCTCTAAAAAATGTATTATGCACTTTTAGCACATAGTACTTTGTTTAGTGGGCATGGATGGTCTAAAAACAATGATAAGTAGGATTGCGAATTTTTGCTGGTGATTTATTAGGACATCTTTGAAGTTGGGGGAACATTTTTATTTGATAGTGGGTATAATTTATGTGGCAATACCCACCCCGCTTTATTTTTGTGTGATTGATATTGAAGCTGTATGTAATTTGATATTCTAAGTTGATGTTTAACTAATCTGGAATTGACCTAATGGCGACAATTAAGCTCGCTATGGGCTCAATTTTGTTTTACAAGCAAAATATATGTATGTATTTATTGCTTATATCTATATATATATATAATATAATTGTATTCAAGTGCATTCAATACAATAGGAAGCCTTTTCTCTTAGGATTGACTATTTATTATGTCAATGTATACTTTAACAACGGAAACTATTATACATTCATTTTGCGCATTTTCATGTCACTTTGGGCCTCATGTAGGTAGCCAAATACCGGTCGGTAACGGCCGATTTTCGGTAAATATGCCGTTACCGACCGGTATTCAGACAAGTGAGATGTAGGAGTCCAAAAACCACTTTTCGGTAAACATGAGGCGGTAAATACCGATTCATAGTTACCGAATTCTAAAATACCGATTCATATTTACCGAATACATCATTAACGAATCGGTAAATATGAAGTGGTAAATATGAAGTGGTAAAAATTTAAAATGACATGTAGGAGCAGTCGGTAATTAAGAAATCCAGGAAAATCGGTAAATAAGAGTCGGTAATTAACACGGATGGAAAGCAGGTGGTAACCATCAACAATGCACATAAGCAATCCCAAAATGCAACAGCGTGGACAACATGGCCGCCATGTACGTCATTGCAAGGCGCCTACGTCTACAGGCAGCAGGACTGAGGGTTTGGCGACGGGAGGAACAAATCTACAGACAGCGCATCACACTATTCCAGCTGACTGATGCAGAGATACATGAGAGGTACAGGCTACACCCCGAAACCATCATGGACTTAATCAGGGACCTTCACCCACTCCTGGACCAGCCAATAAGAAGGGCGCACGCCATACCCCCACATGTGCAGGTGCTCTGCAGCCGACATCTGTTGGCATCCGGCAGTTATCAGGTGGTGATAGCTGCGGTGGGTGGGGTATCCCAGAGTTGCCTGTCACGTTTCTTCAGGAAGTTCCTGGATGCCATGATGCAGAGAATGCACCACTACATCAGCTTCCCAAACACACAGGCTGCACTGCAGAAAACAAAAACAGACTTTTATCACATGGCACAGTTCCCCCATGTCATCGGCTGTATTGATGGTACACACATCCCAATCTGTCCTCCAGCTGACACAGAGCACATCTACAGGAACAGGAAGTCCACCCACTCCATCAATGTGCAGGTGATCTGTGATGCAGGGAACATCATCACAGATATTGTTGCAAAGTTTCCTGGGAGCACCCACGACTCTTACATCTTCCAGAATAGTGGGATCTACACACGACTGAGAGCCGGAGAATTCGGAGAGGGATACCTGCTGGGTAAGTAACAGTGACGCCCCTTGAAACCTGCAAATCAGAGTGTATAGAGGCATGTAACTGATGGTTCCCTTTTACTCATCCAGGCGACAGTGCATATGCATGCCGGTCATTCATCCTCACTCCCTACCTACACCCAGCAACCCAGAGTGAGAGACGATACAACGTGGCCCACAAATCTACACGCAATGTGGTGGAGCGCACGTTTGGACTGCTGAAGAGCAGGTTCCAATGCCTCCACAAGAGCGGAGGCGCACGCCAGTACAAACCCATCACCTGCTGCAAGATAATTGCCACTTGTGCAATGCTGCACAACCTTGCCACGAAAAAAGGTACAGATGTGGAACTAACATATTTTGAGGACAACGAGGATGAGTCAGGCCAGCCAGAGGGCAGCGCAGCTAGAGTGCCAACTGCAATCGATGGGAGAGAGAGACGGGCAGAGATCACATGCAACTATTTCTGAGTAAGTGAGGGGACACAGCGAGTCGTGAGCAGTCATGACGTAGTTTAATGTGGCACCACGCCATGAACACATGAACAGGCCAATCTGGCAATATGCCATCTATACAATGAGTATGTCCAGGGTTACGTCACCCAATGGCAAGTGGATAAGCAGGGCCACATCAATGTTTGCGCATACGCGCTGCAGTGGTGGATTGCACGGCCTGTGCATCCTCACTAGAGCCAACCCCAAGCCGCCTGCTGCTCCTGCGTGCTTCTGGGACGGGGGGTGTGATGCTGCTGCTGGTGTCGATGCTCTCCGCAGCATCCCCTGCAGCAGTTGTCGACGCCTGACTTGTCAATAGCACCCCTAGTGCACTTGTCACCTGCACCATCCCCCGTGACAGGTCGCTGCAGCACTGTGTTAGGCCCTCCTGCATCGTCACAGAGCGCCGGCAAAGTAGGGAAGTCGCAGTTGCCAGACGGTTGAGTGCCCTGCTGGTAGTGTCCCTTCTCTGGCGTTCCCGGCGCCGTGCTTCGATGTCAGCATCTAATTTGCTGCACAACTGCTGGATTGACTGGGACATGTCCCGAATGCCCGCAGCCATGCCGCCAATGTTTGTGTCCATGTTGACTAAGCTTGTCCTCATCACCCGCATGTGCCTCTGGACTGACATTACTGCCTTTGATTGCAGGCGCTGTTGCTTCAACATTTGGCCCTCGAGCCCCAAGAAGACACCATGGCCGTCAGTGGGTGCTGGTGGACTCTGGACACGCGACCTGCGGCGCCCTCTTGCTCCCGTCTGTGCTGCCTGTGAGGTGTGGGGCACAGTGGGATGGCTCCCTTCCTGGGGCCCGGTGCGGTCTTCTGGGCCCATGCTGTCGTCTGACGAGGTGTCTAAGGCTCGTAGCCTGGCTGCTGGACGCCTCCTCATTCTCACACCTGCAAGCGGAGATGTGGCCGGTGAATCGAACATGAGTGGCGATGCTGGCTCTGGTGGTGGTGATGCTGGCTCTCGGTGAGGTGATGCTGGCTCTGTGTGCGGCGAGGCTGGCTGCGTAGGTGGTGCGGCTGCAAGTGGGCCTGCTCCCTGGTCTGCACTCGTGCTGGCTAGCGGTGATTTTTGTGGCCGGTGTGCCGTCTCCCCTGCAGCATGCCCTGTACTGCATGATGTCACATCTGTGGACAGAAAAACAACATTGGCTCAGTGTCCCCGAAGGGCTGCATTGCAAGCGTCACAATAAATCATTTCACATTCCAATCTGTCCTCTGTCTCCTTGTGCCTCGAGTGCGTGACATGCCTTGTTGCCCTGTGACATTTACGTCATGGTTAGTGTTGCCCTGACTACATCTCCCGGAATGCATTGCCTGTCTGCACTGACACGTGTGGACTGCAGTGTGATTCTCGTTTCACAATGGGGGATGTGGGATAGGGGTAGGGGCGGCTACATTGCTGTGCTCTCGTCTTACCTTGGTGTGTTGCGGCTCTGGCAGAGCTGTCGGCGTCCCCAAGACCCACGACGCTCTCTTGCTCGAGTGTGGCCGCCACCAGCTCCTCCAGTTCGGTGAGGGCAGGTGCCCTGTTGGTTCCACCTCCGGTCTGGCTGGCCTCCTTCTGAATGTCGCCCATCTTCCTCTTGGTCACAATCCTCAGGTCATACCAGCGCTTTTTGAGGACCTCAATTTCCCTGTGGGTCACTCCCACAGCATTGACCTGCGCCTGGATGGCCAGCCATATGTTGCGCTTTTCGGCCTCAGGCACTTGCAGGGATTGCCTCCCAAACAGCTTCTGGTGCTGCTTCACCACCTCCTCCACCAGCACCTGGAGTTCCTTGGGGCTGAATTTGAGCTTCCTCCTCCTTTCCCCTCCGTCTTTCTGTGTGCTCTGGCTGGACATGCTGTTCGTTTCCCGCTCGCACATGCAACTGCTCCCTGCCTCTCCTCTGCACTCCAAGCCTCTCCAGGGTCGGCTAATTATGTACACCTGCCTGGGTGTGGCCACTTCGGCTAATTGTGTACACCTGCCTGGGTGTGGGCAGTTCCTGGTTGGGTGGGCTGTCGTTGCACAGGATTAGCTGTTTCGTCAAGTCATGTGATGTTATTTACCGAATCCGTACGTACCGATTCGGTATTTTCCGATTCGGTAGATACCACCTCGGTATTTTCCGATTCGGTAGATACCACCTCGGTATTTTCCGATTCGGTAATTATCACCTCGGTATTTACCGATTCGGTGAATTCCGATTCGTATTTACCGACTGTTACCGAATCGGTAACTGTTACCGAATTTTTACCTACATATAACTTACCGGTTCTAATTTACCGATTCGGTACGGCTCGGTATTTAAGAACCGGTAAAATTTATTTACCTACATGAGGCCCTATATCTTTTAAATAATATCATTGTCTATTTGTTGCAAATTATTATACACTGAGATATGTATTGAAGTCAATGATTGCCCAAAATAATTATATATTTTTTATTTATTGGCCCTGTACCCATACATACACATCAATATTATTGTTTTAACCCGCTTTTTCTGCTCTGGAGAATGAGTGACGTTGATAATGTAGTAGTCTCTTGTCAGTTAAAATCACTTATATGCCCTGATCACATGGTGATTATGAAAGGCACAGATTGACTATGCAGCACGTATGTGAGCAAGGTCAATGACTTGGCCGAAACGCGTCATGGCCATGAGTGAGAAAATCAAATAAATACTACACTGAGAATAATTGGACTCTGTGCCTGGATTTGTCATTTGTTGGAGTTACGGGATTTGCTTCGAGAGATATATATATATATATATATATATATATATATATATATATATATATATATATATATATATATATATATATATATATATATATATATATATATATTACCTACTGGCGGTCGCCAGTAGGTAGTTATAGTTAGGACCACGTTTCCATAGGAAATCCGCAACATTCTATTTTGAATAACTTTTGCGCCGGTCGACGAATCCTCGCGAATTTTTCAAAATAGGTGGGGCGCTCCGCTCCGCTCCTACCCTGAAAGTCTCGGGGGGATTCGTCAAGCGGGGGCTGAGATAAAAGGGGGTCCCAAAATGCGTTTTTCCCATGCATTTTTCCATAGGACCTTTAGACACAGCTACAGCCGAACGGCTGAACAGAATTACTTGAAATTTGGCAGAGAGGTAGTCCTCAGGTCAAGAAAGTGCCTTTTGTAGGTTTGGTGTAAATCTGTTCAGTAGATTCTGAGAAAATAGCCTTTAAATCAATATATATATCTGAGCCAGCTTACGGTGCGCTTACGGTGCGCTTACCGTACGCGTACGGTGACGTGCGCGAGCGCGATTCTGATTGGCTCTTAGATCTTAGTAAACATTCGAATCGGCCGAAACCAGGAAGCGGCGTCCGCCATTTTCTCTCTCGCACTCTGAGTGGGGCAGCATAAATGAAGGCCAAAAATATGTAAAGGGGCAGTATATTGAGATAATAATCACCCAGCAATGATATACGGGCCCCCAAACAACCCACAAGGCCAAAAAAAAATTTTTGTTTTTTTTCGAAAAATCGCCGATTACGCTTACCGTACGAGTACGGGAATTTTTTTTTTTTTTTTTTTTTAAATATCCACACTCTCCCCACCCCATGTGCAAATGGTGCCCGAAGGGCACCATGTGTGCATTGCTTATTAATACAAAGAAAACAATAAACAAAACATTTCACAACGATGCGCATAATATGTCCCCCATGTGCGCACGGTGCGCGAAGCGCATCGTGCGTACATGGCCCATCTCGCATAATGTGGGCACGCGGTGCGCACAGCGCACCGCGTGACCACCGTGCGTGCATGTCACTAACTGCGTAAAGTGGGCGCGCGGTGCGCGAAGCGCACCGCGTGCTCACTGTGCGCGCACGGTGCGCGAAGCGCACCGTGCGCGCACAGAACGAACTGCGTTAACTGGGCGCGCACGCCACGAATGGCGTAAAGTAAGTTAGCATTTAAAAAAACGTACAAATTCACTGAAAAAACCATAGGTTTCACACACGTTATAGTTAGGAATTAGCATTTAAAAAACCTTGCAAATTCACTGAAAAAACCATAGGTTTCACACATGTTATAGTTAGCTGTACATTTTACTGATAAAAAACCAATGAAATTCCCCCGTTATAGTTACTGTAGGCAACTATAACTCACGCGACCGTAATCCTCTGCTGCTGATGACATATGTGTCTTTATGAAAAAAAAATATTTGTAATATATGTATAGCTAAAATTTAATGGAAGAAGACATGGGCAAATAAGTGCCTAAACACAGTATTAGCATCAGCAGAGGATTGCGGTTGCGTGAGTTATAGTTGCCTACAGTAACTATAACGGGGGAATTTCATTGGTTTTTTATCAGTAAAATGTACAGCTAACTATAACATGTGTGAAACCTATGGTTTTTTCAGTGAATATATATATATATATATTATATATTTGTGTGTGTGTGTGTGTGTGTGTGCATGCTAGACATTTATTAAAAGTTATATTTTGTAAAAATATTTATGGCTACCCCCATCCCCCAAAGGCTATGCCATAGGAAAACTAAGAGGAAATGCAGTAGTCACATAGACCCTAAATGTGACCTAGATTCTTATTTTAGATGGTGCAACATTGTAGTCTACTAAATCAATTATAAGCGGCTTGGTTTAGGCATTCGTTGTTTAAGTGGAAGTTGTTTAGTCATACAGCCTTCTGTGGTTCGGTAGCAGGTGCCTCCCCAAAGAACTCCAACACTGATTTCAGCGCCAACTCCAGCGCCACAGATACCAATTTCACTGGGGCCTTCCGGGGAACAGCCTACACCAAAGTCGTAAGAGATTGTGCGTAGTTGCAGGAGAGAGACTCGTCAACAAGCCTGAGATGGTTTGTTACAACACAGATGACAGTAGTGAGGAAGTTACTTTTCTGCCTTCCCTGCCCACTGATACAGCTGGCTATTTGACTGAAAGGAATGCAAGTTGACTGTGCACATCAGCGGTGACGGAGTTCCCTTTAGGACCTTCACCTTTTGAAGTGGCTTCTCTCCATTCCATAAGAAGCAGAGCAGCAGAAGTCCTTAGCTTCCATTGGCCACAGTGGAGAGCAAAACGAACCTGCTAACAAAGATGTTCCAGTCCTCTGAGCAAAAGACACACAATTGATGGACGGAATGCAGAAAAAATCAAAACATTCAAGAGATATGGGTTAAATCCATCATTCTTTTGCTCACCATGCCACTCCAGTTTAGACCTGGCCATATGCAAATCAGTCTTGACCCTGTGCCTCATGGGAACAGTCCAGCCCGGACTGCCAAGCCAGGTCCTCCCTGGACCGGAAACAAGCATCCTAGGGCTGGTTTCGGGGTTTCACCCCTCTTCAGCCAGGATAGCTTGATTCCAGTGGCACTGTGAGCAAGCATCTGATCCAATGCTGCCTTTCAGTGAGGCTAACTTGGATACAGTGATGGCAGCCTGGGAGAAGCCCACTTTCTTCTTGGAGGTCAAAAGTCTAATGATGAGTAGGTACAAGACTGCTCCAATGGACCCTCCATTCCCTTCTGTCTACGGAGAACTTTCTGGTACAACCCTCAAACTGATGGAAGTAGATTTAATTTCTGGTGTGTTACCTACAGCCTCAAAATATCAAATGGGGAATGGGTCACTTGACCTGAGTAACCAGGGTTTACGATTTTCGTATAGTATACCGATAAAAAACCCTCAATCTGAAAGAAACACGTTAGTTAGATTCCTCACCTTAGAATATCCCCAGGCTTCAGGCTGAATCCGGAAAGATTTTTCATCAGCAATACCACTTGCGTGTCCCTAGGCGTCGTCTGTGGCTCCGCGTCCATCGTCGGCGTCGTGCGCCGGAATGACGTCGTCGGAGTACTTAGACGCCGCCCTCGCGCGCTGACATCAGTTCTTCTTTTTTCCACGCCAGACAGCGCCGATCCGGGAAGAGCTTACCCCTTTAGTCACTTTTTGACTAAAACGTTTTGGACTATTTTGTCTACTTGATTCGAACTGGTGCCGGTAGGATGCCCGGGTTTAAAGCCTGTGACTCCTGTCATCAACTGATGTTGGTGATGGACCACCACCGCCGGTGCCTTTACTGCCTGGGGGCCGACCACGATGCGGAGTCGTGCCTCGACTGCCAGGCCTTGACCTCAAAGGCTAGGCGGGAGCGGTCCCGTAAGCTTCTCGAGCTCCAACACTCGGCTCCGTGCCGTTCACGGTCCCGGTCCAGGAGGAGGTCAAAGGACTGGTCGTGGAGCCGCAGCCACCACCTCCGCTCGTCGGGGTCGAAGTCGTCGGGTAAGTTGAAGCATGCTAAGAAGTCCAAGAGGCGACATCGCTCTTCGGACTCCCCTCGCCGGTCGCGCGACTTGATCGAGGGTCCGGGTGGTACCACCCCCGCGGTTCCGTCGGAGCCGCAGGAGCCGCGTCCGTCCCCATACCCACCGGTCCTTGGGACTGACGCGACTCCGGCGGAGATCAGTGCCTTCCTCTCGGCCCTGAGGGGCCTGGCTCCGCCTTCAACGCCTGCCGGTGTGCCTTCAGGCCCCGCGGGCTCGACTGGGCGACCTAGTGAGCCAGCGGCTCCGGCCCCGGCGCCATCGTCGACTTCGGTCCCGATGCCGCAGGTCCCCGTGGGATCCAGGCCTGGATCTCAGTCGGTGCTGGTCGACCTCACGACGCCTCCTCCGCCGGCGCCGACACCGGTTCCACCCCCGGCGCCGTCTCCGGACGACGCCGTTCCCCGGTTCAGCCCCGGTCAGGGCCCGGCGCCGGTGCGGCGCCGCACGGCGCCGACGCCGATGGATGACAATTTCATCTACCGTCCGGCTCCGATTATTCCCCCTGTTTATCAGGAATCGGATGACGGGGGCGACTGGGAGGGGTCCGAGGACCCTCTGGCCATGCAGGCCAACTTATCTCAGGACTGGGCAGATGAGCTGGGTGATGCCAGTGGTCTGGACACCTCCCCGCACACTGGTTTCATCTCTCCTCCGACTGTGGCTTCGGAGGAAGGTGCTGCATTTTCAGTGGTGCTGCGCAAGGCGGCCGAAGACCCTGGGCTGGAGCTGCCTTCTGTGGCCATGAGGACTAACCTCCTTACTGAAGTGCTTTAACCGTCAGCAAGCTCCTCGGAGCCTCTGCTGCAGTTCAATGAGGCACTAGTGGACGTTCTGAAGGGCACCTGGTCCAAGCCCTCCACAGTACCTCCTGTGGATCGGAACGTAGTCCCGGCGCCACCGCCCTGCTCCGGGCGACCCCAGTTTTCTGTCCCAACACCCCACGCCCGAGAGCCTGGTTATCCAGGCCTCTACTTCCAAATCCTCCTTCCCGTCCGCCCCCCCCATCGGATCGGGAATCCAAGAGGCTAGAGCAGTTCGTTAAGAAGCTGTTCTCTTCCCTTAGTTTGGGACTGCGGTCCTTGAACACCGCTTGCCTCTTGGAACGTTATTCCCACTCTCTGTGTGATACGGTTGAGGATGTGCTGCCCCAGTGTCCGGAGGAGGCCGGACGCGGCTCGCCCAGGCTCTTGCCGACGAATGGATGCAGCACGACATGCTTTTCGGTGTGGAATAGACACTACGGACTCGCTGGGTAGGGCGATGTCAACCACGGTGGCGCTCCGCCACCACGCCTGGCTGCGGTCCACGTCTTTCTCAGGGGATGTTCAGAGCACCCTCATGGATATGCCCTTTGATGGCACTCCCCTTTTTGGCGAGAAGGCGGATAGTGCGCTGGTGCGCTTCAACGACTCTCGGGCTACGGCTAAGTCCTTGGGCCTCTCGGGGCCGCGACCGCAAACTTCCGCCTTTCGTCCCTTTCATGGCCAAGAAAGGGGCGCCCCCTCAAGTCCGCCTAGCCACCGGCCGCAGATCCAACCTGCATGGGGTCGCGGACATGGATTCTGCCGAGGCGGTACCGGGGGTCAACGTGCAGGTCAGTCCACATCCACCCCGGCAGCATCCGCCTCAAAGCCCTCCTAGTCCGTGCTTTCAGGCCCATTCCACGCCAGTGGGAGGCAGAGTTCGCCATCACCTTCTCCACTGGCGTTCCATTACGTCAGACAGGTGGGTGCTACAAATCGTCCGAAGGGGCTACTCCCTCCCCTTCGAGACGACCCCTCCAGCCATGCCACCGCAGTGCCACCGCATGTCGGGGGATCACTTGAATCTTCTACGGGAGGAAGTTGCAGCCCTCTTGGCCAAGGGGCCGTCGAGCGCGTTCCTGGTCCAGAAGTAGGTTGTGGTTGCTATTCCCACTACTTTCTGGTTCCCAAGAAGGACAAAGGGGGCCTACGCCCTATCTTGGACCTCAGGAGCGTCAACGCCTTCCTCCGGAAGGAGAGGTTCAAGATGCTTACCCTAGCTCAGGTTCAGGCTGCCCTGGATCCAGGAGACTGGATGGTAGCGTTGGACTTGCAGGACGCTTATTTTCACATTCCTGTCCTGCCGGCCCACCGGCGTTACCTTCAGTTCACGGTAGGTCAGGAGCATTTCCAGTTCACGGTGCTCCCCTTCGGCCTCACCAGTGCCCCTCGGATGTTCACGAAAGTGATGGCGGTGGTCGCAGCTCATCTGCGCAGATCAGGGGTTCCAGTCTTCCCCTATCTCGACGACTGGCTGTTGGAAGGCGGGCTCGCCCCAGCAGGTTATCTCCCACCTCCAGACTACGGCACACCTCCTGCATTTGCTGGGGTTCTCCATCAACGTGCTGAAGTCGCATCTGAGTCCCTCCCAGAAGCTCCTTTTCATCGGACGGTTCTGGACTCAGCGCAGTTCCGGGCTTATCCTCCGGAGCAGGTGGTCTGGGATATTCAGGCTCTGATTCCCATCTTTCAGCCTCTATCCCGGGTTTCTGTCAGGTTGGTGCTGCGGATTCTGGGTCTGATGGCCTCCTGCATCCTGTTAGTGCATCACGCCAGGTGGCGAATGCGGGCTCTGCAGTGGGACCTGAAGTTTCAGTGGGCCCAGCATTGGGGCAACCTGTCCGACCATGTCTTGATCTCGGAGGGCACTGCAAAACAGTTGCAGTGATGGCTCACGAACCGCGATTGGGTCAGCGGCAGATCCCTCTCCCTACCCCACCCGGAGCACGAAGTGGTGACGGGTGCGTCCCTCCTGGGATGGGGGGCCACATGGGGGAGGCGGAGATCAGAGGACTCTGGTCTCCGGCGGAGTCTTGGCTCCATATCAACCTTTTGGAGCTGAGAGCGATCCGACTTGCACTGAAGGCATTCCTTCCCGTTGTCCGGGGAAGTGTGGTGCAGGTGTTCACGGACAACACCACCGCCATGTGGTATTGCAACAAACAGGGCGGGGTGGGGTCGTGGACCCTTTGTCAGGAGGCTCTGCACCACTGGACATGGCTGGAACATCTGGGCATCACCCTGGTGGTTCAACATCTGGCGGGCTCTCTGAACGCCAGAGCAGACGAACTCAGCCGCCGGTGCATGATGGATCACGAATGGCGTCTCAACTCGGACGTGGCGCAAGGCCTCTTTCTGCAGTGGGGAGAGCCTTGGTTAGATCTATTCGCCACCGAAGAGAAAGCGCAATGTCAGCAGTTCTGCGTGTTGGAATTTCGGTGATGGATCAAACCCAGATCTGTTGACTGGGTGTGAGTGTTTGATTGGTTCTGATGCTCCGTCCATCACCACCCCCTTTTGTACCGCTTTGTTCGCAACAAGTTGGCAGGGTATGCTCAGACGTGAGTCCCTTGCTCACTTTGCCACTGGATTCAAGCAAGCCTGGCTGAAGACGGCTGAAATGCCAGAAACCGGTCCTAGGAAGCTTGTTTCCGGTCCAGGGAAGGCATGGCTTGGCAGTTCGGGCTGGACTGTTCCCATGAGGCACAGGGTTAGACTGATTTGCATATGGCCATGTCTGAACTGGGGTGGCAGAGTGGGCTAAAGAACGGTGATGGATCAAACCCAGATCTGTTGACTGGGTGTGAGTGTTTGATTGGTTCTGATGCTCCGTCCATCACCACCCCCTTTTGTACCGCTTTGTTCGCCACAAGTTGGCAGGGTATGCTCAGACGTGAGTCCCTTGCTCACTTTGCCACTGGATTCAAGCAAGCCTGGCTGAAGACGGCTGAAATGCCAGAAACCGGTCCTAGGAAGCTTGTTTCCGGTCCAGGGAAGGCATGGCTTGGCAGTTCGGGCTGGACTGTTCCCATGAGGCACAGGGTTGGACTGATTTGCATATGGCCATGTCTGAACTGGGGTGGCAGAGTGGGCTAAAGAACGGTGATGGATCAAACCCAGATCTGTTGACTGGGTGTGAGTGTTTGATTGGTTCTGATGCTCCGTCCATCACCACCCCCTTTTGTACCGCTTTGTTCGCCACAAGTTGGCAGGGTATGCTCAGACGTGAGTCCCTTGCTCACTTTGCCACTGGATTCAAGCAAGCCTGGCTGAAGACGGCTGAAATGCCAGAAACCGGTCCTAGGAAGCTTGTTTCCGGTCCAGGGAAGGCATGGCTTGGCAGTTCGGGCTGGACTGTTCCCATGAGGCACAGGGTTAGACTGATTTGCATATGGCCATGTCTGAACTGGGGTGGCAGAGTGGGCTAAAGAACGGTGATGGATCAAACCCAGATCTGTTGACTGGGTGTGAGTGTTTGATTGGTTCTGATGCTCCGTCCATCACCACCCCCTTTTGTACCGCTTTGTTCGCCACAAGTTGGCAGGGTATGCTCAGACGTGAGTCCCTTGCTCACTTTGCCACTGGATTCAAGCAAGCCTGGCTGAAGACGGCTGAAATGCCAGAAACCGGTCCTAGGAAGCTTGTTTCCGGTCCAGGGAAGGCATGGCTTGGCAGTTCGGGCTGGACTGTTCCCATGAGGCACAGGGTTAGACTGATTTGCATATGGCCATGTCTGAACTGGGGTGGCAGAGTGGGCTAAAGAACGGTGATGGATCAAACCCAGATCTGTTGACTGGGTGTGAGTGTTTGATTGGTTCTGATGCTCCGTCCATCACCACCCCCTTTTGTACCGCTTTGGGAATTTCCAAGGCGGCACTCGCTCGGGGACGCTTTTCATCATGAGTGGAGTTGCGGTCTGTTGTACGCCTTTCCGCCTATACCACTTCTGCCCAGAGTGCGGAAGAAGATCAGGCGTGACCGGGCCCAAGTCATCTTGGTGGCTCCGGATTGGGCACGAAGGTACTGGTATCCCGAGCTACTCAGTCTGTCAATCAATCTCCCGATACGACTGCCTCTTCAGGAGGACCTACTGTCGCAGTAGCAGGGGACGGTCCTCCGCCTGAACCTGTCCAGTCTCCACCTTCATGCGTGGAGATTGAGCGGCGACAGTTGATGCCATTTGACTTGCCTCCTGAAGTCTGCGATGTGATTCTGGCAGCCAGGCGTCCCTCCACTAACACGGTATACGCCTGTAGGTGAAACAAATTTGTGGCATGGTGCACAGCAAAGGCTGTCAATCCCCTTTCCGCCCCTCTTTCTGAGGTTCTCCTCTTCCTTCTTTCTTTGGCCCAGCAGGGCTCTGCTCTGGGCACTCTTAAAGGTTATCTTTCTGCTATCTCTGCCTTTCTTCAGCTTCCTGATCAGCCTTCTCTCTTCAAATCCCCTGTTGTTTCTTGATTCCTTAAGGGCATTACTCACATGTTTCCTCCTGTCCCTTTCGTAATGCCTCAGTGGGATTTGAATCTTGTTTTAACATTTCTGATGTGCGCTCCCTTTGAGCCACTTCATAATTGTCCTCTGTCTCTTGACGCTTAAGACTGCTTTCCTGGTAGCCATCACCTCTGCTTGAAGGGTGAGTGAGCTCCAGGCTCTCTCTTCTAAACCTCCTTTCCTTTCTATTCATCCGGACAAGGTTGTGCTACGCACTCGCCCTTCCTTCCTTCCTAAGGTTGTGACTGCCTTTCACATCGGGCAGTCTGTTACGCTGCCCACCTTCTTTCCGCCTCCGCATCCCTCGAAAGAGGAAGAGCGGATCCACCGTCTGGACCCAAAACGTGCGCTCTCCTTCTATCTGGACCACACAAAACAGTTCCCGGTGGACGACCAACTCTTCGTTGGCTACGTGGGCGCTAAGAAGGGGCGGGCGGTGCACAAGCGGAAAATCTCTCGGTGGGTCGTTTTGTGCATCAAAGCTTGTTATTCCTTAGCTAAAAAGGAACCTCATGTTGGGTTGAGGGCCCATTCCACTCGGGCCACGGCGGCGACGACTGCCCTGGGTCGGGGAGTCCCCTTGCAGGACATATGTCAGGCAGCAACGTGGGCCTCGCTGCACACGTTTGCCAAGCATTATTGCCTGGATGGCCAAGTCCGGAGAGACAGCTTCTTTGGCCGTTCTGTTCTCCAGGACTTTCTGGTGTGATCTTGGTTCGCAGACCCACCACCGGGGTTGGTATTGCTGGGGTATCTATTCTAAGGTGAGGAATCTAACTAACGTGTTTCTTTCAGATGAACAAGTTACTTACCTTCGGTAACGATGTATCTGAAAGAAACATTAGTTAGTTAGATTCCTCACCGACCCACCCATCCTCCCCGTTCTGAGAACCGACATCTAGGGTTAAGGTCATCCTTTTCAGGGCCCTAGACTTTTTTGGCACCAGTGTCGGTCTCTTGCATGGCTCTGCGTTCCTGGCGCGGAAAGCTGTGTACAAGAACTGACGTCAGCGCACGAGGGCGGCGTCTAAGTACTCCGACGACGTCATTCCGGCGCACGACACCAACGACTGACGCGGAGCCGCAGACGACGCCTAGCGACGCGCAAGGGGTATTGCTGACGAAAAATCTTTCCGGATCCAGCCTGACGCCTAGGGATATTCTAGGGTGAGGAATCTAACTAACTAATGTTTCTTACAGATACATCGTTACCGAAGGTAAGTAACCTGTTCTTCATTTACGCAAGTCGAGAAATCGGTATATCTTGATTCTCCGCTCTACTATTAGTTACGTGACAGCATCACCATAGGGTTAGTTTTGTGCTTCCTCCACCAGGAGGTTGAACCACTGGTTATTGCAGTAGTGATCAAGAGATAGGTGATGGTGTTTAGGTGAAGTGAAGAGAAGTGATATTAAAATCTTGTACATCCAGATACAAATTTTAATCAACCAGGATTCAAGATATTTAAAATGTCTTGTCGTGCACTGGAAGACTAATTATGGTCTAGTGCACTTAGGGTGTCCATAAAAAGGTTGACATGTTTTAGCCCTTCCAGTTGCCCTTGTGGGTCAGGTGGGATTTCTTCAGTACCTAGAAAGTGAAAAAGAGGGAGGCCGTATTCTGTTAATGTCTCCAGGGAATGTGGTATGTTGACCTGGGCCTGTAGAGGAAGAGCCATTGTCAAGGGTGAGAAGTTGTCGGGTGGGAGCAGGTAGAAGAGCAAAAGGGATAATAGAGTGTTCTGTAATCTCTTAAAGATGAAAAGGTCCATGTAGAGGATATTGCATGCTGGCGCAATATCTATCAAGTGTCAAACATGGCCGTTGGGGAAAAAGTCACCCATGGTGGACAGGGAGTATCACCCAAGTGTGCGTTTAACTAGTGCTTCGTGTGTGAGCAGGGGCTATGTGTTGTCAGGGAGGGGAGCCCGAATAGAGCGGACCACCACCTAGTGATCGTTGTATCTTGCACCATTCCCTGCATGTTGTGGAGACCGTCTGGATATCCTGGAACACCAACGGTATACCCTTGGGTAGAATCTGTGAATGTGAAAGACCTTCTAATTGTGCACGTTCAGGGCGGATGTAGGGAATGCAGACGTCAGGGTGGTACCACTGGTAGGTATAGTGGCACTGGGCAGCTAGATAATAGAAATAGAAATCTGGTACTCCAAGGTCCCCCGTTAGTAAGGAAGAGTAAGAGTGGACCTTCGAACAGCATCTCTGGTGCTATGTAGCATGCGGAAAAGTGTGCGATAATGGATTAGGGATGTTTGTGAATAAATATAGAACCCTGGGCATCACCACCATCTTAATTATGGCCACTTGTCACGCCATAGAGAGTTGTAGTCTGGTCCATCTATCAACTTGCATTGTGAGGGATGTTATAGCCAGCCCTTAGTTACATTGTAGGATCTGATCTCTATTTCTAGGAAGATGAATGGCTAGGTATTTGGTGCCGTCATCAGCCCATCGGAGGGGAGAGTCTGCAGGTGATGTCTGAATGGCACCCGTCAGTGGGAAGAGCTCTGATTTTGCCAAGTTATTGCGTAGCCCTGAGAGGTCTCCATATCTAGCTATTTCTTGCATAATTGGGGGTAGATTATCCTGTGGATGTCTGATAAAAAGCTAAATATCATCTGCATATAGAGAATGCAGTGCGGCACCGTGTGCTAGTCGAAGCCCGTGGTGTGTGTGGTGGTCTTGTAGGAAACGGACCGGAGGGGCCATTGAGGCTCTGAAAAGGAGAGGAGACAGTGGGCATCCCTGTCTGGTGCCCCAGAACACTGGGAAGGTGTCTGTAAGTGCACCTTTCAACCGCAGATGGGCCGTGGGTCTAGTATATAAAAGCATAAACAATGCGAGAAAGTGGAGGGCTATGCCCAGTGTACATAGGACAGCATGTAGAAATGGCCATTTGAGTGAGTCGAATGCTTTCTTGGCGTCTAATAGAGCCAGAGCCGCTGGTGTAGCAGGGGAGACTCTGCTGAGCACCGCAAAAATATTGCAGAGGTTTAGAGAGGTTCACCTATGTGGCACGAAGCCAGATTGGGGTGGTGAGATGATCTGCTCCATCAGTAAGGCCAGTCTGGTAGCGAGGATCTTTGCTAGTATTGTGTTGTCCAAATTTAGCAAGGAGAGGGGTCGATAGGACGCGCAACTGCTGGGGTCCTTGCCCTGTTTTAGCAGGACCGCCTCACGCAGCGTGGGTAATACCTCGCCTGTATCCAATGCCTCACTGTATGCAAGGAGTTGCGGAGCTAGCTGTTGTTTAAAAGCTTTTTAAAAGGCTCCAGTCAACCCTTAGCCTTGCCGGGTAGAGCATGACGTAGTGGACTCCCAGTTTGCGTAGGGTGTTCTTGACATCATTACATTTCCGTCTGTGCTCCTGCACCATAGGAGTGAAGTTGGGGAACAGCGAGATCGCAGCACCCTGGTGCCTGAGCGGGCCTTTTTCCACGCCAGCCTAAGTGCGGTGTCTCTGTTCCTGTGATTGTGTAGGCGTACTATTATGTAGCATGGCGGAGTGCCCTCTGGTGGTCGGGGGCCTAATGATCAGTGTGCTCTTTCTATCGCAAATGTCTTGGAGAAGCTGGAGCGTTCGAAGAGCTTTGTTGGTAATTGCTCCACATAGATCTTTGGGCGTTCTATGATGGTGGTTTCCGCGAAGCCTTCAATACGGATATTATTCATGCAGGATCTGGCCTCAAGGTGCTCGTTTTTTATAGTCACTTGTTTAAGCACACGTTCCATTTTTTCCATTCACTTCAACGCCGTATTGGAGGTGTCTTCCAAGTCTGATATATTTTTCTCCGCACCGTCCAGACCTACCCCGTGGCTATCGAGCAGCTCACCTAGCCTGTCAATGCGGCCCGTCAGTGCGTTGAAGCCGGCGTCCATAGCGCCAAAGCCCGCCTTGAGTTCAGTCATTATGGTTGCCATGCTGTTAGGGGTAGCAGCTTCTAGGCCACAATTTGCAAGTTTGTCCATATGAGAGTGCCTGCCTCTGCCTTCAGGGGACTTCGAGCGATCAAACGTGAGCCTTCTCTGTTTAGTATCTCTACGGCCCATAGTGTGAACTTGATATGCTGTAGCTACTTCGCAGGTAGATGAGATGACGTGAGCCAGTAATGTAATGGGGGTAGTGCCGCAATCATGGTTATCTGTACTTATAGCGGGCAGGCGGTCCAAAAAAGGTCCCCCCCAAGAAAATCCGATCTTGTCCGTATACTGCCTATTTTTACCGGGGAGGTGCAAAGCCGCACCTCTCCAATGGCGCAGGCTGTATGGGGATGAATGATGTCGGCAGCCCACCCCTTAATAGCAAGTTGTCCGAGTGGTGCTCCGACACAGCCGCCACATTCCTCTCATTGTCCAATTCTTGGCCGATGCGTTATTTTTGTTTAGGCCTTTCATGTACAGTGTTGCGCCTTAAGCCGCTCTGCGATGGATTTAATAAGTTGGGCAGTTGGGGGTTGGTGCGTGGGCTTCCAACTTTCCGCGTCGCACAAGTCCCCATGTATAGCTCGCCTCTTCAGGGGGCCCGGCACTGGCCTGTGTTAGAGTTTTCATGCCAGGCTTTCAATGCGTTCTGCGTTCTGGTATCAGTGAGGCCCATTCCACCATGGCTCGCTGTGCTTCTTATCAGGCCTCAGCTGCTGTTTATAGTCGTCCCCAGCCGGCCCGCTGACTGTTATCATTGCCGGGGGCAGGCCTCCGTCCGTTTTTGTTATTTTGGTGGCATGCGGAGCGGCAGTGAAGCAGGGAGAGAGAGAGGAGGGGAGCTGGTGCTCTATCCGACGGCATTGGGTGATCCCGGGCTCAGGCTCGTCCGAGGCCCAGTCGCCCCGTGGCCTCTGAGGTAATGCCGGCTGCGCCCCGCTCCCCTCTTATCATATGAGTCTGCCAGGCCTCGGTTCACTCTGCTCCTCAGTGTCGGGGCCTCACCAGTCTTTCCCACCGTAGATTATAACTGCCGATGTCGGAGCCTCACACAGATACAGCCATCTTGGTGGCGGTCGTGGCCATGGCCCCAGTATCGCCCCCAGTATCGCTTCCATGTTAGCTTCGGCAGTTGAACCAGTCATCAATCCCGACTTGGGAAAATGGTCAATGGGTGTTTTAAGGGGATTGAGTTGGTCTTCCTTCCACATTTGATAGAAGGCCATGGGAAACCGGCAGGACCAGATGCTTTACCAGGTTATAAGGAAAGTAGGGCTTTGAGGATTTCAGCCTTATCCAGTGGTCTACTTTGTTTTATTCTTTTAGATGTGGAGATGATTGGAATTAGCAAATGCTTCAAAATTTCTGCAAAATTTATTAGAGATAGATGTGTTTGTCAAGTATAATTGGTTATGGAAACATTCAGAAACTGAGAGAAATTACTTTTCTGTGGTGTGTATTTCCTTTGTTCATCGCTGATTGCATAGATTTTGTTTTTGATATTCTTACATTTCAGATATGTGGGGAAGATTTTACTAGCTTCGTTACTATCCCCATACTTTAAAGCTTTGTTATTAGTGACAGGAAAGTTAGCTTCTGAGCTTAAGATTTTGTTCAGTTCATATTTTAGGGTTAATTTCCTTTAGTGACTCTTTTCCTTTTGTATGATAACACTTTCGTTCTTGTAATCTAGTCTATTCAGGCTGTTCTACTGTGGTCTTCCTTATTTTTCTTCCTCGTAGTATAGATCATTTTACCTTAGATTATGGCATTCCATACGGTTTGCCTGGAGTTGCATTTCTAGGCGTTAAACCGTAAGTATCCAGTAATGGCATACTTAATTTGTTTTCCTAAGTTATTGTCATGAGTGAAAACGATATTCATTCTCCAGTTCATTTGGGGGGAGGTCTTAATTTCCTAATATGTATGAATGAATACATGCGTGTGTGTGTGTGTATTTTTTGGGTTCCAGAGTAGCGTGCTACCTGCCAAAAAGAATTTCAACACCTCATCAGGGGTAGCAAGCTCTATATAAATGCAAACCCTTCTGTAGGAAAATGCCCCTTTTTGCATGGTTCCCCCTCACCTTTTGCCTGATATCTGATGCAACCTGACTTGATGTGCCCTGGGTCCCTGCCAATCAGGTTGTCAGGGCCTGTGTTCTTTCCCAAGACAATTTTTTTGTATCCACAGATGGCACATTCCTGGCCACAGGTAAGCCCCATGTAAAAGGTACCATAGGTACCAAGAGCACTGTGACGAGGGAGGGCCTCGAAGGGCTGCAGCAACTATTGTGCCACCCTTAGAGGCTGCACCTTAACACACACACTGCCACTGCAGGCTGCATGTTTTTGTGCAGAGAGAAGTGAAGAGTCAACCTGGCACACATCCCTGCGTGCCATGCCTGTAATCCACTGCCTGAAGCCTAGGTTAGTCACCCCTCTAGCAGGGTGCACTAGCCCTAAGGTGAGGGTACAGGGGCGTGAGCCCTGTACTCCTACAATGTCTAAGTCCATTCCTAGACATTCCTGGCCATTACAAACCCCACAGCTCCATAATAGCTTTACTAAAAACTGAGAAGTTTGGTAGCAAACTTCTTAGCACATTAAACCCACACTGATTCCCATATGGGATTTAATGTAAAATGCACTCAGAGGGCATCTTAGAGATTCCCCCTGAAAAACGATCAGCGCTGGTGTGGTTCAGGAATGGCTGCCCGCCATTTGCCACCACCAGACAGGTTTCTGGAACCCTGGGTACAGAGCCTCCCATCTCTGGGTCCAGAAAAAAAGCCCATCGTGGGCTGAGGTATCATGCCTCCTCCCCCAGGATGGACTGGGTCCACAAAAGGGGAAGCTTTGAAGGCCTGCCCTCTTTGGACACTGTCCCTGCCTTTTTCTGCCCCCAGCACCACCGGTTCTAGCCCCTACTGGGCGAGATAATCGGTGGGAAATCCAAGCTAGGAAGACAGGTGTGCCTACCTTGCCAACCCCACCACTTCAGTTGGGGGAGGCAAGGTGAAGCACACATCTCAGTCCCCTCTAATTGGGAAGAGGCTCATGCCCCCTCCCACTGGAGGGTGGCATAATAGGGGGTGTACCCACCCCAAGGAAGCGACCCATTGGTCCCGACCTTCACACCCCTTTAACGCCCCCAAATTTTGTATTT